>NW_027206008.1:370000-895980 GCF_024711535.1 Dipodomys merriami
ATAATTAAAATTAAATCAGAATTAAATGAATTAGGATACAAGAAAACCATAGAGAGCATCAACAAAACAAAGAGTTAGTTCTTAGAAAAAATTAACAAAATTGACAGACCCTTAGCAAATCTTATCAGAAAAAGAAGAAAACTCACCCAAATAAATAAACTCAGAGATGAGAATGGAAACATCACCAGAGCAATAACCAAGATTAAGAAAAATAAAAGGGAATACTTATCAAAACTATGCTAATAAGTTTGAGAACTTGGCAGAAATTGACCTTTTCATAGGAAATATCGACATGCCGAAACTAAAAAAGATGAGTTAAAACATTTTAACAGGACCATATCAAACATTGAGATAGAAACAGCAATAAGAGAAGTCCCATCTAAGAAAAGCCCAGTATCAGAAAGATTTACAGCAGAATTCTACAAGGCCTTCCAAGCAGAGCTCACACCAATAGCCCTTCAATGAAATTGAAAGAGAAAGTGCACTACCGAACTCATTCTAGGAAGACATCATAACCTTCATTCCAAAACCAGGCAGGGACTCATCAAAGAAAGAGAACTATAGACCCATTTTTTGATGAACATTGATTCAAAATTCTGAACAAAATTTTGGCCAATTGACTTCAACAATTCATCCAAAAAATCATAAACCACGATCGAACAGGATTCATTTCAGGGATGCAATGCTGGATCAATATATGCAAATCAATTAATATAATTCATCACATCAACAAGAGCAAGGATAAGAACACACATGGTTATCTCAAGAGATGCAGAAAAGGCATTTGACAACATTCAATACCCATTTTTTTTTCAACACCCATTGATAATGAAAACTCTGGAAAAATTAGGAATCCAGGGAACATTCCTCAATAGAATAGAGGCTGTATATGACAAACCTACAACCAGCACTGTACTTAATGGTGAAAAACTAAAGCCATTTCCTCTTGAATAGGGAATGAGACAAGGATGTCCATTCTCACCACTCCTCTTCAATCTAGTATTAGAATGCCAGATACAGCAATAAGACAAGATGCAAACATAAAATGGATCCAAATAGGAACAGATGATGAAAAACTCTCCCTCTTTGCAGATGGCATGATATTGTATTTAAAGAATCCCACTGACTCCACTCCCAAATTATTTAAGCTCATTCAAACTTGGGCAAAGTAGCAGGGTATAAATTTAACCCTCAAAATCAATGGCTTTTCTGTATGCCAACAATAAGAAAAGTGTGGCTGAAATCAGGAAAGCAACTCCATTCATAATAGCTCCAAAAAAACAAATAAAATATCTAGGAATTAACTTAACCAAAGAAGTGAAGGACCTCTATGATGAAAACTTTAATAATCTGAAAAAGGAAATCAAAACAGAACTTAGAAAATGGCAAAAACTCCCATGCTCCTGGATTCGAAGGATCAACAACATGAAAAGGGCAATACTTCCCAAGGGTATCTACAAATTCAATGCAATATCTAACACTATCCCAAATTCATTCTTCAAGGAGTAGAAGAGACAATCCAAAAATCCATAGGGAACAATATAAGACCCTGAATAGCATAAAAGATCATTAACAGAAAGGAAAGTGGAGGAATATCAATACAACATTTCAAACTCTGCTAGTAATCAAAACAACTTGGTAATGGCACAAGAAAAGACCTCAGGACCAATGGAATAGAATTGAACCTACAGATATATAACCATCTAATCTTCGATGAGGAAGCTAGATGAATGGATCTAAAAAATGTGGTAGAAACACACAATGGAATTCTATGCTTCTGTCAGAAAGAATGACATTGCCCCATTTGTTAGGAAGTTGAAAGACTTGGAAAAAATTAAGTGAATTAAGCCAGGTCCAAAAATATAGGTCCCATGGTTTCCTTTATTTGCAATAACTAGTATATTTTTGAGACAAGCAGAAAAGGTAAGTTAAGTTCATGTTAGGTGAAATGAACCCCAAGAAAAGTATTGAAATGTTTTTTTTTCTTTCTTTAATTGTTTCTAACATATTTATAAGATTATTTCTTTGTTGCTTTATATGTCCTTCCGCCATGGTATAACCCCTGCTTCCATTTTATTTGATGTTCGTATAATTTGTGGAGGGAATGGGCAAAAACCAACCTTTAAATAGGCATACATTGGACCCATTGCAACAATGAGCTATACAAATCATTATGTCCAATAAGGAACTTAACTTTTGCCAGGGGCAGAGAGTTGCACGGGTGGAGAGGGGAGATGGGAAGGGATGAGAAGGCGAAACTGGAGGAGGCAACAATGCTTGATAAGAAATGTACTCATTACCTTGCCGATGTAATTGTATCCCCTCTGTATGGTATTTTGCCAAAATTTTTTTAAAAAGTTTGTCAAAATAATGTCAAAAAACTTTTGACAAAATAATCATTAGTGTATCACCTAGAATCTGGATAATTTCAGAAATTTTGTAAGCATCTAAAATAAGTCAAATGAGTTGGTTTATAACTATAATCCTAGCTACTCTGAAATGGAAGTGTCGATAGTTGCAGTTCAAGGTCAAGCTGGAAAACATACAAGAGACCTCCATCTCAATCAATAAAAGCTGGGTGTGCCAGTGTGTGACTGTCATCCTACCTATTTTGAACATAAAACTAGGACGTTCACTATCCATGTAGCCTAGGAATAAAAAAAATACAAGATTCTTTCTCAAAAACAATCAAAGCAAAAATTGCTGGATGTGGCATGGTTCAAGTGGTCAGATGCCTGCCTGGCAAATGCAAAGCTCTGAATTTGAATCCAAGTACTTACCTCAAAAATTAAAGGTAAACCATATGAATTAATTCTCTAAATCACTTCTCAGTGCAATTATCTTATGTATTCTTCAAATAATCTGGTAGTGAAGGCAGAGAATTAATTAAACCAGATCAATATAATAGGTAAAACGAACCCCAAGATAAGTATTTAAATGCTTTTTTTCTTTCTTGCAATTGTTTCTAACATATTTATAAGATTATTTCTTTGTACTGGGAATGCCTAGCTTCTTCATGGCTCACAGGCTGGTGTGCTCATGTGGACCCATTCACCTATTAGGCCTGCTGGGCCCCGAGTTCAGAACCCAGACCCGCCAAAAGATTCATCTTGATGTCAGAAGCAAATCGTTGCCCCTGTTTTCCTTTCCTGGGCAAATCCTAGGTCTCAGCTAGGATGGAGAATGCATGGGCCACCTGTGGTCATGGGAATAAGTTGTTATATATGTCAGCCGAGTTATACCTGTCATCATATACTCAAGAAATACACAATATATCCATGAGTAGCATACAAAATAAAGACATTAACTACTACACTTAATATACGATGCAGTACACACACTGATGTGAATTTACATCCCATATTCCAATGATGCATTGAGGACTATTTTGGCCTCCCTGGGGCTCGATATCAGTTCCTGGGAACAGCCCAGCTGCTTCTTGGCTCACAGTCTGGTGTGATCACGTGGACCCATTGGGCAGTTGGGCCTCCTAGGCCTTGAGTTCGAATCCCAGCACTGCCAAAAATTCACCCTGATGTGAGAAGCCAGTCGTTGCACCTGTTTTCATGTGCTGTGCAAATTTTGGGTCTCAGCTAGGATAGAGAAGGTATAGGCAACTCTATATTCATGGGAATAGGTTGTCATCCAGTTCACCACAGTTATATCTGTCAACCTAAACTCAAGAAAATACACAATACATCAATGAATAAGACACAAAATAGAGAATTACTACACCAAACACAAGATGTTGCCCACCCATGTTTGGAAATATAGATCCTTTGTTTAATTATGAATTTATGACAATATTGGCCCCCACCAGGACTCCATCTCAGGTCCCGGGAATGGCCAACCTCCTTAGCGGCTCACAGGCTGGTCTGCTCACCATGACCCATTCACCAATTGGGCCTGCTAGGCCTTGGGTTCAAATTCCAACACTGCCAAAAGATTCATTCTTATGTGAAAATCCTAGGGTTGGATATGTTGTCCTGTTCCATGAATGTCCTGGGTCTCATTGAGGATGGAAAATGCTATATAAGCAACTCTATAGCCATGGGAATAGGTTGTCATCCATGTCAGCACAGTTATATCTGTCACCATACTCAATAAAATACACAATACATCCATGAATAAGACAAATAATAAAAAGAATAACTACACTGAATGCAAGATGCATACCACACCTGTAGGTAAAGAGAGATCCTATGTTTTAAAAAGTTGGGCTTGCTATTTTGTCGAGTGTGGGGTTTCAAATCAGGCTCTAAACCAGGCCTGACATTCTAGTCTTCAAGGACGGTGAGCTTCTCCTTCTCCCTCAGTGCAACAGAGCTATACAAACCTGAGTTCAAATCCCAGCACTAACAAAAGATTCATCCTGATGTCAAAAGCCAGTTGTTGCACACGTTTTCCTCTCCTGTGAAAGTCCTGAGTATCAACTTGGAAGGGGAATTCATAAGCAATCCTATAACCATGGGAACAGGTTGTCATCAATGTCATCCTGTCACCATACTTAGTAAAATACACAATACCTCCATGAAGTATATACAAAATAAGGAGAAGTTCACCAAACACAAGATGCTGTACACACATGTATGTCAATATAGATCGTATGTTTAAATTATGAACTTATTACTATAGTGGACTGCCCTAGCGATCAATGTCAGATCCTGGGAAAGGCCTAGCTCATTAGTTGCTCACAGGATAGTGTGATCACCTTGACTTATTGGCCAATTGGTCCTACTCAGCCCTGAGTGAAGATCCCAGCACTACCAACAAGTGGATCGTGGAGTAAGAAGCCAAGTGTAAAACTTGTTTTCCTTTTCTCTGAATATCCTGGGTGACCCTGAGAATCCTGGTATGATGGAGAACATTTCTATAAATCTAGATGCTCTGTGACAAAATGTCGTCAATGTAATTAATGAAAGGGGTTTTATCAGAGTACAATCAATGATAAATAAATGAATAAAACAAAAAAATACAAGAACAACCACACCAAACATGTATGGATTGAACATCTATAGGTAAGTATAAATCCTATCTTTACAATTTATCTAAATAGTATGTTTCCAGGGCTGGAGCTTGAATTCAGGACTAGTGAACAGGCATGAGTTTCTTATCTTCAAGTATGGTGATCTTCCCCTTCATCCACATTGCTCTAGATTTACCCAGATCCTGAGTTAAAATCCAAAGCCTGGAAGAATAAACAGCGTGAATTCCAAGCCAGGGAGCTAAATGTTTATATTTTATTTTTCTCAATACGGCCCTTGAATTCAGGTCATGGCAATTCTGCCTCAGCTCTGATCACCCTACCCTGGGGTGCAGCCACTAGATCTACAGCTCCTCCTGGGATCCTAGACCCCCAGGCCTTGCAGGGAAAGCAATGCACAGAAAAAATATGGCCTTTTCCTGTTTTCTTCCTTTTCATGGTGATCCTCATGCGTCTGAATGACAGTGTTGCAAAGGGTAATTCACCTTTCATTGCTACCAGGCAACATAGGCCCTGATTTTGAATCCCCGTCCTGACACCAACCAATGGCAGGAGAGACTAAGAAAATGGTTCCCATCCATAGGATTAACAATGGAATGTTGTTAATGTCACGGTTGAATGAATTGATCATAAATGATGTTCCTATAAAATTAGACAGCTTCATTTCAGGAGGCTGATTGATTTTATTTAATATTTATGAAGCATTGAAAGAATATTATTACTTAAAGGAACACAATAATATCAGAACACTGATTTCATTAATAATTTAAGGATGAATACAATTAATTAAATACATTACATTAACTACATTAATTACATGAACAGAGTATTGATACCCAGGAATTGGTAAGAATGTAGTGTATATAAGTGAATAATGTATAGGCATCTCTGACACTCTATAAAGATATATATTTATTAGCGTACTTCCATCTGCATGTCAATCTTTTCTTATTTTGGTCACCCCTGGGGCTTGATCTGAGGTCCTGGGAACAGCCTGTCAGTTCAATTTGCCCCAGGATGGCATGCTAACACTCACCCATTCATGAATTGGGCCTTGTAGGCTTGTATGCCTTGAGTTCACATGCCAGCACTCCCAAAAATGAATCGTGGAGTAAGAAGATGACGGTGACACATGTTTTCCTTTTCTGTGAAGGTCCTGGGTGTCAGGTATGAAGTGGAATACATATGCAGATATACATCCTGTGCAATCAATGTAATCAATGTTTTATGTTCCATAATAGTCAATAAAATAACAGGTCAATAAATGAATAAAACAAAAAAAATAAAATAACTACACTCAATGCAATATGGAGTCAACATATATATATATATATATATATATATATATATATATATATATAATACATGCAAATTGTACATGAGTATAATGTTTTCTAGTGGTGGGGATCTATTTCAGGCCCAAGGAGCAGACCTGAATTTCTTGACTTCAAGGAGGACAGCTTCCCATTCCCACACAGTGCAACAGAGTTACCAAGGCCATGAGTTCCAATCCCAGTCCTGGCAGAAAAATAGCACCTTTGCAGCATGTGAGGCCCAATTCTTAGATATTTCATTATGCCTCCATTTTATGAATGTGATTTTTAAATGCTTAATAAAGAATTAATTAAAATCAATCAGTGTCCTATAATATAATTGTGTATAATTTTATCCTAGAATCATTCAAGAACTGCCCATTCAATCATGACATACATCACATTCCATTGGTATTCATATGGATAGGAATGAGTTCCTTAGGATCTCCTGCCATTTGGAGGTGGCAGGACCAGGATTCCAACTGTGGGCTCCAGCTCCTGTCACTTCAACCTGGGGATATGGTACTCACCAGTCTGTCTAAGAATATTAGCAAGACCAATGATTAGGCAGGCAGCAGTGGCTCTCAGCAGTCCTCCTTGATACTTACAAGGCTGTGATGGGAGGATCATGGTCAAACTCATCCTAGGCAGGAATGTCCTTGAGTCGCCTGTCCAAATTCAATGTCAACAAAGCCAGAAGCCCTGGGTCCAGTGTGGAGGGCAAGCCTTGAGCAAAAGCAGCTCACAGACTGTGCCCAGATCCTGAGTTCAAGTTCCAGGTCTGGCAACAAACTGAAAGACACAACAATCTGTGCAGCCATCCTGCTAAAGCAGATCACCCTCTTGTCTCCAAATGAATTGGTCATTGGTTCCTGGGAAAAGAGCTGGGGGAGCTGCTGTCTTCACGACTCCGCCCATGCTGCTTTCATCACAAGATTCTGGCCACACCCCCATTCTTTCATGGTTTTTTCTGACCAATGGGATACAAGAATGGTGGCCACATCCACATTCCATGCTGCCCAGTAGCACCCGGGATTCCCTCTGTTCGTTTACAACACTACCAGCAGTTGAGGAAGGGAGAGGTGGCTGAGTGGTGAGGAAGAGACACAAGCGACTTTGGAGTATAGTAGGAAATTGAGATGCCTGCCCGCACCCCGGGTCCTCCCTTCCTTCTCAAGGTGTGGGATTTCAAACCTCAGCCAATGGTGCACTGCCAGCCCGCCTAAAGCCCTGACCCGGTCTCTGGCCCTGGTTCTCTGCTCTTGGCCCATGTGTTTGCAATGTTGATGCCATTGCTGCTTGACTCACCTGGAGCAACCTCCAGCAGCTTCTCCCAGCAGCACAGGTGAGTGGCTGCCCCCAAGTCACCACTACCCGGGGTCACACACCCCTCTGGGGGCACCATGCCCACCTGCTTGTTTCTTCTCCCTGGCTCTGAGGAGCCACCTTTCTGTCTTGGGCATTTCTGAAATAGAGACTCAATATATGCTCTGGCTGGACTGGATCGAGGTCCTCCTATCTGGGACAGGTATGATCCACCAGACCTGGTCCTCTGTAGTTGGGATGGTAGATATGTAGCGCCATGCTCAGTTATCGATTTAGATGGATTATCCCAAACTTTTATTCCACAGCAGCCGATTCTTGACCAGAGGTGAAGCTCTGGGTAGGGCCACAACCATCAGACCTCATTCTCCTCATAGGATAGTTTTGAGGAAATAAGGGATTTATACAGAGGGATCCCTGGAGCATTGCTTAGCACAGAGGGAGTGGCCTTCAGAGAATGTTCTCAGCAATTCTGTGAGCAAATGATAGGAAGATACCGGGAAAGGATTCAGGTGGGGCCAGTTATTAATTGAGCAACAGGTGGGGATTATGAAACAAAACATTTCTCTCTTCCATCCTTACCCTATCCCCATGAGGAAGGGGATGCTTCACTCTGTTGAGTTTTGCAGCTGGAGAAGCCGAGGCACAGAGAAGCCAGGGGAACTACTTATGACTTCAACTTCACTACCATGCTCCCTAGGACAATGGGTGCTATTCAATCCACTTCTGGTAGGTAGTCCAATTCTTGTCAGTTGTGTGGCTTGAAGCCTAGGCATGGGTGCTGTTCCTGAGCTCCTCAGAAAAAGGCTTGTCCTCTACCACTTGAGCCCACAGCACCACTTCTGGTTTTCTGGTGGTTCTTTGGAAATAAGAGTCTCATAGACGTTCCTGCCGGGGCTGGCTATGAGCCATGATCCTCATATCTCAGCCTCCTCTGTAGTTAGGATTAGAGTTCTGAGCCACCGGCACCCGACTTAATTGTAATTCTGCCTTTTCTCTCTCTCTCTTTCACAAGAACTGGTTGAATGGGTGCTGGAGAAGGGGGCCTAGCATCACTATGTGGCTGGAATCCAAGGTGACCCTCTCATTCTGGAGGTGGGCTGTAGGTCAAGAGCTATTTCGCTCAGACTTTTGAAAGAGCTCCCTGAGGTAAGCCCCACTGTGCCCTGGCTAGACCGTGAAATTCATTGTCCATCCAGCCTACTGGACTTATTGTATTATATTGCTTTCTACATCATTTTCCAGCACCTGGCTAAACTTATGATAAATAGTTATGGAATGAAAATGTAATGCCTTCTTAAGAAAGTCATTTAGAGCTCTGGGAATGTGGCTTCATGGCACAGTGATTGCCTATCATGCATGAAACCCTGGGTTCAATTCCTCAGTAACACATTAAGAGAAAAACACTGGAAGAGATGTTGTGCCTCAAGTGGTAGAGTGCTAGCCTTGAGAAAAAATATAGCTCAGGAATAATTACTTACCCTTGAGTTTAAGCCCCTGGACTGGCAAAAACAAAAATTATTAAATGGAAAATAAAGATTGCATGCTTGAAATATAAAATTGCTCCTTCCCTACTGACACCTGAAAATAGTACCTAATTCATGTACTATACTTATGTTAGGATACTGTGTTGAAAAAAGTTTTGTTCATTAAGTCACAGCAATTAATGGCAGGAATGTGCTTAGATGTCAGCTGAAGATTAATTCTGGAAATTCAAGGATTCCAGGATTTTGTGTCATCATTGCTAATCACAAAGTGAAAAGTAGTCTAAGTGTGATTTTGAAATCTTTTTGGTCAGTTTTGGCACCAAAAAGGCAGAGGCTAATTAATAGTTGTGAAAGAAAATAAGAAATAACTCCAGAGGGAAGGAATAAGCGACAGTAACTAATGTATACCAGAAACTAGTCTAGGGAACCATTTTTGGTTATTGAAGAACTAGTTGTCAACTAGGCTTTTTCTCATTGCGTTTAGCATTTTAAATCTCTTATGCTAGTTCTTAATTGCTGTGTGATAAATGTATCTCCTTCTACACTGTTCTTTCACACCTTATCTCTTTTGTTTTCTAAAAAATCTCAGTCTTTCTATATTTCTCTATTAACATTTACTGATAATAAATACACCTATACAGATGTCACAGGATGCTAATGTAAGGATCCCATAGCTCATGACTCATTAATGTAACAAAATGGAAAAGGAGGACATATTTACTGCTACATCAATTTTTCTGAAAAGCTGCAATGTCATCATTTGGTTAAAATTTCCATTCTTTGTCTACACAGTGTCATTCAGTGCACATAAATGCAAATATGAAATGGGTGCTGGTGGTTTACACCTGTAATCATAGTTACTCAGGAGGTTGAGACCAGAGGATTGTGGTTCAAAGCCAGCCTTGTCAGGAAAGTCCATGAGACCCAATCTTCAATTAACCACCAGAAACCCGGAAGTGGTGCTGTAGCTAAAATGGTAGTGTGCTTAACTTGAACTGAAGACCTGAGGAACAGTGCCCAGGATCAGAGTTCAAGCCCCACAACCAACAAAAAAGTGAAATGTGACTTTAAGTTTCCCCAAAAGGAACGACAAGATAAATAATCTTCCCAAGAAAACAAAATTAATTCCTAAATGATTCTGTGCACCTACTTTTGCAGAGTTATGTTATGGATTCTTTGCTGGACATATTCTCTAAAAACAAATCGTTTAAGTAGGGTTTCAGTTGGACCCATTGCAACAATGAGATGTACAAGTCCTTATGTCGAAAAACGAACTTTACAACTTTGGTGTGGGAGGAGGATGGGGTGTTGGAGAGGGGGAGTATGGGAAGGGATGGGAAAGGGAAACAAAGAAGAGGCAACAATGCTTAATAAGAAATGTACTCGTTATCTTACCCGCGTAATTGTAACTCCTCCCATTCGGTATTCTCACAATAAAATAAAAATAAAAAATGTCAAATTTTACCTTTACAATAAACTTCATCTAATATTTCTTGTTTGAAAAGAGACATCTATACAATTGATGTCACTTGGCTTTCTTACTATCTTAGTTCGAAGCCAACCCTGGCAGGAGAGTCTGTCAAACTCTTATCTGTAATTACACAGCAAAAAAAGCCACAAATGGAGTTTTGGTTCAAGCAGTAGAGTACTAGCTTTGGGAGCAGGTGAGCAGGAAAGAAAAATGTTCAGGGACAGGATCCAGCCTATGAGTTCAAGCCCCATAACCAACACAAACTAAAAAAACAAGCAAAAAAAACCCCTAGATATTTCATTGGACCCCCTTTAAAGGAGTACTGGTCTGAGAAGTGGCTCCTTTTGCTGATCATACTCACTGGATGCTTTTTTGGAATCCTTATTGCTCTGGAGAATTTAGGACCAAACTAAAGGAATTGATAACTGACTCCTGCAACAAGAGAATCAACTCAGGGGTGAAATATCCATCCATAAGGCACTTTAAAACTTCCATGTCTTTGATTTTTTGCAGTAGAATGTTTTTTTATGGGTGGGGAACAGTCGTGGTCCTGAACTCTAGGCCTGGGTGCTATCCCTCAGCTCTTCAACTCTACAACTTGAGCCACAGCACCACTTCTGGCTTACTTTTTGCTTATGTGGTGCTGAGGAATCAAACCTGGGCCTCATGCATGCAAGGCAAGCGCTCTTCCACTGAGCCACCTTCCCAGTCCCTGCAGTAGAACATGTTTAAATCCACGTTATTTCCTTTTGTTCAATGCTAGCCTTCAAATGGCACATTATTTCTCTTTGTAATACTCTCAACTAGAAGTTTACAGAAAAGTTATATATGAGTAAAAACACACACGAAAAAGTCAGGGACAGAGTTCCCTTCAAGCCTTGGGAATCTTTCTTGTACAGTAAAAAGGAATGCACAAGTTAACTTGAACTTTTTCAGTCCTCTATATTCCATTCCTCTCCTTGGATCAGTTTCCACATCCAGTAAGACTTACTTTCAGGAACAATCTATGGTGCTGCCTGACGTATAATGAATATTTTCTTGCTTCACCGAAATAACACAAGGACAGCCTGACCTGAGGTAACAGGTGTTTTAGAGACAACTTAGTAAAGAGAAAATATGAAATTATATTGCTTATAAATACATTATCCATGAGTGTATTGAGTTCAAATTTTGGAAGTTCTCTATAAATTAAGGCGAATTTTAAATGGGAAGAAGTTTCTCCAATCTTTTTTTTTTGTGAGTGTATGTGCTGCATATTATTTTCCAAGTGTACATGAGTTAACAGTAAGGAAACAATACCAATAATAGGAGAAAGAGAAGTTTTATGTTTAAGTGTAAGGGTTCATACACTATAGAAGATTCTACAAATAAGACAACATTGAAACAATAAAGCCAAGTCCAGTATGTAGATTTATGAGAGTGATATACAGAAAGCATTACTCCTACATGGAACACGAAGTATGAGGCCACTCCCCTTCTACATCACGCTTGCTAATTACACAACTTTGTAGAGAGTAGAATGGAAGCATAATTAAGTTTCCAATGCAAATCAGATATAAGAGCATGAACTTAATTGGAAAAAAAATCCATCCTGAGAGAGCAGGGATTATACTCGCCATGAACTGTTGGATAAGAACACATTTTTTTCTTTCCTTTACTTATGTATTTTTTGTTGGTGGTGGTCTTGGCACTTGAACTCTGGGCCTGGGAGCTGTCCCTCTGCTATTCAGCTCAAGGCTAATGCTCTATCACTTGAGCCACAGTGCCACTTTCAGTTTTCTTGTAGTTAATTGGAAAAAGAGTCTCTGGGACTTTCCTGCCTGTGCTGGTTTGAACCCCTATCCGAAAATCTCACCACCACCCAGCTTAAGATCACATTTCTAACAGTGTACAGTCAGCATATGTAATGTGCATGTTCATCTAACTTTATATGAATTCTTGAGTTAAAAATCTATGCTACAGCTTAGCCTTTACACTCACAAAATGTTTGTAAGTTGATACTACTGGAGAAATAAAACTTAAGAATGTAAAGTGGTCTGGGAAGTTCGGTTTTCATCCAGCCTGGTTAGAACAGTCTTTGAGAAACTATCTATAATTAACCAGCCAAAAGCTGGATTGGAAGAATGGCTCAAGTATTGGAATACCAGTCATGAGCAAGATTACTGAATAAGAGCTTGAGGCTTTTGCATACATGCATACAGACATACACATAATAGAGGCACTTATATTTGCACACACAAATACACAAATGAAGCAAATCTCAGAATAAGTAGAAAAGTTAGAAAACAATAGAAAATATGTCCTGAGTAAGACTAGAATCAAGTGATAATTTTTAATGTTAGAAAGTCCTCAAGTGAACATTCTTCAAAAAAGTTTAAGAATATTACATAGATAGGGACCAGAGATAGTAAGGGGGTCAAGTAATCATTTATTAAAGGCATCAGATCCATGGAGGAATGAATCAGAGAACTCTGCAGGTGCATCTGAAAATGTTCATATCCTGTGTCAAATGTTAGAACATCTTTGAAAAGAGTACATGAACACTCTGAGCTGTCTATTACTGGAGATTTTCAGAATTGCTATTCTGTATCTAGATTAAATACACCAAGAAATTATGGAGGAGCAATGTGATACAAGGCTAGAATTCTAACACTCAGACTAAGACAGATTAGATAGTGTAATTACACAGTGATACCTTCTCTGGACCAGATAGTATAATTTTGTATTAAGAAACAAACCAAACAAGAAAGGAATACAAAGTTGGAAATTTGGGATAATTTTGTCATTATGTTTTGAGAAGTCAAGTTTCCTATTGAAATGCAACTCATATATAATCCTCAGTTGTATTTTAAATGCTCTAATTACAGAACATTCTTAGATGCAAAATGGCTCATGATTCCCATCCAAAATTTGAAAAAGTAAGTAATCATCATTCTGGTAGATTCCAAGGAAAGGATGAAGGATTACAAAAGCTTAAGCTGGAGAAATAGCAAAGTTATTCTAATGTAGGACTTTGTAGATCTTGCTAAATTAGAGTTCAGATTTAAAATAAATATTTTGGTTTTGTTTGTAATTTCATATTCTAAAGGATACTACCAAATTCTTTTTAAGTAGAGGGTTTAATGGACAAATTTAGAAATGTTTCTTGCATTCTATTTGCCTAGAATATTCTTTCATGAGAGTTATAATTAGAACTCTGTTAATAGATAATTCCAACAGTTCATGTATAAAATGATAATGTGAATAATGTAGACAGAGTTGGCAACAAATGGATGAAATTAATTTATAAATTTAGAAAAAGGGCAATTTTTTGAGGCTTTGGTATAACATGGTATGAAGAGAATAATTGTGGGACATCTTCTTTCTTCAACCTGTATGTAACACAGGAAGCATTTCCTTAATTACCTGCCTCTGTATACAATGAGGAAAATGCTGGATTTGGGGTTTGTTTTATTTTTGTTTTTGTTTTATTGGTTTGTCGTAGGGCTTGAACTCTGGGACTGGACACTGTCTCGGAGCCTGTTTATTCTCAAGGCTCCACCCTACCACTTCAACCTCAGCTCACTTTTGTCCGGCTTTTGCTGAGAAGTTTATTGGAGAAAAGAATCTAGGGAACCTTCCTGCCTGGGTGGTGTAGTAGGAAGACCCCTACTCAGGCAGGCAAGCCTACCTAGTCGTCCCGAGTGACAAAGCCCACCTCAACAAAATTGTTATTAAAGAAGCAACTTTATTGAGAAGGTTCCTACACTGACTGGCCAAGGCAGCAGCACAGGCTGGGGAGCTGATACTGCGACCCCCAGCGGCCCACGTGCTTAGGTTTTTAAAGGCAAAAATCACAAGGTGAAGTCTGGTCACTTAGGCGACCAATGAGATTTTCATGCACCCAAAAGATTGCAGTCATACCAGACCACATGCAGGTGGCCAATGAGGTTACACTTTGTCACATCATGGCTGCTTAAACCAGCCTTTCACTTTTGGTTTAAATGACTCAAAAAGTCAATGGTAAAGCAGAGCTTAAGGTAAACATACACAAAGGAGTTTAGTGGAGTTTAACATAAGCATGTGAAAAAGGCAGAGTTTATAGTAAACTCGGGATGCTGCCAGCACACAACCATGAGCTGGATTGCTGGCTATCTGTTTAATGTGTCAGTCCTTAACAGAACAAAGGTGGGTTAAGTTGTTGAGGGGAGGGGCACCTAAAGGGATTCTTTTTTTTCCAAGAATTGGGCTGGTTGGAGCCAAGGATTTTGTTTTTTTTCTATAATCCCTAAAACAAAAACAAAACCTGTAAAGCAGTTGTCCCAGCTCGAGTCTCCTCTCACGGCCTAGTTCCAGTGGGCTTTGAACTGTAATATTCCAACCTTAGAATCCAGATTATGTATGATAGTTAAAAAAGTATAAATATAAATAATATTTGCAAGAATACCAGTGGAGGAAAAATGATGCAATCCAGTTTATTGTGGTGTTCTTTCCAGAACACAGAGGGCATCACATTAGCAGAGGTGCAGTGTATTTTCACAATGGAGATTAGCTATTCTTGATGTGAACTAAGGGAATTTTGAGGTGCACCCTACAAGTTGGAAACTATTGGGCTAGGATGACTTTATGGCATAAATCTTGTGATTGATGGCCATAGAAATAATAGATTAATCTGAGAAACAACTGTTACTCTTGAAGAATTAATTATAACATGCTTCCTAGTTTATTCTATACCAGAATGTTGCTCTTTTTCTGTTCACTTCTCATTCTGTAACACCCCATTGGAAAATGCATCTATTGCAGAATTACATAACATGCAACCAGGTATATTTTTGAATCTCTCAGGTACGGAATGTTCAGAATTTGAAAATGAGTAGTTATTAAACATAGGAATTTTGAAGAACACATACATTCTGTCCTCTTAACAAATTATTTAATTTTAAAAGTTATGGGTTTCCATAGAATTAAACTGTTTTCTGTTTTAGTTAAAACATTTACAAAATTAAGGTAGATATAAGAGATCATTTTCAGCTCTTAGTATATATTAGGTAAAAAGATACACATATAATTAGGTAGTAAGTTATTACTATGACTGTCAGTACAAAATATGTATTTGAACTCTTAAATTGGTTATACTTTTAAGATATACTCATGGATTGATTTTGACCAACTTGACCAAACAGTTATTACTCTCTGGTTATTCCTGTGAAACTCAAGTTGGATATACTCTTTCCGGATTTCTGTTGAAAATAACTTTCTTTGTAAGATCATATCTATACACACTAAGATAATATATCCCATATTTCTTAGGTTTGAATATCCCATCAGATTTACTGAAAATCAGTATTGTGGCTATGCTTGTTAGATATATATTTCAAAAAAACAAACAAACAAAAAGCATGTGTCACCTCCAGATTGTGGATTCATTTGTAGTTATTTTGTACATACAAAGGTTTCTTCATTAATAGTATTTTTGTGGGAGTAACTATCACAACTTTAACAAATAAAGCTTTTTGAATATCTTTTCCAATTTAACATCCCAGAGCGAATCTTGCAATTTCTGAAAACCCTTTAAATATTAGTATTATTTTAGTTCATTGACTATACAGCTAAAGACATTTCTGAAACAAATATTGTTAAGATCTGAAAATGTAAGTGGGCATATAGGCTGTTTTTTTGCATCATTTTATGAAAAGTCAGTTTTTCGAAACTAAAAGAAATAGAATAAAAGAATGTAAGTAAATTGGGTAACATACTTATTAGTATAATTTTGTTTTCTTTTAGCACAGTCTTTTGAATGTATATGATGCAGTTAAATTATTTTTTGTGTCACTGTGCTTGTTATTTTTAGAATCTTTGTAGTTATAAGAGTGAATTTTTATTATAAATAAAGGTCTTTTAAAATGATTAGGATTAACCTTGTGTTTTATGTTCTACTCCCCAAAAAATGAGTTATTTTCAAGTGTTAATAGTTTATAATTGAATCTTCAGTATCATAAGAAATTTTGAAATAATGTGGTAGTATTGATGTCTTTTGTTTGGGGGGAGGGGGTCTGGTAGTGGGGCCTGAACTCTGGGTGCTGTCCCTCAGCTCTTCAGCTCAAGGCTAGCTTTCGACGACTTGAGCCACAGCGTCACTTTCGGCTTGTTTCTTTTTGCTTGTGTGGTGCTGAGGAATCGAACCCAGGGCATCATGCATGCAAGGCAAGCACTCTACCACTAAGCCACCTTCCCAGCCCTTCACGGCTTTTTAAACCAATTGTATTCAGAAGTTGGAAAGTGTTTAATTCATGCTTAGGTCTTGGTGTCTATGATTTTTAACCTCTCTTTCCTAACATTAATGATAGGTCAGAGTGCATTGTTGGGTATAGGAAAGGTAAAATATTTATCTAGGGTCAAAGGTGATTTTTATATCAATCTTGCTTTAACAGCATTTTAAGTAGTACCTTTCTCTTAAAATATTGGGTGTAAAAAGCAATCAAAATACTTTGAATGATAAACAATTTAGTTGAGCTACAATGAGGAAGTGATTGGTCCATAAGACATGCAATCTGTTTCCATCAGGAATTGGGGAGGTCATTCTTTCAGTAAGACTGTGTTAAACAGAGATAGGATCCAGGCAGTGCAGTGTTGAGTGAAGGGATAAAATATGATTTCTATTATTTTGAGCTAGAAATCAAGAATCTTATACTTTAGCAGTTCCGTTCACCAGGGAGGTATGCATTGATTATGAACTTTGAGTTTTCATATTACAGTTCCCTATTTTCTAACAATGTTAAAGAGAAATATTATGAGTGTACACAATAATTCTGGGAAATTTTCCTATTATTTGTATACTAAGTGCTGGTATTTTAGTCATAAAATAGAATGTGGTTTATTGATACAGTGGGAGATGAACCTCAAGCTAACACTTACAAGGTGTGCAATTTTGTAGTAGTAATTACAACAATGAAGACTTCAATATCATCATCTGAGAATTAAAAATGTAAGTAGTTCCACTTTATGCAATTATTGTGAGGATTAAATTAGTTATAATAGGTAAAGTACTTGGAAAAACAATCAATTAGCATTTGGTACATTGTACCTGTTATTTTACAATGTGATGAATTCTGACATTTTTACGTTGATTATATATGTACAATGTGATGTATTAATATTCATTGCATTGATCACTTTTCTGTCACTATGAGGAAAATAAGTGCAAAGAAAATTTCTGAGGAGGAAACTATTATATTAACTCATGGTTTAAGAGAACACAGTTTAAGATCAAATGTCTCCATTGTTTTTAATCATATTTTTCTTATCTTAACTAGTTGTACATGGGAAATTCCATTCAATAAATGACTGTTTTAAGTATAATGGATGTTTATATAGCTTTTCCCTGCCCTTCCAAACCTCACCACATTTTAATTTTTTCTAGTTTCATATTATTTGCATTAAATATAATGTCTTCACTCTTACTCCATGACTCTCTTTCTTCCTTCCCTTTGACTTCCCCTCACATCTTCCAAGTGATAATTTCCCGGTATTCATTTTGTTGGATTAAAAGTTAAATGTTATAAGAAAATACACCATTTAAATGCTCCTGTGCAAATAGCATAATTTAGTTACTATTGTTGTGTAAACTTCTATAAAGTTCTAGCTTCCAAATATGAGATAGAAAATGGGTCCTTTCTGTGTCTGGCTCTGACTTCGTTTACTTTACATATTTTTAGATCTACCCATTTCTTTGCAAATAATGTAACAGTCCTCTAATGGATAGGGGCAATCCAATTCTGTATATATGACACACTTTCTCCAACCATCCCTCTGCCAAAGGACATCCTGGCTGTTTCCATAACTTGGTTATGGTGAATAGTGCAGTAATGAACATGGTTGTGAAAGTGATTTTGCTGTATCCTTTTAGAAGAATTCATCACTATCTTTCTGGGAACAATCCTCTAGGCAGTTTTAAAGAATAAGCACATCCCTCCCTTCATCTTCATTACAACGTATTGCAAGTGCTCAAAAACAGATTACCCCATACAGGTCTCAATAAGCTAAAACCACATTGTGCCCATATTCTTTCAATACATTTTTAATAATTGTACATATAATTAAGGAAGAAACTTTTATGAACTTTCCTAATGTGGGAATGAGAGACATAACAGCAGAGTAAAATAATAAATATGCATTTTAATTAGCTATTATCATATTTAAAATCTTTTTCAACTCTAACTCACAACCTCACTTATTATTATTTTAATCTTTATTTGATTACTTCATCTATCGCCTAAATTATAACAGGTGAGTTAAATACGAAGGCAAAAAGTGTGGTTTGATTTTGACACTCATGTGTGAGGATGCACAATATGGGCAAATAGATGGATCAGAATTAATAGCAATTATCCATTTTGTTAAAGTAGAGATGGTTTGCCCAAACTGATTCATATTTCATTGAACAAAAAGAAACGTGTAACAATTCCCTTTGTTTTGCTCCTATTAACTTTTGTTGCCATTTTATTTTATAATGAAGGATGATTTCATATATCTACTGTAGATACAATAATATGTTAAAATATTTCTATCCATATGTATTCATATATATGTACACATATATAAAAAAGGTAACAATGATTATTTACATCTTCTGTAACGATACAATTTACTAAATTATTAAAAACATTGATGGCTCATGCCTGGAATCCTGGTTACTCAGGAGGCTGAGATCTGATGAAAATGGTTTAATGCCAGCCTGGGCAGGAAAGTCCATGAGCCTCTTTATTTTTTTTTGTGGGTTCGGTCGTGGGGCCTGAACTCTGGGCCTGGGCGCTGTCCCTCAGCTTTTCAGCTCAAGGCTAGCGCTCTACCACTTGATCCACAGCGCCACTTCCGGCTTTTTTCTTTTTGCTTATGTGGTGCTGAGGAATCGAACCCAGGGCCTTGAACATGCAAGGCAAGCGCTCTACCACTGAGCCACCTTCCCAGCCCTCCATGAGCCTCTTATCTCCAAACAACCAACAGAAAATCAGAATTGGAACTGTGGCTCAAAGTAATAGAGCGGTAGCCTTGAGAAAAAAGCTCACGGACATCACCCAGTTCAAGAACTACAATAAACCCAAAACAATCTATTGAATTTACATCTGTGAGCCAGGCGCTGGTGGCTCACGCCTGTTATCCTAGCTACTCAGGAGGCTGAGATCTGAGGATCGCGGTTCAAAGCCAGCCAAGGCAGGAGAGACCATGAGACTCCTATCTCCAATAAACCACCAGAAAACCGGAAGTGGGGCTGTAGCTCAAGTGGTAGAGCACTCGCCTTGAGCTGAAGAGCTGAGGGACAGCGCCCAGGCCCAGAGCTCAAACCCCATGGCCGACCAAAAAAAAAAAAATTACATCTGTGAAAAGAGAGTATTTCCATCACCCAAATGCACATCCATGCTCATTTGCAAGGTAACTCTGTTTTGTCTGAAGTACCAATGAACATTATCAATAAAGTAGAAAGAATTGGAACGTGGGTTAATTCTATCTCTCTCATGGATATTTCTCCACTCAAATACTCAAGTGTTACAATTATTCCAATTATTTATAATCATAGCTTTTATCTTCAATACACCTAATATTACAGTTTGAATTCAGTGTCCTGTGCCCACTAACTGGGTGTTCTTAGCACTTTGTCCTGTGAAGGCTAAATTATCCTGATTATTTTTTCAGATAGAAACTGGTTTCCTACTTGTGTATTATCTTGGCCTCATTCCACTTCATGTTATTCTTCCTGGAATTTAGAATAACAAGTGCATGGCATTATGTACAGATCTTTCTGTCTAGTATGGGCTTTAGCCACTGTCCTCACAACAGTGCACTCCCATGTAATCAGGATTTTCATAAGCTTTTCATAGCTGATTTTTTTGAAATCTTTCATTTCCTGCAGGTTCTTGAGTACTGAATTAATTAGTCTTTTCTTGGGTTGTTTTGTTTCATTTGAATCTATGTGTTGAGTTGTTCCTCACTTTTCCTTTTGTTTCTTTCCTTCAAGTTCTTACCTAAAGTGCTGAGAAACCAATTCTTCTTTCTCAAGATAATCAGGGTGAACATTATTAATTCCAAAGCAATTTCAGTAACATTTAAACACCATCATACCTATGAGTGATATACAAATGCTAAGCGCTGAGAAGGGTGTTTTTACTTTCACGGCAGTCTTTGGCATCACAGACAGATCATGAAATATATGAAGATAATATAACTACAGATGCATGCCAGAAGGAGAAAAACCTATTATTAATTGTTTGACAAAGGCTTCCCTTTTAGTGAAAGAAATATATTGCTTGATGCAGGATTTCACAAAATCATATTGCTAGGAGGAACCTTAACAATCATGTAATACTATAGATTCAGAGTGATGAATTGATTCCTGAATAATTTACTTTTGGGTCAAATAAAAGCAGGCTTCCAAAAAGCGTGTCAATTTTAGAGAAACATGATGAATTTTATGGAAATAGGTCCTTAGCTGATTTTGTTAATTTGTAAACTAATACAGGAAAATAAAGTACAGCAAGGTAAAAGAATAAAGAACTTCACATTGAAATACTCATTTGTGTGTGTGGTGTGTGTGTGTGTGTGTGTGTGTGTGTGTGTGTGTGTGTGTGTGTGTGTGTGTGTTCATGCCCATGGGAGTATGCAAATGCACATGTGTATGTGCTCATGCATGCATTCATCATTCTTGAAGCTTGATAGTCACTAAGAACTATTACTAAGCTTCTGTACCCAAGGATAGTGGTCTTCCACTTCAGCCACTTCTGGTTTTTTAAAGATAATTGCTTGTATTTTCATGATTGGATTGGCTTTGAAAGTGGTCATCAGGTCTCATACTCCCGAGTAGCTAGCTAAGCTTATTCAGCCTCTAAGTACCTAGTTAAAATTCTGAATATCCTCTATGCTTTAATTCTCTTTTATTCTTTTCCTGAGGTGATCACAAGCCTAAGTCATATATATGTCTAATTGCTTTAAAAATACTGTTACTGCTTGGCACCAGGCCCTCCCATTGATACTCTTAACTACTTAGCAGGCTTGAGAACAGAACCCAGGCCAAAAGGTTAGTGGAATTCCTTTTCACTCTATAGCTGGGTACATTGGATCATTTCCACCATCCTTCACTATCTAGTTACTAAGATTGTAAGGACTGAGGACCCAGGCCAGTCAACGTAGCAGGCTAGACAAGTAGGTGTTCATCTCTGATGCCATTGATGATGGGAAGACTAAAAGGACAGATCAGGTGCATGTTCTTGTGGAAAGTAACACCTATCCTAAAATTAACCACTGATATGACACCAGCCTAGCAAGAAAAATATACCCCCAGTTGAAATACTCACAATTTCCCACAACCAAACTAAGTATATGCATGAACTTTCAAGAACTTAGTACAATCTGTTCTTTGCTCTAATATCTGCTTCATCTGATTATCATATGATGTGACAGAATAGTGTTTCAATTAAACTTATGATAATTTAAAAAGTCCTAGAAAATTCTTTCTCACTTATTAAGTTCAAATGTATGGCATATTGCCTCATTTATTACATATTTGACTACCACTATAAATTAATCTTTTTGGGGGGGCGGTCCGGTTGTGGGGCTTGAACTCTGGGCCTGGGTGCTGTCCCTAAGCTCTTCAGTTCAAGGCTAGTGCTCTACCACTTGAGTCACAGCACCACTTCTGGCTTTTTTCTTTTTGCTTATGTGGTGCTGAGGAATCGGACACAGGGCCTCAGGCTTGCAAGGCAAGCGCTCTACTACTGAGCCACTTTCCCAGCCCCTTTAAATTAATCTTATGATTATTATTAATAGTAATATATTCTGATTTATTACTTTACTTTGTAACAGTTTTTAAACTTTTTGCTTCTCTGCTGAGGTTGAAGTATTTAAATAGTATCATCAAAATATATTCCTTGGGTATTTAAGGCAGTTTTTTACAAAGTTTTTAACCAATGGCTTCTAAGAATTCTTAATTGGTATATTATTTGGTTTATTTTTAATTTCAATTTAATTTCATTTTAATGGTGATGTACACAGGGGTTACAGTTACATAAATAAGGTAAAGTAATGAGTACATTTCTTAGGGAAGGAACATTGTTATCTCTTCCATCGATTTTTGTACACTCAAAACAAGCACTACTGGTGCTGTTGCTGTTGCTATAGATCCATGGGTACTTTTGCTTTCTTTGTTAATGCATTTTTATTATAAAATTGATATACAGAGGGTTTACACTTAATTAAGTGTACACTTCATTTTATATTCTAAATTTCAAATTTTGTGCTTAAATGTTTTCTTTTGTTTCTTTAGGATAATTCTTTTTTTCAGAGGATTAGTTAATTTATTTTTGCATGATATTTACACATGTAAATTATTCAGACAAATGTTTTGCTTTTATAATATTTAATATGTGATTATTAAAAATTTTCTTAATTTTTATATGATTAATGATTTTAAATAAATTTATTTTTTACACTTACAAATATATTTGTCCAGGTAACAAATACTAACTGTACTTTCAAGAAGCACATACTTTATTAAGAAAGGCTTCATTACTTGGTCACTTTTTGGAAATACTTTTACTTGAATTAAAAAAAAGTTTCAGCTCCGCATGGTGATTTGTGGCATCCATTTTCTAGCTATGGTGGGAACTGTAAATGGTATTTGTAATTCGGGAGATACTGAAAAACGCTATGACCTTATTAGAAAACTATTCAGAGTGAAATGATTAGAGATATAACCATCATTAGTGTTATATAGAGCACCTAGCTATCATATTCTAAATCTTGAGTTAAAATACCAGTAACATAAATTTTTTGTCAAAATAAAAGGATACATGTTTTAAAATGTTTATTATTTCAACTTATTGGCAAAGGTTCTCATGTCTTCTATTAATTTTCAGTTTACTTCATCTATTAAAATCCAAGTATATTATGACTATTTTATTTCTACTAAACTTGTAAATAGTACATGCAATATCATGATTTCATATATTAACACACTTTTACTATTTGCGATAATTTCCTCCATTTAATATAATTATATCAATATTCCAAATGTGTGTATGTGGTGTATATGTGTGTGTTTATGTGGTTTTTGTATGTGTGTGCTTTGTGTGTACTTTGTAATGTTTGGGAGATCACACCATTGCTTCACACATGCTAGGCCAAAGTTTTACCACTGAGCTATGCTTCCTAATTATAATCCAAATAGTGTTTTACATAATGACGTTGAAACTTTATTTCCTAATATGTTTTTTCAAAATTATAAATGATAAACTGTGATCCATATTCTATCCACTCTAGCAATTTTTATTGTTACTTAGAATATTCCCATTGCCTTTCCACTTCCAAACTCTTGTGTTTGTTATTGATAAAGGTTTTACTTTGCTTCTTTTCTCTCTTCGTTCCTTTTCCCTTTAAAGTTTAACTATTCTTTATCTTATTTCTTTGGGAATTAATTATCATATTTCTATTACAAATTCTTAAAATTGTAACAGGTATATACAATGCTTCATTTTCTATTTTATTTTTTCCCATTTTCACTGACTTTTGGTCCAAACTATTAGATGGATTAAAAAGAAACTTGACTCAGGACACTTTATTTTTCTCCTTCTCTTCTCTGAACTCTTTCTGTTTTTTGAAACACAATAGCAATGACATATAGCTCCTACATGGTCCATCATTCCTTCCCCTCTCACTCTCCTCTGTTGTACAGCTCAAGTTGTTAACATTCAGATTTATTATGTTACAACATTATCTATATCTTAACTCATTCCTAAATTAATTTTAGTTGTTTCAAGTATTCTCTAAAGATATTTTTCTATATATAATATCTGGGGTCTTGTTTTGTACAAGGTACAAAATATGAGTGACTATCAAACATCTATATATCTCTGTAGAATATTGGTTCACCTGCTCAATAAACTCGAATGTAAATTCAAGGAATACAGGTCAATCAGAACAATATTGTAAACTGGTGTAGCTTGAACCTTCATACTAACTTTGAAACTTATTACCATGTTTAGTAGTGAAGACAAAATAGTTCTACTATAAGAGCAGACACATAGAAGAATGTAACAGGTTTGTCAAAAAATTCTTAGTTTTATGGTCAATAGATTTTGAAATCTATCCTATGACTTTATGAAATAAAAATAGAATCTAAGATGTGTGTTTTTGCACTATTGTCTCTCAAGATTTAAAAAATGATCTTAGACTACTACCTCAATCCTTTTTTGTTTTGTTTTGTTTTTTGTCATTCATGGGGCTTGAACTCTGGGCTTAGGTGCTGTCCGTGTGCTCTTCAGCTCAACTTGAGTGCCCTACCGCTTGAGCCACAGCACCAGATCTGGTTTTCTAGTGGTTTATTGGATATAAGATTCTCTGGACGTTCCTGCCCGGGATGGCGTTAAACTGTGATCCTCAGATCTCAGACTCCTCAGTAGCTAGGATTACAGTTATGAGCCTCAGGCACCTGTCCTACCTCCATCCTTATACTAAAATTTAAAATAAAAAAATGATTGTCAAAGTAAATGTGAGATGTGAACACTTATAAAACATAAATGTAAAAATTCATGACATTGCATCAGTAAAGGTTTCTAAAAATTTGACTTGGAAAGCATTAGTGGCTAAAGAAAAGCAAGAATAAACTGGATTATATCAAGTGATAACCTTTCATAATTCAAAGGACACTATAACCAAAGTTAAAACATATACAATTAAAACATATCGAACAGATACAGGTAAGATATTTGTTAATGCTACAGTGTTAATGTTATAATGAGTCTGAATCTTAAGTATTTTTATATCTTCTAATTCTATGTAAATTTTTCCTGAATAGGATAATTCTTTAAAGAACATATGTAAATTAACAGTCAATAGGAGGAGCATATGAAATAAGCTCCTCTTTATTATTTAAGAAAAAAGAAAAAGAAAACTCACTACTATGACCCTAATATAAAAAGATGACACAAAATATAGTAATGCATTTGTGGAGAAATTGATAACCTCTACATAGCAGAATGATTTGTATAATACTGCGATCCTTTTAGCAAGCAAGATTCAAGTGTTCATAAGGTCAAAGAGAATTGTAGATGATCCAGCCATTACACTTCTATGTATGTATTAAAAAGAAGTAAAAAACTTGTTTAGACAGGGAATGTAGTTCATTGACAGTGCACTTGAATAGTATGTGTGAGACCCTGGAAATAATCCCCAAAAACAAATTTTGAAAAGACACACTATAGAGGATGTATGCTGGACCAATTCCTGTAACACAATTTTATATCTACTTTAATGTCTGTTCTAAAATTTACATCATTTCTATTAGAAGAAATGCAAGTTTGTTAAAATTAGGCTTGGAAAACCTATTATTGTACAATTTACTTCCGAAGCACTGAAATGTATACAATAAAAAGAGTTATATATTGCATGTGAATTTCATGTCAGCAAAAAAAGAAAACTATTGTTAAAAATACTTCACACAAATTGCAGAATACCTAAAAAGATGTTTTCAATGTTGGCTAAAATTCTTTGTAAACTACAGTGTTTAAAACAAAGATGTGTTTTCTGTGGAATTTGAGTTTTTTTGGTCTGTTTTTTTTTGAGTTTATACAGAGATAACTCAATCAAAAATTGCATGTGATAACTGTAATATCTAGGAATTATGCATCACTTATAAGTAATTGATAACCTTTTCTGGAAGAAACTTTTAGCATATGACAGGAGACCCAAATCTATGCATCTGTATTTTATGAAAGTCATATGTTATTTGCTCAAACCAATTGCTTTTCTCTACTTCGCTAGGAAAAATATTATTCTCAAGGTAAGAGCCAAAAGCAGTGAAAAGAAACAAAATACATAATCATCTTGATTTATTTGTGAAAATATCAAATGAAATAAAAAAAATTCCACTCAAGTGACTCCAATATTAGTACCTATGAATCTGTTCCTGAATGCCAATATCAATTTAATTTTTTAAATTTTAATTTCTACAACATATAAAAACTAGAACAAGAAAATAAATATAGTCTGAGAGCAAACCAGCCTTGGACTAATATTCTTAATTGTTTTGAAATTACAAAAGAATTTATACTAAGAAGAAAATGATTTTATCCTATGGAAATCAATTAAGAATGTTTAGTATTTATTATAACTCAAATACCAAACAAGAGTATTTTATATAATCATTACAAATATCATTTTATTACTATAGTAAAATAGAATAAAATACCAGTCCCAATGTATTATCATTATTCTTAATTCCTAATCATTACCCTAAATCTCTTAAACAAACTAAATAGTCATGTCTTTAACATAAACGTAAATATTCTATACTTTTTACTCAACATTTTTCAGGGGCATATATTCATGTTTCTAAGAAATGTTCACAGCAGTTAAAAGGTGCTTTTGTGAAATTAATGTGATATATTTTGTTGTTGTTGGTATTGTTTGCAAGGCCTGTGCATTATCGCTAAGCCCTTTTATGCTCAAAGCCAGCATTCTACAACTTGAGGCACAGAGCTAATTCCCGTTTTTAGTGGTTAATTAGAGATAAGAATCTAACAAGTACTTTTTTTGGGGGGGTCCAGTCGTGGGGCCTGAGCTGTGGCCTGGGCGCCGTCCCTCAGCTCTTCAGCTCAAGACTAGCACACAACTACTTGAGCCACAGCGCCACTTTCAGCTTTTTTCTTTTTGCTTATGTGGTGCTGAGGAATCGAACCCAGGGCCTCATGCATGCAAGGCAAGCGCTCTACCCCTAAGCATTCTTCTCAGCCCTAGACTACGTTTTCTAATTATATGAGCATTTTAAATTGGCACATCTCTAGTGGTAGATTATGAAGTAATGGTTGGTCAAGTGGAGGGTATTTTCAAATGATGAAAGGAAGTGACTACTACTAAATATTGGAGTATTTTGAGAAGGCAGTGATGATAAAATGTTCTAGAACTGAAGGTGATGTTCATAGTCCAACACATAGACATTCTATGAATCATTGTACTTTATCAAAGAATTGCAGATTGCATTTACATTAACCTTAGGATAAATTTTAGAATAGTAGTAGGTGAACCTGAGTGATAATTTAGAATTTAAAATCAGAGAGTTCTGTAATAAATGAGTTTAGTATGTTGATGAATAAGACTATCAATAAAATATTATCTGTAACATATCCTCTGCGTGATGATGTGTGACATTGCTAGCCAGTGAATATTCTACAAAATTATGTAAATTGAGGGATGAAATAGGATTGAGAGGAATGAGGGATAATAAACCTCAAGGTGCATTGCATTATCCATGAAATGTGTCTTAGTAGTGGACTGTTTGCTTTGCATGTATGAAGCACAGGGTCTGATTCCTCAGTACTACATAAACAAAAAGAGCTGGAATTGGCACTGTGACACAAGTCGTAGAGTGCTAGCATGAGGAAAAGAATTGCAAGACATTGCCAAGGCCCTGAGTTCAAGCCCCATGATTAGCTAAAAATAAAAAAGGTGCATTCTATTAAGCCAGGCACTAGAGGCTCATGCTTGTTTTCCTATACACTCAGGAGGCTCACGATGGAAGTTTGAAGTCAACCCTGGCAGAAAAGTCTGTGAGATTCTTATCTCCAATTAAATGTCAGAAAAATCTGAAATTGCTGCTGTGCCTCAAGTGATAGAGTTCTAGTGTTCATCCAAAGGAGCTCAGGGACAACACCCAGACCCAGAGTTCAAACCTCAGGAGTGAAAAAAGAAAAAAAAAAACTCACTTTAAACTATTCATAAACTGCTTTGTCAAACAGCAATTCTCATTTCAACTACTTAAAATTAATTTAAAAATATGATAAGAATAAAATACGAATCATTTTGGGAACAAGACATAGAATTGAAAGGTTGTTTACAGGGGACAAGGTAAATTTTATATCAGGCACTTTGAGTTGAAATTTGTTCTTCAGTCTTCTTACATTTATGAAAGTGATATTACTGCCAGTTATGGATAAATTTCCTTGAGGAACAAATTGTATTCTACTTTCTTTTCATAGGAAACCATACAGGTGATTATTTTTTGTCTCTCTTTTTTTTTAAAATTGTGAAAATACCTTACATAGGGGTTACAATTACATGGGCAAGGTAAAGAGTACATTTCTTTTCAAGCATTGTTGCCTCCTCCTTTGTTTTCCTTTCCCAACCTTTCCCATCTCCCTCTCATCCCCCAAGGAAAGTTGTACATTTCAGTTTTGGAAATAAAATCTTGTACATCTCATTGTTCCAATGGGTCCATCTGTATCCCTATTTAAAACAAGCTCTGTTTTCCCTCACCTCCACAAATTATACCAACATCAAATACAGTGAAAGCATGGGATATACTGAGGGGGATGGATATACAAACCAAAAAAAAAATCATCTTATAGGTATGTTAGGAACAATCACAAGAAAGAAAAACAATTGAATCCTTATCTTGCGGTTCATTTAGACTAACATCAACTTAACTGACCATTTCTGCTGGTCTCAGACATAAATTAGTTACAGCAAATAAGGGAACCATTGGACTTACATTTCTTTGGGCCGGGCTTACTTCACTTAATTTAATTTTTTCCAAGTCTTTCCACTTCCTAGCAAATGGGGCAATGCCATTCTTTCTGATGGGGGCATAGAATTCCATTTTTTATACATACCACGTTTCCTTGATACATTCATCTACTGAGGGGCATCTGGGTTGGTTCCATATATTACCTTTGTTAAATAAATCTGTGATAATCATGGTTGTGCTTATAGCTTTGTTTGTGAACATTTGGGTAAATGACCAAAAGTGGGATTGCTGGGTCATAGGTGTGCTCTATGTGGAGTCTTTTGAGGAACCTCCATACTACTTTCCAAAGTGGTTGAACAAGTTTACACTCCCACCAAGAATGCAGCAAGGTTCCCTTCTCTCCACATCCCCTGCCGCATCTGTTCTTATTAGAGTTCTTGATAGCCATTCTAACAGGGTGAGGTGGTATCACAATGTTGTTTTTATTTGCATTTCTTTTATGGCTAGGGAGGTTGAGTATTTCTTCATATGTCTATTGGCCATCCTTCTTTCTTCTTCAGAGAAGTTTCTCTTTAAGACTTTAGCTCGATAGTTTTTGTCCTTCCCCTCCACAAATTATACCAACATCAAATACAGTGAAAGCAGAGGTTACACCGTGGGGGAGAGACATTAGTGGTTATGTCAAAAAATGAACTTTACAACTTTGGTGGGGGGGAGTTGGGTGGGGTAAAGATCGGGTTGGGGGAGGTAGGAGGACTATGGGAATGGATGGGAAGGGGAAACAAACAGGAAGAAACAATGCTTGAACAGAAAGGTACCGTTATCTTGCCCATGTAATTGTAAATCCTCTGTACGGTATTCTCATAACAAAAAAAGGAAGAAAGAAAATAATAACCCCCGCAAAAAAAGAAATGTACTCATTACCTTGTTCATGTAACTGTAAACCCTCTTTACAGAATTTTCACAATAAAAACCAATTTTAAAAAAAGAAAAAAAAAAGACTAGCTCACTTATTTATTGGGCAGTTGTTTCTTTGAAGATTTGTTGTTGGGGAATTCTATTTTTTGAGTTCCAAGTATATTTTAGATATGAGACCGTTGTCCATTGTATGGCTATGGAAGATCTTCGCCCAATCCGTGGGCTTTCTCTTGATCTTGCTAGCTAGGTTCTTTGCCATGCAGAAGCTCTGCAATTTCATGCAATCCCATTTGTCCAACATTTATTTGAATTGTTGTGTTTCTGGGTATCTATTAAGAAAATTTCGGCCTGTGCCAAGGAGACCTAGGGTAGCTCATATTCTCTCCTCTAATGTTTTCAGAATTTCTGCTTTGACCCCTAGGTCTTTGAACCATTTGTAGTTGATTCTGCTGCAGGGTGATATATAAGGATCTAGCTTTAGCTGTTTACTAGTAGTTAACCAATTTTGCCACCACCATTTACTGAAGAGGCTGTCTTTCTTCCATTCTAGTTTTTTAGCTCCCTTACCGAGGATTAAGTGCTTATATGTCTGTGAGTTCATTTCTGAGTTTTCATATCTATTCCATTGGTCCTGAGGTCTGTTCTTCTGTCAGTACCAAGCTGTTTTGATTACTATGCCTTTGTAGTAGTGTTTGAAATTTGGTATTTATATTCCTCTTGCAGTGATCTTTCTGTTGAGGATCGTTTTAGTTATTCGGGGTCTTTTATTGTTCCATATGAATTTTGGGATTTCCTTTTCTATTTCGTGGAAGAATAAGTTTGGAATTTTGATAGGTGTCGCATTGAATTTGTATATAGCCTTGGGAGGTATCGCCATTTTCAAGATGTTGATCCTTCCAAACCAGGAGCATGGGAGGTTTTTCCACTTCCTATATTCTGTTTTGTTGCATTTTTCAGGTTTTTAAAGTTTTCGTCATAAAGATTTTCACTTCTGAGGTTCCGGGAAGATGGCCAAGGAGAAGCTGGAGTCTAAGCAAGCTCTCACATAGAAAGCAGTTTTAGAGTTCCAGGGAAGAGTCCTAAGCCAGAGAATCACACCAAGTGTGCCATCACAGGACAGAGAGTTAGGCCAGAGAGGAGAAACCAAGGCAAGGAGACACATCTGAGCTCTTGCCGGCTGCCGCCATGGCAGCAGCTGCAGTGGTGGTGGCGGCCACTGCCATACCTGAGCCACAGAGAGTACGGGACGAAGGAGCCAGATGCAGTGGGTGAGCGGATTCTACTCAACACCAGCAAGAACTGACAAGGAGCGAACATCTTCATCCTGCAGGTCACAGACCAGAGACGACCCAGGAACCAAGACTCGGCATAAGCAGAAGCCTGACGTCCTCACTCCTTCTCTGAGAGCAACGGAGGGAAGGCCACCCTTCCCCACCTCAGCACCAGAGATCTCCATCTTGGATACCGACAAAGCTCAGAGGAGCTGCTAGCTCCAACTCACCTTGGAATAAAACTAGTCATTTAGCAGGTCACAAAAACTTAACGGCGGCATGACCTGACAGACTCAGCTCCACCTAGGGAAAAGTCACCCAGCTCGGGCGCCAGCCCTAGGAGTGGGTTTCTTCACTGGGTAATCAGAGCCAGAGGCTGCCCCTCCCTCTAGCAGTCTTGACAATCAATTGAAAATAAGTAAACAGAAACCCTGAGAATGGCTCCAGGCTGGGCTCTGTGAGTTTTTCACAAACTAGCCCCCCGGAAAAGCTGCTGTCTGTTGAAAGGCCTCAACTCTACCCAGAACCTAGCCCCATCACTGAATCCCCCTCTTTTGTGATACTCAAAGCAGATCTGCCTCCCAATGAACTAGCCTGGGAGGAGGATCGCCAAATCCTGGGTAAAGCAGAGTATTTTTCTGCGTGTTCAAACAAACTGACTTAAGAAACCAACCAAGCCACAGGACTACAAGAGACCAGAGACTCCAACAAGAGGCTGGTTAGGGACACAAGGGAGATACAGAATTTATCCCACCCTTACAAAAAAAATCAAAGAAATTTTTTTCTCTTCTTCTTCTTCTTCTTCTTCTTCTTCTTCTTCTTCTTCTTCTTCTTCTTCTTCTTCTTCTTCTTCTTCTTCTTCTTCTTCTTCTTCTTCTTCTTCTTCTTTTTGGTACCTCATATAAAATTTTTTTTCTGTTCTAAAACTTTTTTAATCTTTAATTTTTGCCTTTTTAAAAATGAATTGTTTTCCAGATTTTTTTTCCTCTTATAATTGTTATTTTAGGGATATGTGAGTGTGTGTTTTTCTTTTTTGTTGTTTTATTTCTCTTTTTTTTCTTTTTAAATTATCTTTTTGTTTTTTGTATAGCTCTACTGAACTTCAGTTTTTTATTTCTTCCTTTCTTATCCTTTTCACCTTCTCCTCTCTTTCGTTCTTCTATATGTGACATAATTCTTGTCCTGCACATCCTCAGATAAACCCGAAGTTGACTATTAGACCCTATCCCCCATTGTGTACACACTTAATCCACAAATTTATAACTCAATTCAAAACCTCTGAGACATAAATTCCTTAATAGCAGCTCTACCTCTTTATACCTATATAATATTTTAAGCATATTTATTTTTAAGTTTTTCACATCTCATTTATATCCCTCCCCTTTTCTCAATATATTCACGTTGTCTCTAAATAGATTGTTATCTTATCTACATAATATTGTTAATTTTTACTTTTCTATTTTTTCTGGTCTCTTTTCTTTTCCCTTTCGCTTTCTTCTTTTTTTCTCTCTCTCTACTTTCATCCTACCCATCCTATTTCCTGCTTTGAGATTAGGACTTAGTTAACTCTCCCTGAGACTCCCCACATCAATCTATTCCTATTTTTACCCACATCTCTCCCTAACCATAATAATTTCTGGTTTTCCAAATTCTTCTTTGAGGTTCATAGTCCATTAATATATAGTTGTTTGATGTTGAATAGATGTATCTGTTGAACTAGATTGTATCTCTAGACTATTGACTATGCATATTCAGACTTTGGTTGATGCTTGCCTTAAGATAGTGTTCTAGGACAAAACTGGTGCTATTTTCATCTCAAATGGGCAGAGTAAGCCCAAAAAACACAAGGAAAATGACAAATCCGGGTATCTCAATTCCCAATCTTGATAATCAGGGGAGAGAACAGATAATGAATAATCCAGAGGAGAGTTCCCAAATAATTCTACAAACACTGCTGGCAAACATGATAAATGAAAAGTTTGAAAGCATACAAAGGACTTTGTATGAACGTGATAGGGAGAGGGAGGAGGCAATCCAAAAGTTTATAGGAATATCATAAGTGTGAGGAAGCTACTCAAAAACTGATACAGAAATTGCATGAGCAGCTTTAGAATACTCAAAGACAAAGGCAGGAATGGCGTGAGCAGGCTGAGAACACTCAAAGAGAACTACAGGAATCCCACGAATGGGAGGAATCTAATCAAAGAATAATAAAGGAATTGAGTGAGCAGGAAGAGAATACACAAAGATCACTAAGGAATTCATGGAATCCATAAACAAAGAGCTGAAGGAAGTCAGGAAGACCACAAAGGGAATGCTGAATGGAACTATACAGAAGGAATGGGAATCCAAGGAAACCATAACCAATCAACTAAGTAATTTTAGAATAAACATTGAACACCAAATAAAGGAAGTAAACAATTTCAGACAAGATCTAAAACAAAGCTTCAACAAAGAGTTTGAAGCCATCAAACCTGACCAATTAGAAGGAAAAGAGATAAAAAGCAAAGTAGAAAGTTTGATAATAGGTGAGACCATGCAGAGGATTGAATCTCAGGGATTGAAAACAGGCTAGATATTATAGAGAAAGAACATAAAACCATCCAAGACAACTATCAACCAAGAATACTGTACCCAGCTAAACTCTCTTTCATAACTGAAGGCCAAATAAAAATTTTCCATACCAAAAAAAAATTGAAACGATACATCTCCACCAAAACACCCTACAGAAAGTTATTAAAGATGTCCTACATATAGAAAACCAACAGGATCACAATAAAGGCCAAGAACCTGCACCCAAACTGAGAATCCAATAACCATAGGAATAACCCAGTTTTCACAGCCCCCAAGAAGGTGGATAACATGGCAGGAACTCCCAAATACTTCTCAGTCCTATCTCTTAACGTTAACGGACTGAACTCTTCAATTAATCGACATAGACTGTCTAGTTGGATTAAAAAACAAAACCCTTTTATCTGCTACCTTCAAGAGTCACATCTTGCCCTTAAAAACAAACACATTTTCAATGTGAAAGGCTGGAACAAAATCTACCAAAAAAACGGCCCCAATAAACAGGCAGGAGTTGCAATCCTAATATCAGATAAAATAGACTTCAAATTAAAATTCGTGAAAAGAGATAAAGAAGATCGCTACATACTAATTAAGGGATCTCTCCTTCAGGAGGATATTACAATTCTAAATATGTACTCGACAAACAATGGAGCACCCAAATTTGTGCAAGAAACACTATTTCCCCTCAAATCCCATATAGATCCAAAGACATTAATTGTTGGGGATTTTAACACACCACTCTTCCCACTAGATAGATCAACTCGGCAAACACTCAACAGAGAAACTGCAGATCTAAGCAGCTGCATAGATCAACTAGATTTAACAGATATCTACCGAATATTTCACCCAGCAGCATCAGAATACACGTTTTTCTCAGCAGCACATGGAACATTTTCAAAAATAGACCGCATTTTAGGCCACAAAACAAACTTGTCTAAATTCAGAAGCATTGAAGTTATACCTTGCATTCTCCCTGACCACAAGGGAATAAAATTAGAACTCAACACCAAAAGCAACCAAAGAAAGTCAGGTATCACATGGAGGCTGAACAACACATGCTGAATCATGAGTGGGTCATGGAAGAGATTAGAAATGAAATTCAAATGTTCATGCTATTCAACAAAAATGAACACACAAATTACCAGCTCCTCTGGGACACATCAAAGGTAGTACTCAGAAGAAAGTTTATAGCTCTGAGCTCCTACATCAACAAATTGGAGAGATCTGAAACCAACAATTTAATGACACATCTAAACCTCCTTGAAAAAGAGCAGCAAGATAAACCCCAATCCAGCAGACAGAAAGAAATAATTAAAATTAAATCAGAATTAAATGAATTAGAATTCAAAAAACTATAGAACGAATCAACAAAACAAAGAGTTGGTTCTTTGAAAAAATTAACAATATTGACAGACCCTTAGCAAATCTTATCAGAAACAAAAGAGAACACACCCAAATAAATAAATTCAGAGTTGAGAATGGAAACATCACCACGGAAACAATCAAGATTCAGAACATTATAAGGGAATAATTCTCAAAACTTTATGCTAATAAGTTTTGGAACTTGTCAGAAATGGACCTATTCCTAGCAAATATTGACATGCCAAAACTAAACCAAGATGAGTTAAACCAGCTTAACAAGCCCATATCAAGCATTGAAATAGAAACAGCAATAAGAGACCTCCCAGCTAAGAAAAGTACAGGACCAGATGGTTTTACAGCAGAATTCTTCAAGGCCTTCAAAGCAGAGCTCACAACAATACTCCTCCAACTCTTCAATGAAATTGAAAGAGAAAGTTCACTACCGAACACATACTATGAAGCCATCATAACCCTCATCCCAAAAGCAGGATGGGACTCATCAAAGAAAGAGAACTATTGACCCATTTCTTTGATGAATATTGATGAAAAACTTCTCAACAAACTTGGCCAATCGACTTCAACAATTCATCCAAAAAATCATACACCACGATCAAACAGGATTCATTTCAGGGATGCAAAGCTGGTTCAATATACGCAAATGAATTAATATTATTCATTACATCAACAGGAGCAAGAATAAGAACCACATGGTTTTCTCAATAGATACAGAAAACGCATTAGACAAGATCCAACAACCATTTAAGAAGAAGGTTTTGAAAAAATTAGGAATCCATGGAACATTCCTCAATACAATAAAGGCTGTATATGATAAACCTACAGCCAGCATTATACTTCATGGTGAAAAAATAAAGCTATTTCCTCTTAACTCAGGAAGGACAAGGTTGTCCACTCTTTCCACTTATCTTCAACCTAGTATTAGAATGCCTAGCTACAGCAATAAGACAAGATGCAGACATAAAGGGGATCCAAATAGGGAAAAAAGAAATAAAACTCTCCCTCTTTGCAGATGACATGATCTTGTATTTAAAGAATACCACAGACTCCACTTCCAAATTACTCAAGCTGATTCAAAACTTTGGCAAAGTACCAATGTACAAAATTAACCCCCAAAAAGCAATGGCTGTTCTATATGCTAAAAAAGTGAAAAGTGTGGCTGAAATTAGGAATGCAACTCCATTTGTAATAGCGCCACAAAAAATAAAACCCCTAGGAATTAACTTAACCAAAGAAGTGAAGGACCTCTTTGATGAAAACTTTAAAATCTTGAAAAAGGAATTTAAAACAGAACTTAGAAAATGGCAAAACCTCCCATGCTCCTGGATTGGAAAGATGAACATCGTGAAAATGGCAAAACTTCCCAATGCTATCTACAAATTCCATGCTATACCTATCAAAATTCCAGCCTCATTCTTCAAGAAAATAGAAGAGGCAATTCAATAATTCATATGGAACAATAAAAGACCCCGAATACCAAAAACGCTCATCAACAGAAAAACACTGCTCGAGGAATATCAATACCAAATTTCAAACTTCACTATAAAGCCATAGTAAACAAAACAGCTTGGTATTGGCATAAGAACAGACCTCAGGACCAATGGAATAGAATTGAAAACCCAGAAATGAACCTACAGACCTATAGCCATCTAATCTTCGATAAGGGAGCTAAAACAACAGTATGGATCAAAGACAGCCTTTTCATTAAATGGTGCTGGCAACATTGGTTAACTACTTGTAGAAAACTAAAGCTAGATCCTTATATATCACCCTGCACCAGAATCAACTCTAAATGGATCAAAGACCTCAAAGTCAAAGCAGATACTCTGAAAACATTACAGGATGGAATAGGAGAAACCCTAGGTCTCCTTGGTTCAAGCTGAAATTTTCTTAATAGAGACCCAGAAACACAACAAATCAAAGAAAGGTTGGACAAATGGGATTGCATAAAGTTGCAGAGCTTCAGCATGGCAAAGGACATAGCTTGCAAGATCAATAGAAAACCCACGGATTGGGAGAATATCTTCACTAGCCATACAACAGACAAGGTTCTCCTATCTAAAATATATTTCAAACAAAAAAATAGATCCCCCAACAACAAATCCTCAAAGAAACAACTGCCCAATAATTAAGTGGGCTAAAGACTTAACGAGAAAATTCTCTGAAGAAGAAAGAAGGATGGCCAATAGACACATGAAGAAATGCTCAACATCCCTAGCCATAAAAGAATTGCAAATATAAACAACATTGAGATACCACCTCACTCCAGTAAGAATGGCAAAAATCAAGAACTCTAACAACAGATGCTGGATTGGATGTGGACAGAAGGGAACCTTACTTCATTGTTGTTGGGAATGTAAACTTGTTCAACCACTTTGGAAAGCAGTATGGAGGTTCCTCAAAAGACTCCACATAGAGCTCCCCTATGACCCAGCAATCCCACTTTTGGGCATTTACCCAAATGTTTACAAACAAGACCACACTAAAGCTACCAGCATAACTATGTTTATTGCAGCATTATTTACCATAGCTAAGATATGAAACCAGCTCAGACACCCCTCAGTAGATGAATGGATCAAGAAAATGTGGTATATATACACAATGGAATTCTAGGCCTCCATCAGAAAGAATGACATTGCCCCATTTGTTAGGAAATGGAAAAACTTGGAAAAAATTATATTAACTGAATTAAGCCAGGCCCAAAGAAACATAGGTCCCATGGTTTCCCTTATTTGCAATATCTTGTATATGTATGAGACAAGAGGAAAAGGTCAGATAAGGTGATGTTAGGAAAATGATCCCTTAGATATGTATTTTAATGTTTTTTTTCCTTTCATGGATTTTTTCTAAAGCATTAATAAGATTATCTCTTTCTTAGCTTTGTATGTCCCTTCCCCACAGTATAACCCCTGCTTTCACTATATTTGATGTCAGTATAACTTGTAGAGGAGATAGGGAAAAACAAGTCGTTTAAGGATACAGTTGGACCTGTTGCAACAATGAGAAGTACAGATTGTCTTGTCGAAAACGAGCTTTATAATGTTGTTCCTGGGGGGAGGGGAAGGCGTGGAGGATTTTGTGGGGGGATGGAGGTCGAGGCTGGGAAGGGATGTGAAGGGTAAACATAGGAGGAGGCTGCAATGCTTGATAAGAAATGTACGCAATAACTTGCCCATGTAATTGTAACCCCTCTGTAGATTGTGTTCACAAAAAAAAAAGATTCTTCACTTCTTTTTTTTTTTTTTTTTTTTTTTTTTAAATTGTATTTTATTTTATTTGAGAACATACTGTACAGAGGGGCTACAATTACATGGGCAGAATAATGCATACATTTCTTACCAAGCATTGCAGCCTCCTCCTTTGTTTACCCTTCACTTCCCTTCCCTGCCTCCCCCCTCCCCCCACCCAATTTTACCCCCCTCCCCCCACCCAATTATACCCCCCTCCCCCCCCCCACACCGAAATTGTAAAGCTGGTTTTGACATGACATTTTGTACTTCTCATTGTTGCAACAGGTTCTTCACTTCTTTATTAAGTAAATTTCTATGTATTTTATATTTTGTGTGGCTATTTTGAATGCCGTTGCCTTCCTGATTTCACCCACGCTTTACTCAGTGTTGTCATACACATAAGCCATTGATTATTGAGGATTAATTTTATACCCTGCTTCTTTGCCAAAGTTTTGAATCAGCTTCAGTAATTTGGAAGTGGAGGCTGTGGGATTCTTTAAATATAAAATCATGTCATCTGCAAAGAGTTTTACTTCATCTTTCTCCACTTGGAACCCCTTTGTGTTTCCATCTTGTCTTATTGCAGTAGCTAAGCATTCTTATACTAAGTTGAAAAGTGGAGAGAATGGACATCCTTGTCTCATTCCTGAGTTAAGAGGAAATGGCTTTATTTTTCCACCATTAAGTATAAGTAGGTTTGTCATATACAGCTTTTATTGTGTTGAGTAATGTTTCCTGGATTCCTAATTTTTTCAGACCCATCATCCTAAAGGGTTTGGTGGATCTTGTCAAATGCTTTTTCTGCATCTGTTGAGATAACCATATGGTTCTTATCCTTGCACTTTGTTGATGTGATGAGTTATATTAATTGATTATGTATATTGAACCAGCATTGCATCCCAGAAATGAAAACTGTTAGATTGTGATGTACGGTTATTTGGATGAATTTTTGAAGTTCATTGACCAAAATTTTGTGGAGACGTTTTGCGTCAATATTCATCAGAGAAATGGGTTTATAGTTCTCTTTATTTAATGAGTCCCTGCCTGTTTTTGGAATAAAGGTTCTTACGGCTTCATAGAATAAGTTCTGTACTGAATTTTCCCTTTCAGTTTCATTGAAGAGTTGGATTATTGGTTTGCGCTCTGCTTTGAAGGACTTGTGGAATTCCACTGTAAATCCATCTGGTCCTGGGCTTTTCTTTGATGGGAGGTCTCTTATTGCTGTTTCTATTTCAATACTTGATATGGGCCTGTTAATATGGTTTATCTCATTTTAGTTTATTTTTGGCATGTCCACATTTGCTAGGAAAAGGTCCATTTATGCCAAGTTCTCAAACTTATTAATATAAAGTTTTGAGAAACATTCCCTTATAATGTTCTGAATCTTGTTGTTTCTGTGGTGATGTTTCCATTCTCATCTCTGAATTTATTTATTTGGGTGTGTTCTCTTCTTGTTCTTATAAGATTTGCTAACGGTCTTTCAGTTTACTTAATTTTTTTGAAGAACCAAATCTTTGTTTTGTGGATTCTTTCTATGGACTTTTTAAAAATGGTAATTCGTTTAATTCCTATTTAATTTTAAGTATTTGTTTCCATCTACTGGAGTGGGGTTTATCTTGTTGCTTTTTTTCGAGGAGGTTCAAATATCTCACAAAATTGCTGGTTTCAGATCTCTACAATTTGTTGATGTAGGAATTCAGAGCTATAAACTTGCCTCTGAGTACTGTCTTTGCTCTGTCCCAGAAGTGCTGGTAATTTGTGTTTTCATTTTTGTTGGTTATTATGAATATTTGAATTTACTTTCTATTCTCTTCCATGACACACTGGTGATTCAACAGTATGTTGTTCAGCCTCCATATGTCACAGGACTTTTTTTGGTGGCCTTTGGTGTTGAGTTCTAATTTTATTCCCTTGTGATCTGAGAGAATGCACGGTAAAACTTCAATGTTTTTGAATTTGGACAAGTTTGCTTCATGACCTAAAATGGGGTCCATTTTGGAAACTGTTCGTTGTGAGGCTGAGAAAAACGTGTATACTGATGCTGCTGGGAGAAATATTCGGTAGATGTCTGTTAAATCTAGTTGATCCATGCAGTTGTTTAGATCTGCAGTTTGTTAAGTTTTGCTGACTTCATCTGTCTTGTGGGTATAGTGGTGACTTAAATTCTTCAACGATTTATGTCTTTGGATGTATGTGAGCTTTGAGGGAAAGTAGTGTTTCTTGGATAAATCTGGGTGATCCGTTGTTTGCCAAATAGAGATTTAGAATTGTAATATCCTCCTGAAGGGGAGATCCCTTAATTAGTACGTAGCAACCTTCTTTATGTCTTCTCACTAATTGTAATTTGAAGTCTAGTTTATCTGATATTAGGATTGCCACTCAAGCCTCTTTTTGGGGCCATTGGCTTGGTAGAATTTATTCCAGGCTTTCACTTTCAAAATGTGTTTGTTTGTATGAGCAAGTTGTGACTCCTGAAGGCAGCAGATAGAAGGATCTTGTTTTTTAATCCAAACTAAATAGTCTATCACTTAATTGGAGAGTAAGTCCGTTAATGTTGAGTGTTAGTACTGAGAGGTGTTTGGGAGTTCCTGCAATGTTATCCACCTTAGGTGCTGGAGCAACTAGTTTCTTCCTATAGTTCTTGGATTCTCAGTTTGGGTGCAGTTTCTTGGTCTTTACTGTGGTCTTGTTGGTTTTCTGTGTAGGACATCGTTTAGTATCTTTCATTGGGCTGGTTTGATGGAGATATATTGTTTCAGGTTTTCTTTGCTATGGAAGGTTTTTATTTTTCCTTCGGTTATGAAGGAGAGCTTAGCTGGGCACAGTATGATTTATTGATAGTTGTTCGTCTTTAGGACATGGCCTACATCATTCCAGGCTCTTGCTTTAATTGTCTCCGCTGAGAAATCTGAGGTGATGCTAATTGGTTTCCCTTTGTAAGTAGTTCATCTATTCTACTTGACAGCTTTAAGGATTTTTTCCTTGGAATTGATCCTGTGTGGATTATAATGTACTGGTGAGATATCCTGTCCTAGTTGGGTCTATTTGGGGTTCTACAAGTTTCTTGTATCTGAATAGGCCTATCTTTTTGCGTGTTTGGGAAGTTCTTTGCTATGATCATGTTAACCAAATTTGCTAGACCATTAAATTCTGTCTTTGGGGACTGGGAAAGTGGCTCAGTGTTAGAGCTCTGGCCTTGCATGCATGAGGCACTGGTTTTGGTTCCTCAGCACCATATAAGCAAAGAGAAAAAAAAGCCAGAAGTGGTGCTGTGGCTCAAGTGGTAGAGCGCTAGCCTTGAGCTGAAGAGCTGAGGGACATCGCCCAGGCCCACAGTTCAGGAACCCACGACAGGACCAAAAAAAAATTCTGTCTCTAGGTACTCCTCTACACACATTATCCTCAGAGTAGGCCTTCTGAGAGTGTCTTCCAAATGTTGAATAGATCTATCATATTTCTTGGATTTCCCTTGGATAGTTTATATTCTTTCTCTGTAATAACCTGGCTGTCCTCAATCCCTCAGATTTGCTCCTCTGCATGGTCTAACCTATTGTCAAGACTTTCTACTTTGTTTTTTATTTCTTTTCCTTCTAATTGGTCAGCTTTGATGGCTTCAAATTCTTTGTTGGAGCTTTGTATTAGATCTTGTATGAACTTCTTTACCTCCTTAATTTGGGGTTCAGTGTTTATTCTCAAATCACTTAGTTGCCTGGTTATGGTTTCCCTGGACACACAGTCTTTCTGTTGGGCTCCATTCAGCATTCCCTTTGTGGTCTCCCTGAATTCTTTCAGTATTCTGTTTATGGATTCCATGAATGCCTCTGTTGATCTTTTTCTATTGTCATCCCGCTCTCCCAAATCCGGTATTACACTTTGATTAGCTTCCTCATGTTCATGCAATTCCTGTAGTTCTCTTTGACTGTTCTCAGTCTGCTCACACAATTCCTTTATTTCTTTTTGACTGTGCTCAACCTGCTCACGCAATTCCTGTATCAATCTTTGAGTAGCTTCCTCACTCTCATGAGATTCCAGTATTAATCTTTGGTTTCCCTCTCTCTCCATATCACACTCACATTGAATCCTTTGCAGATTTTCAAACTTTTTATTCATCATGTTTACCAGTAGTGTTTGTGGAGATTTTTGGGAACTCTCTTCTGGATTATTCATTAACTATGCTGTCAACTAATTTTCATGAGTGGGAATAAGGATACCTGGACTTGCCATTTTCCTTGTGTTTTTCCTGCTTGTTCTGCCTATTTGGTATGAAAGTAACACCAATTTTTTGCTAGAACAAAATTTTAAGGAAAGCATCATCAAACTTCTGTAGTTTCACAGACAAAAGTCAGCAGATAAATCTAGTTCAACAGATACAATCTATTCAACATCAAAAAACTATGGCTTAATGAGCTAAGAACAGCAAAGAAGAATTTGGCAAACCACAAATTATTTATTTTAGTGAGAAATGTGGGCAAAAATTTAAATTTAAAAAGTGAAACACTTAAAAATTATGTGTTTAAAGATGATATTGAGAGGAGAAAAGGATAGGATGAGAGGAAAGGAGGGATAGAAAGGAGACATAAAAAACTATAAAATAAAAATTCTTAAAAGTAGTTACTTGAAAATTATATAGGTATAAAGAGATATAATCCTGCTCTTAAAGAATTTTAGCCTAAGAGGTTGTGAACTGAGTAATAAATTTCTGGATTAAGTATGTACACAACGGGGCATAATGTCTAATATTGGATGATGGGTAAATATCTGGGGATGATCAGAATAGCAATTAAGTCTCACAGAAAAGAAAGGGAAAGAAATAAGTACCAAAAGATCAGAAGAGATTTTTTTTAAAAAGCCCCCACACACACATTTACACTTAAAATAATAATGATGAGAAGAAAAAAAATTAATAGAAAATATTATTTAAAAAAATTAAAATTAAAGAAAGGTACAAAAAAGAGTTCTTTGATTTTTTTTGGGGGGGGAGGGTAGAATGTGACAATACTCTATTTCCCCTGTGTCCATAACCAGTCTCTTGGTGGAGTCTCTGGTCTGCTTGTGATGTTTGTTTTTCCTGTGGCTTGATTAGTTGCTTAAGTCAGTTTGTTTGAGCAGGCGGAAAATTGCTCGCCATTACCCAGAATTTTGAGATCTTCCTCCCAGGCTAGTTCAGTGGGAGGGAGATCTGCTTTGAGTATCACGAAAGAGGGAGATGGCTGTGTCTTCTAATTTTGAGATGCTGTAATGAGGCTAGATTCTGGGTAGGGTTGAGGCCTTTCAACAAACAGTAGCTTTTCCCTGAGGTGCTAGCTCCTGAGACACACAGAGCCCAGCCTGCAGCCATTCTCAGGGTTTATGTTTACTGAATTTCAATTGATTGTCTCAGCTGCTGTAGGGAGGGGCAGCCTTTGGCTCTGTTTTCCCAGTAAAGAAAGTCACTCCTGCAAGGGCGGGGCTGCTTTGCCTGGGCTGGGTGACTTCTCTTGGGTGGAACTGATCCTGGCAAGTCAGGTTCCTGTTATCTCCTAAATGGATCTTGTTTTCTTCCAAGGCCTGAGTTGGAGATAGCTTTTCAAATGGGCCTTTGTTAGTATAAAAGTTGGAGATCTCCGGTGGTGGTCTTACCTCCTCAGCTCCCTGAGAAGGAGTGAGGATGTCATCGTTCTAGTCATGTCAGTGTCTTGGTTCCTGGGCCATCTCTGGTTTGCGATCTGCAGTATGAAGATATCTGCTCCTTGTCAGTTCTTACTGGTATTGAGTAGAATCTGCTGTCCCACTGTGTCTGGCATCTTTGTCCTGGACTCTGTGTTATAGGTATGGTGGCTATGGCAGCTGCCAATGCTGCCACCACCGCCACAACCGTGGCTACCAGCAAGTGATATGTCTCCTTGCCTGGATTTTCCTTCTCTGGCCAAACTCTCTGTACTGTGATGGGACACTTGGTGTGATTCTGTAGCCCAGGACTGTTCACTGGAACAGTAAAACTGCTTTCTATGTGAGAGCTTGTTTAGCCTCTAGCTTCGCCTCTACTCTCTCCCTCTGAACACATTTTTTGCCTCTTATTGAAGTATATCTGATATTTTAAAGTAGATTTGTCCAAATATAATATTAATTTAATCAATTATTTCATTAGGACAATGTTGGCCAGATTTATTTCCAGTAAATCTTATCCCTTAAAATAAATGAGAACATGCTGTGTCAGTCTCCTATTAATATGACAAAATACTTTATAAAATTAACTTCAAAGGAGGAAAGATTAATCTTGGTTTCTGATTTTATACATTTCAATTTACATTTATTATCCTCATTGCTTTTGGTTGGTGGTGGTACAGTACCCCACATCAGGAACATGTGATGGCGTATGTGTATTCAAGGAAGTGAGGAAGTTAAGAAATTGAAGAATAGGAGTAGGACAGGGAGAAAGGGGAGGAGGGGAAGGAGAGGAAGAAGGAAAAGTAGAAGGAGACAGAGAAGTAAATGAAGGAAGAGGAAGAAAGGACTTTGATCTTAAATCTTCTTTGATCACAAGTTCTCAGTGACCTAATCTCTATAACTATGCCCACCTGAAAGGTTTCACCTCTTTATGGCAACATAGTGAAACCTAATTATTAATCCCAATCCTTTATTATTTCAGATTTAATTTCTGGGTACATCTTTCAATACAATTGTGATAACTTCTGTTCCTAAATATAAGAGATGCTATTTGGCATAGAGGTGGTTTGCTTATACCATTGCTGGAGAGATGAATGAAATATTTTGAGCTCAAATACATTTTATTTAGCAGATAAGGAAGCTCCTAGAGGTTTCATTTTGTGACCTTCAAAAATGACTATTTCATCTAATTCATAATGACTTGAATTTTTCATAATTTTATGGCATTTCCATTCAAGTATTTGTCATTGATAGTGAGGTTTTTTACTTCAAGTTGAAGGAAAAATAAATACTATCACGATCATTAATCAGAATTATTCTTTAAAGAGTAGGTATAATATGAATTTCCTACCATTCAAAAATTAGTCATATTCAAGTCTATAGGAATAATTGGATAAGTGATTAAATATCTTGATTTAGTTATCTTATACTGAGGTTGATTCAATTTCTAAAAATCACTGTTGACATAAAATACATCAAATTCAGTGTTTCTCTGAAATGACTTGGTAATCAAACCTCAGAAATACATGACTAGTAACAAAGATATTTATATACTCACAAAATGTATGAATCTACAAAACCTAAAAAAGTTTAGGTTTAAAAGAAAATAAAATCATGTGACCACAATATATAATATTTAATTTAATGAAAAATTGCTTCATTCTACCTTACAGAGCCTTTTGATTTTAGCTTACATGAGAAATTTGATTAACGATTCCTTTTTTGCTTTTGAATAATAGAATATGTCAATTTGTTTAAAGATTCTGTCATTTAAACCTTTGAGTGCATATTTTTTCATAAAACTGAAAAATATTTTTCACAATGCAATTCAGGTTTAATAACAATATCTAAATGTTAATTTGTTAAATTGAGCCTCTAGAATTCAAATAATACAATTTATTTATTATTAGATATATTAAATCTGTGCTAAATATGGATGTCTCAAGCTTGTAATTCTCGCTACTCAATTAGCTGGGGTTCAAGGTCAGCTTTGCCAAGAAAGTTTGTGAGACACATCTCAATTATTCAAACACACACATCACAACACACACATACACACACACACACACATACACACACACACAAAGCCAGAAATAGAATGGTGACTCAAATGATAGAGCAATACCCTTGAGGAAAAAAACAACAACTAAGAGATAGTTCTTGAGTTAAAATCACAAGAACAACACACACACACACACACACACACACACACACACACACACACATACAATATTATGTCTAAATGCTTACTTTAGTTTGAAGAAATAAACAATATAATGAAATGTAATATTTGTTACATATCTTGGAACATTTGAGAAGTTGTTTTCAGTATAATTCGTCTTAAGATATAACATAGGTTATTAAATTTAATATTAATCTAGTTAGTGTTTATAATGACTCATAACACCTTAGAGTACAACAGTTGGGATTTTTCTATAACCATAAAATATATTCTGAGTAAAAAGAAGAGAGGAATATAGGATGAAAGAAGCAAGAAAGAAGGAAAGGAAGAAAGAAAGAAAGAAAGAAAGAAAGAAAGAAAGAAAGAAAGAAAGAAAGAAAGAAAGAAAGAAGGAAGGAGGGAAGGAAGGAAGGAAAGAAGGAAGGAAGAAAGAAAGAAAGGAAGGAAGGAAGAAAGGAAGGAGAGAAATTGAGAGAGAGGTAGGGATGGAGAGAAGGAAGGAGGAAGCAAAGAAGAAATGAAGGAAGGAAGGGAGGGAGAAAGGATGGGTCAAAACAATTTAATTCATAAAATCTATTTAGCCCAACATAACCTCCATGTAATTAATCCTTTAGTAAAGTCAAGTTTCCAATTTTCACTTCTTTGCATGTTCTCCATGCACGAATGAAACCAACAAATGAAGGATCATAAATATCCAGGTGAATCTGTTTGCATCTGTAGTAATATGTATGCAAATCTTTTTCTCATTTTTTATACATCATCAAATAACATTTGCAAACAATTTACATTTAGTTATAAATATTCTAAAAATTGATGAAACTGAAGGATGTCAATATATTATATAATGTGAATACAATTATTTTTAATGTTATTAATATTAAATACTTCATGTTATATTAATTATAAAATTTTATTATGCATTTTATCAGATTAATTAGCATCCTCTGATTTGGGTTTCTGTGTGAGTCCTAATAGCCGACTGTAATTAAAATCAAAGGATATCTGTATTTTTTGGCACAAACGAATATTTCTGAAAGCAATTAACTCATCGTAGATTGTTGAAATTAGTTATCGGGTCCTTTAAATGCAGTATCATTTCATCTGTAAAAAGGGATAGGTTTACTTCTTCCCTATTTGGATTCCCTTTATGTTTTTCTTTTTATTAACTTATTTATATTTTTATTGTGAGAATAACGTACCGAAGAGTTACAACTACACGGGCAAGATAACATGTACATTTCTTATCAAGCATTGTTGCCTCCTCTTTGTTTCTCCTTCCCATACCTTCCCATACTCCCCCCACCCAACCCAAGCCTTACCCCACCCCCCACCAAAATTGTAAAATTCGTTTTTCGACATAAAGACTTGTACATCTCATTTTCCAATGGGTCCACCTGTATCCCTAATTAAATGATTTCTTTTTTTCCCTTCCCCTCCACAAATTATACCAACATCAAATACTGTGAAAGCATGGATTATACCATGGGGGAGGGACATACAAAGCAACAAAGAAATCGTCTTATAAATATGTTAGAAACAATTGCAAGACAGGAAAAAAATGATTTGAATACTTATGTTATTCTCTTGCCTATTGCTCTTGCTATAAAGTCCACTACCATATTGAAGAGTAGTAGAGAGAGTGCACATCCTTTTCTCATTCCTGATTTTAATGTCTTCATGCTTCCACCGTTAGGTAAATGCTAATTATCTCTGCCATATACATACTATGTATTATATTGAAGAATGTTCCATGTATTTCTAGCTTCTCAGACCTTTTAATCATAAAGTTGTATTGGAGATTGTTAAAAGCTATTTCTACATCCCTACAGACAATCATGTGTTTCTTGTCCCTTCTTCTGCTGATGGTTTGTATGATGTTTATTGACAAGAATATTGAATCCAATTGTATCTTAGGATGAATCCTATTTGATGATACAATATAACTTTTCTATTAGTTGCTGAAATTGGTTGGTGAGAATTTTATTAAGAAGTTCTGCATCATTGCTTGTCAAAGAGGTGGGTTCATAGTTTTCTTTTTTGGTGAGTCCCTATGTGATTTGGCGAAGAGTCTAATTCTAGCTTCATAGAATGTGTTTGATAATTCCATTTCCCTTTCTATTCCATTAAAGACTTAGATCTGTGTATTGTAAGTTCTACGCAGGCCTTAATTTCATTGAGTACATTCATTGAGTCCTAGATTTTTGTTGAATGGAATGTGGTTTATTGACATTTCATTTTCATTTCTTCTTATGTGTTACTCCTTGGTTCAGATTGAGTATAGGAAAGCATCTATTTCTCCAGGATTCTCCAGGAGATAGGCATAAGGTTTTCAAAGTTCTCTCTTATATCATTCTAAATTTTGCTTATATCTGTTGTTTGGTCTCATTTTTGTCTTTAATTTTCTCTATTTGGGTGAGTTCTCTTATTGCTTTGGGCATTTTTTATTATGAAGGAGATATACAGAGGAGTGGGTTACAGTTACATAAGTAATGCGTACATTTTTAACAGTGTTTACATTTCCACCAATAGTACAGTAATGTTCCTTTTTGGCCACATTCTCCACCAGGCCAGTGATGTTCCTTTTTGGCCCCATTCCCCACCAGCCCAGCATCTGTTATTATTAATTTTCTTCATAATGGTCCTTCTAACTGGGGTGAAGTGGAATCTCAATGTTGCTTTGATTTGCAATTCTTTTATGGCCAGAAATGTTCCATAATTCTTCATGTGTCCATTGGTCATTCATATTTCTTCTTCAGAGAGGTCTCTCTTTAAATCTTAAGCCCCCTTATATTATGAGGGTTGCAGTTCTTTAAGGATTTGTTTTTTGGGGAGGGTTAACTTTTGGGCCTCTAAGAATATTTGAGATATGAGGCCATTGTATGTTGCAGAGCAACTGAAGATCTTCTCCCAATCTGTGTGTTTCCTACTTATCTTTCTATCTACATAAGCTCTCTTTTTAGTCAGCTTTGGTAAGGGTTTGTCAAGTCTGTTAATTTATTGAAAAAATCAGGTCTGTTTTGTTGATCTTTGTCTTTATTTAGTTATTTTTGATTTAATTTTTTTATTTGTTTCTGTCTACTTGGCTTTGGCCTTTTTCCTTTTTTCAAGAAAGCTTGAGGTACATAATTAAAATATTGATTTGAGATTTCCGCAATTGCTTGATGTAGGCATTCAAACCTATACATTTTCCACTAAGTACTGAATTTAATATGTCCCAGAGGAGCTCATTATGTGTGTTCATTTTTGTTATATTCCAGAAACTTTCAGATTTCCATTCTAATCTCTTCAGTGCCCCACTGGTGATAAAGCAGTGTGTTGTTCACTCTTCATGGGTTTGATCTTTTTTTGCTTTAGCTGTTTAATTCTAAGTTTATTCTGTTGTGGTCTGAAAAGATCCTCCTCTATCGGGGATGGTCGTCCTCTTCGACCGAGCTCGCAGCTTCGGGAGGGACGCAAATGTAGTGGTGAGGGAGGAAGGGGATACCTGCCTAACCAGCCAGATCAGCAGAATCAACCGTGGCAATCAATGGGGTGACAGATGTTGTGGCCAGATCGCCCTCACATCCTCATGTGGTGACTTGAAAAGGCAGCCTTGCAGCAGCACTGAACAACTGGCAAAAAGAAATAAAAAGGAAAGACATCCAATAAAAGTTTGCATAAATTATAACCTATTACACTTTAAAAACAGTTTTACTTTCCTCTTGCCCTATATTTTGGCATGAGGCCCTCTGAATTAGCCAGAAATCTCCAGAATTTCTTCATACACAGTAATGCAAATACATATAGCTTCTATTCTTTTTAAGGTTAAGGGTGATTGCATCTAGATCTTTCCCATGTTTGATTCATGAAAAAGAAATCCTGAAGTGTATCTGTAAAACACCAAACTCAGGATTTGTTTTGATCTCCTCACTGGAGAAAAAGAATAAAATGACCGAGCAACAGGTATCACCCATATTGTCGTTGTAGTATCTCTCTCTCTGATTAGAAAATAATCCTGCAGATCACTTATGCAAAATATTTTCCAAGAATTCTTGTTGTTATATTGCATTTATCTTCCTCTTCCTGTCTCCTCTCCTGCTCTTTTCCCCAGGGTCCTGTTTCCCTTTTCCTTCTCTCCTCCCCTCGACTTTCTCCCTGTACCTTTTCTTCTTCCTCCTGCTATGCCCTTCCTCTTCTCTTGCCCCTTCTTCTTGCTTTCCTTTCCTCTTTCTCCTACACTTTCACTTTCTTCTATTTCTTCCTTTATGGTCCTGGGGGTTGGGCTCCATGCCTTGTGCTTACTGAGCAGATGCTCTCCTGCTCGCTACAGGCCTCCAGTCTGGACTTCATTTAAATGACACTCTATTTCTGATTTTTTTAAAGTATCAAACCAAGAAAGACTTTTGATTCAGGATGTAATTCATTGTACATATTCTACACAATAAATATGTGCTACTTCATAAATTGTAGCTAGTAGGTTTTGATTATGCTTTCGGCTTCACATAAACTCATCAGAAACAATTTGTTTGGAGGCAATCTAATGTGATTCTCCAAAATTAATGAACTGGTTACTTTACATATTGTACAAGCACTTCCATATTGCTCCCAGTTTAATGAATTGTCACTTTGTGGTAGCAGCCACACTAACACTAATCAAGGATTTCTGGGGAAAAGAAGAGTAAGTCCAGACAGGAAAATCCATGAGATCTGTATCTCAAATTAACTACTAAAAAGACAGAAGAAGACCTGTGGCTATGTGGTTTAGTCCCATCTTTGCACAGACTAAGATAACAAAAATACTCATGCCTGAGTTGAAAACCTGTGGGGGTACACACCCACTCCCCCCCCACACACATACACATACATATTTCTCAGTTAGAGCAAGTAGAATATCTGTTCTCCCAGTAACATGTTTGAGTTACTATCCTATGTGTTTGGATGTATCATCAACTTACCTAATTTTAATAAATGACACCCTGTTCATTATTATTTAATCCTGGTTACAAGACACATTTTCATGCAAAAAATTGAGTTTGTTTTCAAAATCTTGACTGTCTTGGTTTGTAAGAATGAAATAATTGTGCCTTTAATTCATTAGTTCATCAATTAGAAAAATAACCCTAACCCTAGAACCGATTGCCTTTGGATTCAAAAACCACACAAATACATTAGATTTTATTCCTCCCATTTTTGTTTCTACTCATCTTTCTTAAAGTAGTTTGTAGTTTTATTCAATATCTTGCCATTTTTCTAACCTGAATCCTAACTGGAACATTTAGGCTAACCCTCACATTAATCATACCCTAATCCTAATATTATTATCAGTTTCCTATTTCATATTCATCCTAATGCTAACTTGACTTGTTATTTGAAGAGTTACTTCCAGTTTGACCCTAAATTTTCCATTTGCCTAATGCTAAAACTAAGACTAGCTGGAACTGAAACCTAACTTTCCACCTAATGAGAGTCCAATATTAATGTTTAAGAAAAATGCTCTAGTTTTTATTCATTCTATCGAAAACTCCAATTTGCACTATGGAAATGAATTTCAATTTGCCCTAATTCCCAAAAATTTCCTGACTCTACCTCGAATGTTATCTTCTTCCCTAACCTGAACCATTATGTTATTTCTCCTCAAATTCTCTTATCATTAAAAATACTGTATTATCCGTTGATCTACCTTTCCTAAACTACTGTATCCTAAAACAGTTTCAGATTTACTTACCATCTAGTCCATTACTTAAAGCTAACTCTCAACTTAAACCTGGCTGGAAAACTATCATTAATCATTACAAGAATGATCACTGAGAAATAAATATAATGATAATGCTCTAGTTACTATTCAGCCTGACATTTTTTGCTTCTATTTGTTAGTGAAAACTCAATTTTATACAAAAAATTCCCATTCATAACACTAATCATAATCAGAACAAAATGCTGACCCTGATCTTAATACCAATTATATGTCAATACTTATACTCACACAAGTACACTAGTTTTCACTAATTCTAACGATTCAAATAAGCCTTCCAAACATAGGTTTCAATTTTTTTCCAATATCTTAGTCATTTTCTAACCCGAACTTAATCTTAACTGGAACACTGAGAATAAACATAAGCCTAATTGCAAGTAAATTCTAATATTAGTAGCAATACTCTAGTTGACATTCACTCTAATTCTTACCAGGCTTATTCTAAAATTTACCTTCAATTTGAGCCCCATTTTTCCTTCTCTGTAACCCTAAGCATGGCTGGAATCCTAACCATAACCTTGACACTAATGCTATCCCAATTCTGAAATTTATGAAAAATGCTCAATTTGTGTTATCCTAACTAAAATTCCACTTGTAATTCTTGAAATGAATTGCAGGTTTTCCAAAACCCTACAGAATTTCTCACTCTTATCTCTGAACCTATCTTATTCCATAAAAGGAATCATTGTACCCATTGATCTCAAATCCAAATATAATGAAATACATTGTACTTTTATTATCCCAGCATTTCCTGAATTCCTAGAAACTAAAATAAGTTCAAATTTACCTAACATTTTCCCCATTTCTTTATTTTTGTTTTGATGGTCGTGGGGCCTGATCTCTGGACCTAGAGCCTATCCCTGAATTATAGGCATGGGCATGATCCCGGAGTTCTTCAGCTCAAGGTGTGCACTTTGCCACTTGAGCCAGATCACCACTTTCTGGTTTTCTGGTGCTTAATTGGAGATAAAATTCTCACAGACTTTCCTGCCGATCTGACTTTGAACTCTGATCTTCAGAAATCAGCCTGCTGGATGAGTTCCGGGAAGATGGCGGAGGAGAAGCTGGAATCTGAATAAGCTCTCGCATAGAAAGTAGTTTTAGAGTTCCAGTCAACAGTCCTAAGCCAGAGAATCACACCAAGTGTGCCATCACAGGACAGAGAGTTAGACAAGAGAGAAGAAGCCAAGGAAACGCATCAGCTGCCGCTCCGGCGGCAGCGACCACCGCCGCAGAGTCATACCTGAGACACAGACAGTCGGGGACGAAGGAGCCAGACGCAGCGGACGAGCAGATTCTACTCAACACCAACAAGAACCAACAAGGAGCGAACATCTTCATCCTGCTGTTTGCAGACCAGAGACGACCCAGGATCCAAGACTCGGCGTGAGTACAAGCCCGACGTCCTCACTCCTCAGGGAGCAGAGGAAGGAAGGCCACCCCTCCCCCCCCAGCACCTGTGATCTCCATCTTGGATACCGACAAAGCTCGGAGGAGCTGCTAGCTCCAGCTCAGGCCTTGGAATAAAATGAGTCATTTAGCAGGTCACAAGAACTTAACGGCGAAGTGACCTGCCAGACTCAGCTCCATCCAGGGAAAAGTCACCCAGCTCAGGCGCCAGCCATCGGAGTGCCTTGCCTCACTGGGTAACCAGAGCCAGAGGCTGCCCCTCTCTCTAGCAGCCACCACAATCAATTGAAAAACAGAAACCCTGAGAATGGCTCCAGGCTGGGCGCTGTGAGCTTTATCACAAAATAGCCCCAGGGAAAAGCTACTGTTTGTTGAAAGGCCTCAATTCTACCCAGAACCTAGCCTCATCACCACATCCCCCTCTTTTGTGACTCTCAAAGCAGACCACCCTCCCAGAAAACTAACCTGGGAGGGGGATCTCAAAATTTTGGGTAAAGCAGAGCATTTTTCTGCCTCTTCCAACCAACCAACTTAAGAAACCAATCAAGCCACAGGACCTCAAGCTGACCAGAGACTCCAACAAGAGACTGGTTGCAGACAAAAGGGAGATACAGGATTCTTCCCACTCCTCCCCCGCAAAAAAAAAATCAAAAGACTTTTTTTTCTTTTTTTTTCTTTCTTCTTCTTCTTTTCTTTTTTTTTTGCTTGTTTTTTCTTTTTTGTTACCTTATATATATATATATATATAATTTTTCCCTTCTAAAACTTTTATTAATCTTTAATTTTTGCCTCTTCTGAAAAAATAATTGTTTTCCAGTAACTTTTTTTTTCTCATCTTATAATTTTTATTTTAGGAATACGTGAATGAGACTTTTCCTTTCTTTTCTTGTCTTCTTTCTCTTTTTCTTTCTTTCTTAATTATCTTTTTGTTTTTTATCTAGCTCTACTGAACTTCTGATCTTTTCTTCCCCCTTTCCCATCCTTAAAGCTTTTCACATCTCCTCTATGTCCCTCCCCTTTTCTGAACATATTCACATTCCTCTCCAAATAGACGGTCTTTTAACCTCTATAATAACATTAATTTTTATGTTTCTATTCTTTTTCTGGTCTCTTTTTATTCCCCTTTCCGTCTCTTCTTTTTCTCTCTCTCTCTACTTGCATCCTACCCAACCCATTTCCTGCACTGTGATTAGGACATAGTTAACTCTCCCTGTGCCTCCCCACACCAATCTATTCCTATTTTTTACTCACATCTCTCCCTAATCCTAATAATTTCTGGTTTTCCAAATTCTTTTCTGCGGTTCGAAGTCCTTTAACATATAGTGGTTTGATGTTGAATAGATGTATCTGTTGAACTAGATGGTATCTGTAGACTATTGACTGTACAAATGCAAACTTTGGTTGATGGTTGCCTTAAGATAGTGTTCTAGCACAAAACTGGTGCAAACTTTATCTCAAATGGGCCGAGTAAGCCGGAAAAACACAAGAAAAATGGCAAATTCGTATATCTCTATTCCCAACCTTGATAATCAGGCATTAGAACAGATAAAGAATAATCCAGAGGAGAGTTCCCAAATAGCTCTACAAACACTAATAGCAAACATGATAAATGAGAAGTTTGACAATGTACAAAGGACTCTGTATGAGCGTGATAGGGAGAGAGAGGAGGCATCCCAGAAGTTTATACAGGAATATCATAAGCGTGAGGAAGCTTCTCAAAAACTGATACAGGATTTGCGTGAACAACTTGAGAACACTCAAACAGAAAGGGAGGAATGGCGTGGGCAGGCAGAGAACACTCAAAGAGAACTGCAGGAAGCCCACAGAAGGGAGGAAACTAATGAAAGAGTAATCCACGAATTAAGAGACCAGGTAGAGAATACACAAAGATCACTAAAGGCATTCATGGAATGCATTAACAAAGAGCTGAAGGAAGTCAGGGAGACCACAAAGGGAATGCTGAATGGAACCCAACAGAAGGAATGGCAGTCCAAAGAAACCATAACCAATGAACTAAGTGATATGAGAACAAACACTGAACACCAAATTAAGGAAGTAAAGAAATTCATACAAGACCTAAAACAGAGCTTCAACAAAGAACTTGAAGCCATCAAAGCTGACCAATTAGAAGGAAAAGAGATTAAAAACAAAGTAGAGAGTCTTGACAGCAGGTTAGACCATGCAGAAGATCGAATCTCAGGGATTGAAGACAGCCTAGATATTATAGAGAAAGAACATACAACCATCCAAGACAAGTCCAAGAAATATGATAGGTCTATCCAACACCTGGAAGACACCATCAGAAGGCCCAACCTAAGGATAATGGGTGTAGAGGAGCACCTAGAAACAGAAGTTAATGGTCTAGGAAATTTGTTTAACAGGATCCTAGCAGAGAACTTCCCAAACATACAAAAAGATAGGCCTATTCAGATACAAGAAGCTTTTAGAACCCCAAATAGACCAGACCAGAATAGGACATCCCACTGTCACATTATAATCCACACAGGATCAACTCAGACCAAGGAAAAGATCCTTAAAGCTGTCAAGGAGAAAAGGTTAATCACCTATAAAGGGAAACCAATTAGAATTACCTCAGATTTCTCAGCAGAGACAATCAAAGCAAGAAGAGCCTGGAATGACGTATGCCATGCCCTACAAACAAACAACTATCAACCAAGAATACTGTACCCAGCTAAACTCTCCTTCATAACTGAAGGCCAAATAAAAACCTTCCATAGCAAAGAAAAATTGAAACAATACATCTCCACCAAACCAGCCCTGCAAAAGATTCTTAAAGATGTCCTACACATAGAAAACCAACAAGAACGCAACAAAGGTCAAGAAACTGCACCCAAACTGAGAATCCAAGAACCTTAGGAAGAACCCAGTTTTCACAGCCCCCAAGAAGGTGGATAACATGGCAGGAACTCCCAAATACCTCTCAGTCCTATCTCTTAACATTAACGGACTGAACTCTCCAATTAAGCGACATAGACTGTCTAATTGGATTAAAAAACAAGACCCTTCTATCTGCTGCCTGCAGGAGTCACATCTTGCCCGTAAAAACAAACATATTTTCAAGGTTAAAGGCTGGAACAAAATCTACCAAGCAAACGGCCCTCATAAACAGGCGGGAGTTGCAATCCTAATATCAGATAAAATAGACTTCAAATTAAAATTCGTGAGAAGAGATAAAGAAGGTCGCTACATACTAATTAAAGGATCTCTCCTTCAGGAGGATATTACAATTCTAAATATCTATTCGCCAAACAATGGAGCACCCAAATTTATCAAAGAAACACTACTTTCCCTCAAATCCCATATAGATCCAAAGACATTAATTGTTGGGGATTTTAACACACCACTCTCCCCACTAGATAGATCAACTCGGCAAAAACTCAACAGAGAAACCACAGATCTAAACAGCTGCATAGATCAACTAGACTTAACAGACATTTACCGAACATTTCACCCAGCAGCATCAGAATACACGTTCTTCTCAGCAGCACATGGAACGTTTTCTAAAATAGACCACATTTTAGGCCACAAAGCAAACTTGTCTAAATTCAGAAACATTGAAGTTATACCTTGCATTCTCTCTGACCACAAGGGAATAAAATTAGAACTCAACACCAAAAGCCACCAAAGAAAGTCCGGTATCACATGGAGGCTGAACAACACACTGCTGAATCATGAGTGGGTCATGGAAGAGATTAGAAAGGAAATTCAAATGTTCATGCTATTCAACAAAAATGAACACACAAATTACCAGCTCCTCGGGGACACAGCAAAGGCAGTACTCAGAGGCAAGTTTATAGCTCTGAGCTCCTACATCAACAAATTGGAGAGATCGGAAACTAACAATTTAATGACACATCTAAACCTCCTTGAAAAAGAGCAGCAAGATAAACCCCAATCCAGTAGACGGAAAGAAATAATCAAAATTAAATCAGAATTAAATGAATTAGAATCCAAAAAAACTACAGAAAGAATCAACAAACCAAACTTAACAAAATTGACAGACCCTTAGCAAACCTTATCAGAAAAAGGAGAGAACACACCCAAATTAATAAACTCAGAGATGAGAATGGAAAAATCACCACGGAAACAACCAAGATTCAGAACATTATAAGGGAATACTTCTCAAAACTTTATGCTAATAAGTTTGAGAACTTCACAGAAATGGACCTTTTCCTAGCAAATATTGACATGCCAAAACTAAACCAAGATGAGTTAAACCAGCTTAACAGGCCCATATCAAGCATTGAAATAGAAACAGCAATAAGAGACCTCCCAGCTAAGAAAAGTCCAGGACCAGATGGTTTTACAGTGGAATTTTACAAGGCCTTCAAAGCAGAGCTCACAACAATACTCCTCCAACTCTTCAATGAAATTGAAAGAGAAAGTTCACTACTGAACACATTCTATGAAGCCATCATAACCCTCATCCCAAAACCAGGCAGGGACTCATCAAAGAAAGAGAACTATAGACCCATTTCTTTGATGAACATTGATGCAAAACTTCTCAACCAAATTTTGGCCAATCGACTTCAACAATTCATCCAAAAAATCATACATCATGATCAAACAGGATTCATTTCAGGGATGCAAAGCTGGTTCAATATACGCAAATCAATTAATATTATTCACCACATCAACAGGAGCAAGAATAAGAACCACATGGTCATCTCAATAGATGCAGAAAAAGCATTTGACAAGATCCAACACCCCTTTATGATGAAGGTTCTGGAAAAATTAGGAATCCATGGAACATTCCTCAATACAATAAAGGCTGTATATGACAAACCTACAGCCAGCATTATACTCAATGGTGAAAAATTAAAGCCATTTCCTCTTAACTCAGGAACAAGACAAGGATGCCCAGTCTCTCCACTTCTCTTCAATCTAGTATTAGATTGCCTAGCTACAGCAATAAAACAAGATGCAGACATAAAGGGGATCCAAATAGGGAAAGAAGAAATAAAACTCTCCCTCTTTGCAGATGACATGATCTTGTATTTAAAGAATCCCATAGACTCTACTCCCAAATTACTCAAGCTGATTCAAAACTTTGGCAAAGTAGCAGGTTATAAAATTAACCCCCAAAAATCAATGGCTTTTCTATATGCCAACAATGAGAAAAGTGTGGCTGAAATTAGGAAAGCAACTCCATTTGAAATAGCCCCACAAAAAATAAAATACCTAGGAATTAACTTAACCAAAGAAGTGAAGGACCTCTATGATGAAAACTTTAAAATCTTGAAAAAGGAAATCAACACAGAACTTAAAAAATGGCAAAACCTCCCATGCTCCTGGATTGGCAAGATTAACATCGTGAAAATTGCAATACTTCCCAAGGCTATCTACAAATTCAACGCGATACCTATCAAAATTCCACCCTCATTCTTCAAGGAAATAGAGGAGGCAATCCAAAAATTCATATGGAACAATAAAAGACCCCGAATAGCAAAAACGCTCCTCAACGGAAAGAACACTGCTGGAGGAATATCAATACCAAATTTCAAACTCTACTATAAAGCCATAGTAATCAAAACAGCTTGGTATTGGCATAAGAACAGACCTCAGGACCAATGGAATAGAATTGAAAACCCAGAAATGAACCTACAGACCTATAGCCATCTAATCTTCGATAAGGAAACTAAAATAATAGAATGGAAGAAAGACAGCCTCTTCAGTAAATGGTGCTGGCAAAAGTGGTTAACTACATGTAGAAAACTAAAGCTAGATCCTTATATATCACCGTGCACCAGAATCAACTCCAAATGGATCAAAGACCTTGAACTCAAAGCCGACACTCTGAAAACATTACAGGATGGAATAGGAGAAACCCTAGGTCTCCTTGACTCAGGTCGAAATTTTCTGAATAGAGACCTGGAAGCACAACAAATCAAAGAAAGGTTGGACAAATGGGATTGCATAAGATTGCAGAGCTTCTGCAGGGCAAATGACATAGCTGGCAAGATCAATAGAAAGCCCACCGATTGGGAGAAGATCTTTACTAGCCATACAACGGACAAGGGTCTCATATCTAAAATATACTTGGAACTCAAAAAATTAAACCACCCAACAACAAATCCTCAAAGAAACAACTGCCCAATAAATAAGTGGGCGAAAGACTTAAAGAGAAGCTTCTCTGAAGAAGAAAGAAGGATGGCCAATAGACACATGAAGAAATGTTCAACATCCCTAGCCATAAAAGAAATGCAAATCAAAACAACATTGAGATATCACCTCACTCCAGTTAGAACAGTAAAAATCAAGAACTCTAACAACAACAGATGCTGGAGGGGATGTGGACAGAAAGGAACCTTACTTCATTGTTGGTGGGAATGTAAACTTGTTCAACCACTTTGGAAAGCAGTATGGAGTTTCCTCAAAAGACTTCACATAGATCTCCCTATGATCCAGCAATCCCACTTTTGGGCATTTACCCAAATGTTTACAAACAAGACCACACTAAAGCTACCAGCACAACTATGTTTATTGCAGCATTATTTACCATAGCTAAGATATGGAACCAACCCAGATGCCCCTCAGTAGATGAATGGATCAAGAAAATGTGGTATATATACACAATGGAATTCTATGCCTCCATCAGAAAGAATGACATTTCCCCATTTGTTAGGAAATGGAAAGGTTTGGAAAAAATTATATTAAGTGAAGTAAGCCAGGCCCAAAGAAGCATAGGTCCCATGGTTTCCCTTATTTGCAATATCTAGTATAGGTATGAGTCAAGCGGAAAAGGTCAGATAATGTGATGTTAGGAAAATGAACCCTTAAATATGTATTTTAATGTTTTCGTTTCTTTCATGCATGTGTTTGTAACGCATTTATAAGATTATTTCTTTGTTTCTTTGTATGTCACTCCCCCACAGTGTAAACCCTGCTTTCACTATATTTGATGTCAGTATAACATGTGGAGGAGATGGGGACAAACAAGTCGTTTAAGGATTCAGGTGGACCTGTTGCAACAATGAGAAGTACAAAATGTCATGTCAAAACCAGCTTTACAATGTCGGTGTGGGGGAGGAGGGGGGTATAATTGGGTGGGGGGAGGGGGGTAAAATTGGGTGGGGGGAGGGGGGAGGCGGGGAAGGGAAGTGAAGGGTAAACAAAGGAGGAGGCTGCAATGCTTGGTAAGAAATATATGCATTTTCCTGCCCATGTAATTGTAGCCCCTCTGTACAGTACGTTCTCAAATAAAATAAAATACAATTAAAAAAAAAGAAAGAAATCAGCCTCCTGAATAGCTAGGATAGCAGGCATGAGCCACCAGTTTAATCCATTTTTTACTCTATCCTCAACCCCCTTTAACCAGAAACCTAATGCTAATCCCAATCTGAATTAAAACCAAATGATTAATGTGAGGAAAATTGTCTCTATTTAATCAATCACACATTTTTTTTGCTTCTACTTCTTAGTTGAAAACTAAATTTTAGCCTAAAGCTTGTCCTTCCCTAACCCTAACCAGAACTAAAACAGTAACTCACTTTAAACCAAATTATATCTGAATGTTTAAAGTAACACTGACACTGGTTTTCATTCATTGTAACTTTGATGTTATTCATTCTTCTTAAAATATGCTGCAGTTTTACACAATATCTTACATCTTTTTCTCATCTTAACCCTAACTCTAACTGCAACACCTTGCCTAATCCTAAGCCTACATATAACTGAATTATAATGTTAATAGCAAGCCTCTATTACACATTTATCCTATCTCTTGCTCAGCTTGTAGGTCTAAAATTTAACTGTATTTTGAACCTAAATTTTTATTATTATTATTATTATTATTATTATTATTATTATTATTATTATTATTATTTTAATTGTGAAAAAACCGTACAGAAGGGTTACAATTACATGGGCAAGGTAATGAGTACATTTTTTATCAAGCATTTTTGCCTCCTCCTTTGTTTCACCTTCCCATCCCTTCCCATCTTGACCCCCCCAGCCAAAGTTGTAAAGTTCACTTTTCGACATAAGGTCTTGTACATCTCATTGTTGCAATGGGGCCACCTGTATCCCTAAAATTATGCAGCAAAATATGTCTAAGAAATATATTTTTCAATAAGATGTTTCAATCCTTAGATAAAGTTCATTTTACTTTAATATAAAGTTATCTCCAAAAATAAATTCTGCAACAAACCTAATGTATGTTTTCTTGCACAAAATGCTGTGACTTCTAGTCTTGTTATTCGATTTTAATTATATTTTATTTGTGACATAATCCCTACTTACATTTATTACAAATTTCTGTAATTATACAAATCATGCCTGTACACACTTATTTGCATACTCTAATATTCAACCAAAATTATCTTTTTTCCTGTCTCCCACAGGGAAGGATGAGGTGCTGAAGTACATGGAATGGAAATTTGCAATGTGAGGATTGGATCATGAGCAATTTCTACTTGGATGAATAGGAATTCTTGTTTCTACAAGAGATTCTTACCATTTAATGACACAGGGAAAGCCACAAAATATGAAGTTCATATGAAGGAATTACATTCCTAAAAGATGTGGCAACCCGGCTCAAAATTTCAGTCTTATCACCAGTTCTTTGTGCTTGCTGGCTGATCTATTTCTCTATCATATGTTTCATGTTGTTAAGTATATTAGTAATTCAGCTGTCAGTACATGGCAGGAGACTCCTAAAATCACAGATATTGCTGTGTAATATTCCGAAGATTTGAAAAAGATTATATTGATCTCCAATTCCTCCTTTTGGCCTTTAATATACTAATTAATTGTCAAAACAATCGTGTAAGATGTTAGTTTATTTTCCCTTTTTAATTAGAGATTAAGCAAGTGTTTATCACAGTAAAAAGTGTTAGTGCTATCAGAGCTCTGATATGAACACCTTCTCCCTAACAAGTAATGCTCTATGGACTGTAAATATGGAAGCCACAATAAAATTCTCTCTCTCTCTCTCTCTCTCTCTCTCTCTCTCTCTCTCTCTCTCTCTCTCTCTCTCTCTCTCTCTCTCTCTCTCTCTCTCTCTCTCTCTCTCTCTCTCTCTCTCTCTCTCTCTCTCCCTCTCCCTCTCTCTTATTCTCTCTCTCTAAACACACACACACACACACACACACACACACACACACACACACACACACACACACACACACACACACACCACACAAAGCTGCCACCCAGACAAATGAGATATCAGTTCCATTCTTTTGTAATTGTAGTTGATTAGTGTTTCCTCCATAGGTTTTTCTTTACTTAAGGATCTTGCCTGGACCTGCATCTTTCCCTGAAATCAAGTACATTCAAGTCAAACTCCATGAATTCATACTACTACTCCAAAATACTAAAGTGTATTGGATGTAGAGACCAATAAAACACCCACCTTGTTATTTTAGTAAACATTGACATCATGAAAGTAGAGGAATATTGATCAGGAACTGAGGTAAGAGAACAAGATTATGTGGAAAAATGTAGAATACGGTATGTGTGTTAGAGATACACAATCAACTTCTGTAGACTATTGTATGGAAAACTTGTCATCCTATATTGAAAGCTCTATTTACATATACAGTTTTCCAGTTACTTTGCTTACCTATCACTTCTGATCACAATTCCTCTTATGAATGTTCATAGTACCTTTGAATATATCACAAGATTTGCATGTACTTATAATCTTAAGCAGACAGTCTGCTACTACATCTTGCATTCTATGTGACAAACCCTTATTTTTTGTTTCTCTATTTGCTGAATAAATGTATTCCTGGAAACAGGATATTGACAGGAAATCTGGGTGTATTTTACATTTTGTAAATTTCAAAAATAATATAAAATTTGTATTGACTAATACTTTTTATAAAAATGAGTGATATTCATGAACACAATATTTTGGTGCCTTTAAGTAAATTGAGAATTGATGTGGTAGTTCTTGTGTCTAATTTACTTAACCACTAGATTGTTCATGTATGAACATGTTCATTGGACTTTTTTATTTTTACATATAAAGGAGTCCTCAAGGGTTTGCTTTAAACTGATAATGGGGTTGTGTCTTCCTATTCCAAAATTTATATATATTTCAGTAAAATACTAGAAACACATGATGTTTACCGGAGCAATATAAAAGATGAGAACATATTTCTAAAGTGATTTGATTTATTGATTAAAACACAGAAAACAGTAAAATAGGTTCCTCGCTTGATACTGAATAAATTTCATATGAATGTAGCTCAAGATGAGAATCAGATAAATTCATATTAATATTACTGAGATTTACATCACAATATAAGCAATATAGGTATTCTATGGATGAAGAATGGAATTAAAAATAGCAGAGGAAAACAATTCAACATGCAGCTATTATGATTTTATAATGCTAATATGAAAGAAATGGAGCTTTTGCTTTTCTGAAGAAGAAAGTTAGGAAGCAATTTCAATGTAAAGCATCAGTTATAATGAGTCTAACGTCTTTTCCTCCAAGATCTCCAAGAGTACTATACTCATCTTCTGAAATGTGAATAAGTAATAATTTTAATTAGCCTTTGTTAATATTATTTTAATTGTGTAGCAAAAAGTTAAAATGTTTGCTCTCATTCCTTCAATATAATAGCATACCTTTATACTTTACTGTCTCTTCATACAAGCCTGAAATCAGTACTTCAAAGTAACACAAACAGAAAAACAAAAATAACCTGATGCAACAATCACAAATCCTAAATTATGTGAAAAAGACCACAATAAAAATAAATAAATCTGGGCTGGGAAGGTGGATCAGTGTTAGAGCGCTTGCCTTGCATGTCTGAGGCCCTAGGTTCAATTCCTCAGCACCACATAAGCAAAAAAGAAAAAAAAAGGAAGTGGCACTCTGGCTCAAGTGGTGGAGTGCTAGCCTTGAGCTGAAAAGCTGAGGGACAGCACCCTGGCCCAGAGTTCAGGCCCCACGTCTGGACCCCCCCCACAAAATAAGATAAATAAATAAATAAATCTGAGGAAGAGAGAAAACAATGACAGAAGAAAAACAGAAGATTACCCTAGCTCTCTCTAATGAAACAGAGATTTAGAGTCCTAGCAGGTACTAAAGGTCTAGAGGGTCACACCAAGTCAGCTATAATTATATATAGATATCCAATTCAAAAGGAGAGTTTATACTGTCTTCAGAAGAAAACAAAAATCTATGAAAAGTTACCCAGAGAGGTAAGTGACTTCCGTGACTGTGTTGGCCATCATATTCAAAAGCACATCTGCAGTGTGGAAATAGGGCAACATGGAAAAAAGCAGGAAAAAAATGTACATCAGAGAAAGCCATATCCATCTACAGAGACAATTCACCATACCACTGGACAGTGTGAATTGTGGCTGGAACCACAAGTATTAACATCACAACATCTCACCTCTACTAGTTTCTACTCCTACACTTAATGGACTAGACAAAAACCTAATTCCAGAAACGCAAATCACAACTGAAAACCAACACTTGGCAAATCAACCAAGAACACAGAGAGTCATGTATGAAGATCATAGATTCCACCAAAATAAAACCATCAAATGACAGAACAAATCATAAAAATACAATAAAAATGATGTCAAGGTAGTATAATTCACATAGTAAAGAACCTGGCATTGGAACAGACAAGGACCTTGAAGTTAGTTATCAAAATACATTACAAATACTGCTGAAAAATGTGATTAATGGAAAGATAGAAAACCTCTACAAAGAAAATCGTGAACAAGATGAGACCAACCAAAGATTAGCAAAATAATTCATGGAGACTACAAACAGAACGATAAATCAATTCTGAGAAGGCAAGGGAGTCCAAGAAAAAATAGATGCCTATTTAAAAGATATAAGAGAAGACACAGAAAACAACCCTTGATACTCCCCCACCCAAAGAAAATACATGCAGAAAGTCCATACAGGAAATAAAACAAAGCTTTAAAAAAGAGAAAGAACCCCTAAAAATGACCAATTAGAAGATGGGGAAATCAAAAACAAAGTAGAAAATCTCCATAGCAAATAGATGACATAGAAAGTAAAATCAGGGTCAAAGACAGAATAGGACTAATAGGAAAGAGGAGATAATCATTTAGAACAAATCCAAGAAATAAGAAATGATCTTGCAGAACTTCAAGACTCAGAAGATCAAATTTCGGGGAGATAGGTATCAAAAAAGAGAAGAGCAGGAAGCTAAATTGATGGGAAACAAATTACAGAATTCTAGCAGAGAACATGCCAAACATCCAAAAGAGATAGGCTCATTCAGAGAAGAGAAGCCTTTAGAACACCAAACAGAGAATTCTAGAACTGAAAAATCCACCACCACATAATAATCCATTAGAGGATCATTAAGGATCAAGGAAAGGATTCTTACAGCTGCCAGAGCGAAAAGACTGATTATTTATAAAGGATATACAGTCAGAATAAATACAGATTTCTTAGTTGATATGATAAAAAGGAGAGCCTGACATGATATATGACGAACATTAAAGGTAAACATCTACCAATTCATCCCAAGCCAAACACTCCTTTACATATAAAGGATATATAAACATATTTCATGACAAAGAAAACTTGTAACAACGTATATCCAGCAAATCAGCTAGATAGAAGTTAATCAAATATATCGTACATAGAGAAGATCAAGAAGAACAGGAACTGGTTATATAAAATGCTCCCTACCAGAGAACAAGGTAAATATATTAACAGAAGATGAGGAACAGCTCCTAACAGCAGGGGTATTACATAGCAGGGCTTATCAGATATTTCTGTCTTAACTCTCAATATGAATGGATTTAAATTTCCAAATAGAAGACATAGATTAGATAGTAGTATCAAAAAAAAAAACAAGAGACACCTTTTATTGACAAAAACAAACACGTACTCAAACTAAAAGGCTAGAAGGAAAATTTTCAAGCAAATGGACACCATAAACAGGCCACAGTAGGATTACTAACATAAGGTAAAATAGAATTCAAATTAAAATTTGTAGGAAGAGAGATTACATATTGATAAAGGCAAGTCTCAATTAGGAGATATAGCTAGTCTAAATATCAATGACCTGAATCCTGGAGCATTCCATTTCATCAACCAAATTCTACTTAACCCAAAAAGACATCTCAATACATCATTCCCATCTATGGATTGGTTATCCAGGAAAAACTCAACTAAGAAACTGCAGATCTAAATAACTTCATTGACCACCAAGCCCTAACAGACATCTACAGAATATACATTCAGCGTCAGAATATACATTCTTCACATCAGCTCATGGAAGATTCTCTGAAACAGAACATATCCTATGTCACACAGAAATTCTGTCCAAATTGAAAGAAAAATTATTTGAATTCCCATATCTTGTCAGACCATAACAGAATAAACTTAGGATTAAACAGCTAAAACAAAAAAATGTCAAACCCATGAACAAAAAGATGCTGAATGACCAGTGCAACACTGAAGGGTTTAGAATGGAAAACTGAACTTTTCTAGAATTTATCAAAAAAACACACAAAGTACCAGCTCCTCGGGTATTTGTAGTAATTACAGGAGGATATATAGCTCAGAGTGCCTACATCAATAATTGAGGGAATCTCAAATTAATATTTTAATTATGTATCTCAAGCTCCTTGAAAACAGGAAGAAGCCCAAAACCCAAAGCAGTAGACAGAAATAAAAAAATCAGAAATAACTAAATATGGTCAAAATAAAACATAGAATCAACAAATCAGAGTTGGTTTTTTAAATAAATAGACTTGACAGATCCATACCAAATCTGACTAGAAGAGAATTTATATAGATAGATAAAAAGCACAAAGGTTGGGAGAAGAACTTTAGTTGCTCTGCAATGCACAATTGCCTCAAATCTCAAATATATTTAGAGACCCAAAAGTTAACCCACCCCAAAAAAATTCTCAAAGAAAAAACAACCCTCTTAATAAGTGCGCTAAAGAGAGACCTCTCTGAAGAAGAAATATGTATGGTCAAGAGACACATGATGCAATATGCAAAAATTCTGATCATAAAAGAAATGCAAATCAAAGCAACATTGACATTCCACCTCATCCAAGTCAGAATAACCATTATGAAGAAAATCAATAATAACAGATGCTGGCCTGGTGGAGATGTGGCCAAAAAGAAACATTACTACACTATAGGTGGAAATGTAAACTTGTTCAAATACTCTGTAATGAAGTATAGAGGTTCCTCAATAGAGCTCCCCTATCACCCAGCAATGATGGCTCAAGAAAATGTCATCTATATTCACAATCAAACTCTATGCTTCTGTCAGAATGAATGACATTGACCCATTAGTAAGGAAATAGAATCACTTGGAAAACGTAAGTCAAACAAGCCAGACCAAAGAATCATAGGCTAGAGGTTTGCAATCTTTTGGAAAAACTAAAATAGGTCTAGGATATTCACAATAGCTCAATAGCAACGTGCATATCACCATATAAAATGAAGCTTATTGAAATGAGCTCCAAGAAATGGATACAAGATGATTGAATAGTGAACTGTGTTTACTTATTTCTATTTAGTTTTTACCCTTTGGCTTATTCCCTGTAGTCGTTTGTTTTTATTTCTGTACCATTTGTCTTATACATAAATTAATGTGATTTGGGGAAGGGAAGGGAAATCACAGAAATGGTCAGACAAAGATTAACCAAAGCAACAGTAATATACACTAGACACTATGTTAGAAATGACTTCATAACTTTGGGGTGTAGGATGTCACGGCTGGGGGAAGGAGGTAAAAATGAGGAAGGGGTAACATTATTTAAAAATGTACTCATTACTTATGTAACTGTAACCCACCCCTCAGTATATCACAGTCATGATATAAAATCAAAAAAAAAATAAGAGAATTCACCCAAATAGAGAAAATTAGAGACAAAAATGAGACAACATAACAGATACAAGCAAAATTAAGAATGCTATAAGAGAGTACTTTGAAAACCTTATGTCAATCCCCTGGAGAATCCTGGAGAAATTGATGCTTTCCTATACTCAATCTGAACCAAGAAGTAACACATCAGAAGTAATGAAAATGACATGTTAATAAACAACTTCCCACTTCAGAAAAATCTAGGACTCAATGAATTTATCATGAAACTAAGGCCTGCAAAGAACTTACAATAACTCAGATCTACTCTTCAATGGAATAGAAAGAGAAATAGAATTTTCAAAACACATTCTTTGAGGCTAGAATTAGACTCCTCCAAATCACATAGGAACTCCAAAGAAAGAGAAATATGAAGCCAAATCTTTGATAAACATTGATGCAGAACTCATTATTAGCACCTAAATCAAGGACTGTTACATCAAAACAAATGAGACCCTCTTTTGGAATAATTGTTTTCTCTTTTTATTACAAATCTTTGCTTGATTACTTCCTAATGTGATATTGGACCTCCTAATAGGGTGATGACATTTTCGTTCTCTTCAGCTTTCTCCCACATGTGGTCAAATATTTAAGAATTCAAAGATGTCCATTGCTAATTTATTAAGCTAACCTCTAAGGAAATGTGCATTTCTGGAATTTGGTCAGCTGTCTTGTTCTTACATGCACAGGAGTTCTTTGATTTATTTGTTCTACAAGGAATTATACTTTCTAATCTTTGTGTGATCAATTTTAGTCTCTCTGATCAGTCTTTCTGACCCTCTCTCTGGAGTCTCATTTCAGTCTGCCTCATAAAAAATATATTATTTATCAACAAAATGACTCTCAGCCTCTGTTTTTTCCCTGACCTCGTGTAGGCTGTGATAGCAGCCCTGATAGCAGCCAGTGCTTACTGGAGTTTTTTGTTTGTTTGTTAGTTTTGTGTGAGGTTTTTTTTTTTTTTTTTTTTTTTGTATTAGAGGTCTAGGACTACTATTCAAGGTAGTAGCTTCTCTGGGTCCCAGTGATCCCCTGACCTAGATTCAACAGCTTTTTCTCCTAAAGATACAAAGGACAGATGACTAAATTCCTGTTTTAATTTTCTCAAAATGAGGAAATTTGGCATACTTGCAAAGCCATCAATAATCCTCTGTACCCACTTACAGAAATATTCTATCAAGATGGCTTTTCAAGGTTGACTGTAAAAATTTTTTATTTCCAAGTCACCACCATAAAGCAGATCATATTCCTCGGAGCAGACTTTTGGAAGGAAGGTTACCCTTCCTTCCTTCTCTTATAATACATCAAACCATAATATTCTGCAGTTGTTTCCAGCCTGGAGCACATTTTCCCAAGAATATTTTGTAGTGTAAAAGAGGAACAACTATCAAAATAAAGGTGAAAATACTTGTCTACTACAGACTGATTTATCTTGCTTATATATGTTGTTATTTTCATTACTTCAAACACAGGGATAAATTATATTGGGATTAGACAAGTGGCAAAGGATTAATGGAATAAACATTCAGTTTACTTTCATATATCCAATATAATACACTTAACCCCTTAAGGAAAATTAAATCCAATTGTAGAAACAATGTCAGAAATATAAAATAAGCCTCAATATGAATAATCTGGCACACATACACCACCATCTACTCAGAAATTCAGTATCTATATAAATACTTATTTGGTACAAGATAATAAAAATTTGATTAATGAATATGACTTCTAAGTATCATTCTAAATACTCCTCGTATATATAATTGTATATAATTTTTAGATGTCATCTAGACAGGAATTTAACATGCATGTAGAAATCAAATTTCCACAACTTACGTGAGATTAGAGGAGTCATACCCTTCTGTATTGTGTGGTGTGAATTTTACCACAGTGTTGAACCTTTCCACGTAATACCAAGAGTCATGAGCAATAATTTATTATTTGATGTTAAGATGAGTGCTGAGTGTAGGATACATTTTGTATTAATACATTAATTCACACAAATGAAACGATGATGATATTTGTTTAAATTCTAATGTTTCTCAATTTTACAATTCTTGAAATATATTATTAAAATTAGTTTCACTTTTTCATTTCTATGAAAGCAGAAATTAAAATTATCTATTAAACATTCAATATTAAGATATCAATAATAAATATACTATTATTAAAATGATATACTATTAAAATGTGATTTGAATTTTAGTTCTAACAAATTGTAATGTAAACAACATTTAATAGAATTATGGGTAATATTTTTAAACTTACCAGCTTGTTATTGTTTCCTAATTGTGTCATTTTTATTCTTGGTCCAAGTCATCTATTCACCTTATTTGTTTAGTTTTCTATTTTATCTCTATTGGTTTGCTGATTATGCATTTTGTTTTTTCTTTTTAGTGACTGACATGAGGATGAAAATCTGTATCCTAGCTTATTACTTCTGATGTTAAAGTCAAATTGCTGCTCTCCACAGCTGTTCTACACTTCTTTGTATAGTATAGAATGTCCCCTAAACCCATCGACTGTATTGCTGCTCTCATATATTTTATTTTATTTTTATTTAAATTTTATAGTCAAGGTAACGTACAGAAGGATTATAGTTACATAAGTAAGCTAATGAATTCATTTCTTTTCTAACTTGTTACCCCTTCATCCATTTTTCTCCCTCTTCCCTCCCAATGCAACTTCCAAGATCATTTCCAACATATTGTTTTGTGAGTATCACTGTTGCATAGGTTCCCTCTTTGTCCTTTGTCTCACCATTTTGTTTTTTTTCATTTCTTTTCCCCAGTTCAGATCAACATATTTACAATACCCAGGGTATCAAAATCAAATACAGTGACTAAAGAGGATACACTTTAGGTGGGGAAAACACAAAATGATAAAAACAAGTCACCTAGTACATTAAGAACAACAACAACAAAGAACATATCTTGGAGTTCATTTCACTTAAAATCACTTATACAGTCATATGTACATAGCTATTGAACTATTCTGCTCATCTACTAAGATTATCCTTGATGTACACAATAATGCTATTACCCAGTAATCCCACTTCTGGGCATTTAACCAAGTGACCACAAACAAGGCCACACTAAAGCTACCAACGCAATTATGTTTATCACAGTAATATTTTCCATAGCTAAGATATGGCATCTAATTTGAATTACCCTTTCATTATCAGAGGGTAATCAACTTGAATGTTATCCACCTATACAATATTTTCACAATATACTTGTCATTATTTTGAAAAAAACATATTTTAGTATTTTCTCATAGTAAAACAGAAAATAGTTTAATTCAATTGAAAGTTCTAACTTTCAGAACTGAATAATTGTTAACAGGACAGAATATATGTGTTCTTCAAAATTCCTGTAACTACTAATTATTCATCTTCAAATTTTGAACATTTCTTTCAAGAGACATTCAAAACAGTACCTTTTTGCATGTTACTTAATTCTGCAATAGATAGTTTCCAATGGGGTGTTACATATTGATAAGTCAACAGAAAATATAGCCACAGTTTAGTAGAGGATAAAACTATGAAGTATTTATAAAAATTAATTCCTCAAAAGTAAACATTTGTTCATCATAGTAAGCTATTATTTCATGACCATCAATCCTAAGCTTTTATGCCATAAAGTTATCCCACCCCAATAGTTTCCAACTTGTAAGGTGCACCTGAAAATTCCCTTAATTCACATCATGAATATCTTATGACTATTGTGAAAAAAATTCTACACTTCTGCTAATATGATGCGCTTCCTATTGTGGAAAGAACACTACACTAAACTTTGCTGCAACATTCCCCCATCCACCGCCAGTGATATTCTTCAAATCAAAACACTTGCAAATATTATTTATATTTATACTTTTTTAACTATCATAGATATTCAGGAGGCTAAGATCTGAAGATTATGGTTCAAAGCCCACTCAGGCAGGAAGGTTCCTTAGATTCTTATCTCCATAATCTTCACAGGAAAAGAGAGACTCAAGTTGCTCTGAGGTTGAGGTGGTATAGCACGAGCCTTGAGCACAAACCGTCTCAGAGAGAGTGGCCTGACACACAGTTCAAGTTCTAGGACAAACCAAAATAAAATAAAATAAAATAAAAACAAGCCCCAACTCTAGCATTTTTCTCATTGTATGCAGAGGCACATAATTTAAGAAATTGCTTAATGTGTTAGGAATAGATAGAAGAACCAAGAAGTCACACATTTACTCTCTTCATACCATGTTACACCAAAGCCTCAAAAATTGCTTTTTCTAAATGTATAAATAATATCATCCATTTGTTGGCAACTCTGTCTAGGTTATTCACATTATTTTATACATGAATCTTGGAATTATCTATTAACTAAGTTCTAATTATACCTTGCTTGAAAGAATATTTTAGGAAAGTAGAATGTCAGAATCATTCGTGAATTTGTCAATTAAACCCTCTACTTAAAAAGAATTTTGTAGTATCCTATAGAATATGAAATTACAAACAAAAACGAAATATTTATTTTAAATCTAAATTCTAATTGAGCAAGCTCTACAAAATCTTACATTAGATGAACTTTGCAATTTTTCCAGGCTTAAACTTTTGTAATCTGTTATCATTTCTTTGGAATCCAACAGAATGATGCTTACTTTTTCAAATTTTTGGTTAAAATCATAAGCTGTTTTCCATCTAGGAATGTTATGTAATGAAGAGAGCATTAAAAACACAACTGAGTATTATTTATAAGAATTTTTATTTTTTTCATATCTCCTTTCTATCCCTCCCCTTCTCTCATCCTATTCTTTTCTTCTCTCAATATCATCTCTAAACTTACATAATTTTTACGGGTTTTACTTATAAATTTAAATTTTTGTTTTTTCATTTTCCTTGTTTTTTAAAAATCTCTCTCCTATCATTCTGTCCAATCCATTTCCCTCTCTGAGATTAGGACTTGGTTAAATTCACTCTTCCTTTACCTCCCCAAATCTCTCTACTCCTATTTTTCCCATTTTTCCTAAACCTAATAATTTCTGGTTTGCCAAATTCTTGTTTGCTTTTCTCATCCAATTAATCCATAGATGTTTGATGTTGAACAGATTGTATCTGTTGAATTAGATTGTATCTACAGCAACTATAGGACTTTGGTTGATCCATGCCTTAAAATAGTGTTCTAACACAAGACTGGTGACTTGCATTTCAATAGGAAACTTGACTTCTCAACACATAATGACAAAATTAGCCCAAACATCCAACTTTGTATGCCTTTCTTGTTGTTTGGTAAGTTTCATTGAGACAAAATTATACTACCTGGTCCAGGGAAGGTATCACTATGTAATTCCACTTTCTTACCACCTGTTTTAGTCTGAATGCTAGAATTCCAGGCTTTTTATCACATTGCCCTGCCATAATTTGTTGGTTTATTTAATCTAGAAACAGACTAGCAATTCTGAAATTCTCCAATGATCTTATCCACTAGACTGATTGCTCAGACTGTTTATGTACAATTTTTAAAGATGTTCTAACATTCGACACAGGATATGAACATTTTCAGATGCACCTGCAGGGGTCTCTGATTCATTCCTCCATGGATCTGATCCATTTAATCATGATTACTTAACTCTCTTACTAGCTCTGTTCCCTACTATGTAATACTCTGAAACATTTTTTAAGAATGTTCATTTAATTTAGTCTTATTCGGGACATACTTTAATTGTTTTCTAACTTTTCTACATATTCTTAGAGTTGTTTCATTTGTGTATTTGTGTGTGCACCTATAAGTGCCTCTGTGTGTATGTGTATGTCTGTATGTATGTATGCAAAAGCCTCAAGCTCTTATTCAGCAATCTTGATCATGACTGATATTCCATCTCTTGATCCGTTCTTCCAAAGCAGTTTTGGATGGTTAATTATAGATAGTGTCTCAAACACTGTTCTGACCAGGCTGGATGCAAACTGAACTTCCCAGAGGCCTTTACCTCCTTAAGTTTTATTATTTCCAGCATTATCAACTTTAAAACCAGATATATTTTCATGAGTGTGAAGTCGAAGCTCTAGCCCAGATTTTTAACTCAAGAATTCATATAAAGACAGGTGAACATACACACTACATATCTTGAGTATATACTGTTAGAAATGTGAGCTTAAGCTATGTGCCGTTGTCTCATGCCTATAATCTTAGCTACTCAGGAGGTTATGATCTGAGGATAGCAGTTCAAATCCAGCACGAGTAGGAAAGATTCTGAGGCATTTATCTCCAATTAAACACCAGAAAACTGGAAGTGGTGCTGTGGCTCAAGTGGTAGACCACTAGCCTTAGGATGAAGAGTGGAAAGACATCGCCTAGGCCCAGAATTCAAGACCCCCCCATGAAAAATCACAACCAAACAGTAATCTCTAGAGAGTATGAATATGACCTATCAAAATTTTAAGCAGTTAATGAAGGGCAGTCTTGGGAAAAGTAAACAAAGCTGTTCAAAGAGGGCAGTTTGGGGTAGGGGAAAATTTAGAACAGATTAAGTACATTGTCAAAGTTTATAAATCACCTACATCTACTGCAAATATTTTCATCTGCGAGTGCTCTTTGTCTGAACTGGACACTCCAGTCATGAGGCACACTTGATAGCTTGTGAAGATAGAATGGAAGAAACAAGATCAAGAACGCATTACTCTACTGTAGAGAAAACATTTCTCTATGTTTTCTCTCATCTGTCTTCATTACTCTTTTTTCATACTTTTAATAAACTCAAGTGATTTTGAATTATATCTTTCCTTCTTTGTTCTGGTAAAGTAATTGTTCAAAATATTTCACTAAATTTTATTTCCCATTATTTTCTATCATACTGTTTACTTGTCCAAGTGAGTCCATTAAACTTGCCCTTTGCAGTTGGTTGCCACAAAAACTCAAAATCTATGTTAATGAGGATAAGCTGTAATGCAAAACTTTGTCTCCAAAAAACCAGTCCAAGAACCTTTAATCACAAATATTTAGCTATATTTTTTTTCTTTTACCTTGAAAATCTTCTCGTGTCTAAAGTGCCCTCAAAAATAAATACTCTACCTTGAGAGCATTGGCACCCACCCCTGGGTATCTAGACAGGGAACAGACCTAAGAAAGGAGACCTCTAGTTTCAAAGGTGAATCATTTGGGGTTGAGGAACACCAGAGAACTCTTCATTTGTTTGTTTAGCTTTACTTGATAATGTAACCGAGTTCTTGAACGGCAGTAGATTAGAATAAATTTAGGGCATTAAATATTTTAAAAAAAAAAAAACAAAAATAAATAAATACTCCACCACTTTTTGCTTCAATCACTTCTGACCTCAAAGATATATTTTGCTAACAAGATGCTTAGAAGAAACCGAAGAATACTCCACTTTTATCTTCTCTCTTAAGACTCTCCTTAGATACCATATCGAGAACAGTGAAGTTATTCTTTGCAGAATTATTTCAATAGATTATTTTTCTCATGGTCTTGCATTTGCTCAACAAGATGTATGGAGAAGAATAGAGTTAAATCACCCATTCTTTGGATTACAGTGTCTGTTACAAAGGCAATACTTCTATGTCCTACTTCTCTGTTCTCCTCTTAGCTCTTGACGGATTTCCAATTGATCACAGCTTCTTGGCTTCAGGTCTAGTAAAGCTGAAGGACTATAAGGTCTCCCCCACTGCTATATCTTCATGGTTTCTAATCTTTTTTTTTTTTTGGAGGTCGTGGGCTTGAACTCTGGGCCTGAGTGCTGTCCCTCAGCTCTTCAGCTCAAGGCAAGTGCTCTACCACTTGAGCTACAGCGCCACTTCCTATCTTCATGGTTTCTCTTTCAAAACTCTTTTATTTGGATGTGGAATCTATTTTCATGTCTTCAATTTGTTCTGCAATACACTGAGCCAAATAGACTCTGTAAAATCACTTTAGGTAGCAAAAACATTAAGACAATCTATATCAAAAAGTTTTGGCCTTCCTCCACTGCAGAAGCAAATACGCTTAGCTAGGGCTTCTAAGAATGCGTTTTCTTACCTTTTCACTTTTCTCAATTCTTTTCTGATCCCAAAAGTTTTTGGCTTATGTTATAAGAGAAGTCTTCATTATCTCATGTTAATAAAGATATTATATTTTTGAGCTACTTAGAAATGTGAAATCATTGGTTTGAAGTATCCAATCAGATTTTTTTCTGTGTTTCACTGCTTCACGTGGAAAGACATTGTGGAAAATATTACAAACAGAAAAGTGTAAACCCAATACCTTCTTTCATTGTGGAAGACACTCTCTCCCTAAATAATTTGAACCAAATAATCTTTTTCAGAAAATTACTGTTTGGTATTTAAAGTCAATTCACAAATTTTCATTTCTTATTTTTTTAAAAAACGTTGAGCTTAAATTCCACTACAACCTTGTTTTCACAAAGTAAAAGTATTTTTCCTGGTTAAGGACAATTCTCAAGGGAACCAACATGATTTACAGCAAGGTTTGTGAGGTTTGTTGGTTTGGTGTGAAAAAGAGCCATCTTCACCCACAATGCTCCCTCTCAGCTAAGTCTCTATGAATTTCTTTACATGAAAGCCTATTTTCCTAGGTAATTTTAAATTTTCTTAATAGGCTAAGTTGTGAGAAAGTTTGAACAATTAAAATTTACCTGTCATAAATTTTAAACTTTTTTGAAATTCCTTTATCAGAATCGGGAATTCACAATTCTAATTCCAACTTTAACATAAAAACAGTAAATATGTTTTTTCCTGATATACTGTCCATGAAACTATTATTTTCCAGTGGCTTTGTTATGCATGTATATGATCATATGAGCGGATGCTGAGCAAAATGAACTCCAAGATATGAAAACAGAGATATTTATTTGCAGATGTTGTTTCTAATGTACAATGTGATTTCTATTTTCTTTGGGATTTTCCTCTATGGTTTATCTCCTGGTGTATTTGATTTTGGTACCCTGTGTATTGTGCATACATTTACCTTAATTAGGAAGGGAACAGGAACAGCAAAATGACGATACAGAGGACAAAGGGCAAACCAATGCAATAGGAATACACACAAGACAATAAGTTGGAAATGTACATTACAACTTGTGAGGGGTTTTGGGGTGAATGAAAACTGAGAAAAATGAGAGAGGGGAGTAACAAGTTTGAAATGTTGTGTATTCACTAGCTTAAAATTGCTGGAACCCCACTGCACATCAATTTGACATTAAAATTAAATTTAAAAAATAAGCTGCATGAAATAAAATTTCACTGTATTGGTATAGTAAATATTATTCTTTATATAGTAACTTTTTAAAAATCAGTACTGTTTGGCATCTAATTTGAATTAATTACCCATTTTTAATCAAAGGGCCATCAATTTGAATGTTGTCCAACTAGTTAATATTTTCACAATATACTTGCCAATATTTTGAAAAAGAATAAATTTAGTACTTTCTCATACTAAAACAGAAAACACTTTAATTCTACGGAAACCCAGAACTTTTAAATGTAAGTAAGTTTTTAAGAGGACAGAATATATGTGTTCCTCAAAATTCCTATGACTGAAACTACTCATTTTGAAATAATGAACATTCCATACCTGAGAGATTCAAAATAGTACTTGTTTGCATGTTATGAATTTCTTCCATAGATGCATTTTCCAATGGGGTGTTATAGATAGAGAAGTGAACAGAAAAATAGCCACATTCTGGTATAATATAAAACTATGAAACATCAGTTAAAATTAATACTTCAAGAGTAAGCAATTGTTTATCAGATTAAGCTATTATTTCTATGACCATCAATCCCAAGGTTTATGCAATAAAGTCATCCTAGACCAACAGTTTCCAACTTGTAGGGTGCACCTCAAAATTCCCTTAATTCACATCACGAATAGCTTATATCTCCATTGTGAAAAAATACTACACCTCTGCTAATGTGATGCCCTCCGTGTTCTGGAAAAAGCATCGCAATAAACTGGGTTGCATCATTTTTCCTCCACTGGTATTCTTGCAAATATTATTTATATTTATACTTTTTTAATTATCATAGATAAACAGGATGCTAATATCAGAAGGTTACATTTCAAACCCCACCCAGGCAGGAAGGTTCCCTAGATTCTTATCTCCAATAAACTTCTCAACAAAAGCCAGACACGAGTGGTACTGAGGTTGAAGTGGTAGGGCACGAGCCTTGAGAATAAACAGCCTCAGAGACAGTGTCGAGTCCCAGAGTTCAACCTCTAGGACAAACCAATAAAACAAAAGCAAAAGCAAAACAAACCCCAAACCTAGCATTTTTCTCATTTTATACAGAGACATGTAATTAAGGAAATTGCTTCCTGTGTTACATACAGGTAGAAGAAAGAAGAATTCACACAATTATTCTCTTCATAAAATGTTATACCAAAGCCTCAAAAAATTGCTCTTTTTCTAAATTTATAAATTAATATCATCCATTGTTGGCAACTCTGTCTACATTATTCACATTATCGTTTCATACATGAACTGTTTGAAATATCTATTAACAGAGTACTAATTATAACTCTCTTGAAAGTATATTCTAGGCAAATAGAATGCAAGAAACATTTGTAAATTTGTCAATTAAACACACTACTTAAAAAGAATTTTGTAGTATCCTATAGAATATGAAATTACAAACAAAACCAAAATATATATTTTAAATCTCAACTTTAATTTAGCAAGATCTATAAAGTCCTACATTAGATGAACTTTGCTATTCCTCCAGGCTTAAGCTGTTGTAATCCTTCATCCTTTCCTTGGAATCTAACAGAATGAAGATTACTTACTTTTTCAAATTTTGGATGGGAATCATGACCCATTTTGCATCTAGAAATGTTCTGTGATGAAGAGAGCATTTAAAAGCACAACTGAGGATTATATATGAGTTGCATTTCAATAGGAAACAACTTCTCAAATCATAATGACAAAATTAGCCCAAACTTCTAACTGCGTATTCCTTTCTTGTTTGGGTTCTTTTATTAAGACAAAATTATACTACCTGGTCCAGGGAAGGTATCACTATGTAATTACAGTTTCTAATCTCCAGTCAGTCTGAATGCTAGAATTCTAGGCTTATATCACATTGACCCGCCATAGCTTCTTGGTTTATTTAATCTAGATACAGACTAGCAATTCTGAACTTCTCCAGTGATATCATCCACTAGACTGCTCAGACTGTTCATGTACTATTTTAAAAGTTGTTCTAACATTTCACAGAGGATATGATCATTTTCAGATACAGCTGTAGGGTTTCTGATTCATTCCTCCATGCATCCGATCCCATTCATAATGATTACTTGACTCTCTTACTATCTCTGTTCCCTATCTATGTAATATTCTTAAACTTTTTTGAAGAAACTTCAATTGAGGACTTTCTAACATTAAAAATTATCACTTGATTCTAGTCTTACTGAGGACATATTATATATTGTTTCCTAACTTTTCTACATATTCTGAGAATTGCTTCATTTTTGTATTTGTGTGTGCACATATAAGTGCCTCTGTGTTTATGTGTATGTTTGTATGTATGTATGCAAAAGCCTCAAGCTCTTATTCAGCCATCTTGCTCATGACTGGTATTCCATTACTTGAGCCATTCTTCTAATACAGCTTTTGGCTGGCTAATTATAAATAGTGTCTCAAAGACTATTCTGTTCAGGCTGGATAATAACCTGAGATGAATAGCAGAGGGACAGCGCCCAGGACAAGAGTTCAAGTGCCAAGACCACCACCAACGAAAAATATATAAGTAAAGGAAAGAAAAAAATGTGATCATATTCACCACTTCATGGCTAGTATAATCCCTGCTCTCTCAAGATGGACTTTTTTTTCCAGTTAAGTCCTTGCTCTTATATCTGACTTGCATTGTAAACAGAATTATTCTTCCATTCTACTTTCCACAAATTTGCATGGTTAACATGCGTGATTTAGAAAGAGAGTGGCATTATACTTCGTGTTCAAAGTAGGAGTAATGCTTTTCCTATATCACTCTTATAAATCTACATACTGGACTTGGCTTTATTGTTTCAATGTTGTCTTATTTGCAGACTCTTCTATAGTGTATTGAACCATTATACTTAAACACAGAACTTCTCTTTCTCCTATTCCTGTTGTTTCTCCTTCTGTTAACTTATGTACACTTGGGAAATAATGTGCAGCACATACACTCATAAAAAATGATCTGAGAACCTTCTTCCCATTTAAAATTTGCCTTAATTTACAGAGCATTTACAAAGTTTGAACTTAATATACTCATGGATAATGTATTATAAGCAATGTAAATGGTATTTTCTCTTTACTAAGTTGTCTCTGAAACACGTGTTACCTCAGGTCCAATGGTGTCCTTATGTTATTTCGGTGAAGCCAGAAAACATTCATTATACCTCAAGCAGCACCATAGATTGTTCCTGGAAGTAACTGTTACTGCATGTGGAAACTGATCCTAGGAGAGGAATGGAACACAGAGGATTGACAAAGTTCAAGTTAATTTATGTTTTCCTTTTTACTGTATAAGAAAAGGACAAAGATGGCGACAAGGCAGTAGGGAAACACCAAAGCTCTCCCCAACCAAAAAGAGAGTTCCAGTTCCAATGCTTAATCTCCCCAAGAGACCGACAACAACAAAAGGCGAACACTCAGAGACAAACAGGAGATGGAAAATAACAAAAAAGTAAGAGAGGAAAAGAAGAATTTCAGAACAGAGAAGAGCAAAGACCCCTCCTCCAACATTCACTGGCCACATGGCAGCGTGCCAAGCCGTGGTCAGCAGGCGGGGTGTGGACTGCCGAGTCCCAGAGACACAGGGGTCTGGCTACAGATCACCCCCGCAGAAGCCACCTAACGTACCAGTTTACAGACCTGCTGATCACCACAAATAGAGAAACCTACCAGCCGGGAGTCTCCACGATCCCACCCCCACCCCTCACTCTCCATCCAAGCAGAGAGGCTCCATCCCTCCATAGCCACCCGGCACCGGCAGTGCAACAAAGGAAGGTGTCTGCAGATAGCACAGAAGCCACCTGAGGTACCAGTGTCAGACCTGCCGATTGCGACGACCCGGTTAGGGCCGCCTGGGTCCCAGAGACACAGAGGGCTGCCTGCAGATCACTCATGCAGAAGCTGCCTGAGGTACTGGTGTCAGACACGCCAATTGGGACAACCTGGCAGGGACTGCCAGGGTCTCAGAGACACAGGGAGCTGCATGCAGATAACTCACGCAGAAGCTGCCTGACTGTGGACACTATGGACCCGACAGCTTCGACAGAGGCAGAGACAGAAGAAAATCCCACAGAGCCACCACTGCCCAGCCAAGCTCGCAACCATCCCCACTGAACTCGCCTTGCAACTGCAACTGACAACCTACACCACACAGAAACAACTAGCTCCAGGGTGAATACCCCACAGGGGACAGTGTATCCCTCAAGGGAGACCAGAGCTGGAGGGAATCCCAGACCCTGACCCAGACTCCCTACCCCAACACCCGGACCACAGGACCCACTAAAACTAGGAAAAGTTCAAGAGCTCCACCGGCTCTTGGAGCACACTCTGCTGGCCAGGCTAGAGCAAAGCACCCCAGGAAGGGAGCTTAAACACCCAAGCCAGGAACAGCGACCCTGGGTCAAGACAATCAACAGTAGAAGAAATTTAAACTGTGTACCCCAGACTGCATAATCTACATGGTATACACAGCAGCACAGGCCTAACTGGCGTGCCCCAGGCAGGGGGCCACTACCAGGCCTGGCAATCCAGTGCCTGAACAACATAACCAATTCCTCCCAACTGAGCATATGCCTCAGCAGAGGGATGAAAAACAGGGAACTGCACCCCTTGGGAAGCAAACCTGTGACAACAAAAGACCTGGAGGCTCAGGACAAGAGAAGCCCAAACTCCACCAAAACCCAACCCATATACTCTAGGCTGGGATTGGGCAACACAGGCCACCAGCACCTGATAGTAGGCAGGAGCTCAGGCTCGTAAGGTGGCTCAGCAGTAGAGTGATAGTCTTGGGTGCATGAGGCCCTGGATCTGATTCCTCAGGATCACATGAGCAGAAAGGGTCAGAAGTGTTGCTGTGGCTCAAATGGTAGGGTGCCAGCCTTGAGCTGAAGAGTTGAAGAGCTAAAGGACAGCACCCAAACCTAGAGTTCAAGCCCACAACCGGCCCCCCAAAAAACCAACCAAACAAACAAACAAAAACTTCAGGAGCCCATAGCCGACTCCAGCATCTGGGAGAGTGCATCCAGAGCATCCGATCTTGCCAAGAGCACCCGTAGGAGCAAACACGAGCAGTCTAGGGTGCTCAACCCTTCAAAATATGGGAATTGCCAGGGATCTACAGCAGAGAGCCGAGAATCCTATGTAGGACAGACCAGCAGCTGGAGGTAGGCCCCCAACAGAACCCAGATCAGGCACAGACTCTCTCTACCAATACAGAATCAGCAACCAAGCAAAGACAGACACACCAAAACAAAATTGCAGATTAGTCTCCAATAATCCCTGAACCCCCATGAGAAAATCACAGAGAAAAATTACAAGGTTTATCACTACCCAGGATAGCAAGCTATCCTCAATAGCCAGCAGCCATGCAGGGGAGAGCACCAGTGGGAGCAAAACAGGAATGGAAGACAAAAACTACATCCAAGGGTTGCTGGAGGCAATAACTCAAGAAATAAAGCGAGAAATAGATCAGAAGTTGAAAGAACACAAGGATGAGCTATCAAAAGAGATACAAGATATCAAACAGGAGATACATGCAAAAATAGAGGCTGCACAAACCTCAGTAAGAAGTGAGATAAATGCCAAATTAGAGGTAGTACATACCTCATTAAGAAGTGAGATCAATAGTTTGAGAACCAACATCGAATCCATAAAGGAATCCATTTCCTCCATGTACAATAGAAGCCACGGTCAACAGAGTGAACGAAATGGAATATAGAGTATCAGATACAGAAGACAGAATACACCAACTGGACCAAAAAGTGACAGATATGTAAAAATCACTCAAATTAAGCCAAAGGGAAATTCAAGAGAAAGAAGATAATACCAAGAAATTTAACCTTCATATAATTGGAGTGGACGAAGGTGAGGAATTTCAGAGCAAGGGAATGCAACACCTATTCAACAAGATAATCGGTGAAAAATTCCCCCAACTAAAAAAAGAACATCTTACCTACATAACAGAAGCATATAGAACACCCAACAAGCAAGATCCCAGGAGAAAAATTTCTAGACACATTATAGTAAAAATGATAGATCTGAATAATAAGGAAACAATCTTGCATGCAGCAAAAATGAAGAAGGAGCTATACAACAATGGGAAAAAATTAGAATCACTGCAGATCTCTCCACACAAACACTGAATGCAAGATAGGCCTGGGAAAGTACCATACGAGCCCTGAGAGCCAATAACTGCCAACCCATACTGATATACCCAGCAAAGCTAGCATTCAAAATCGATGGAGAACGGAAAATTTTAATAGCAAAGAAAAACTAAATGAATACATAAACATTAAGCCAGCATTACAAAGAATACTAAGAGAGGGGACACAACCTGAAGAAAGCAACCAGGAACTGGGACCTGCACCCAGACAAGCATTAATCAAAGTCTAACTGAGCAAGCACAGGCAGAAGGGAAAGAAGAAAAACTCAGGAAAACAGGGAATGACAGGGACAACAATGCATCTCTTTACACTTTCTGTTAATATTAATGGGCCTAATTCGCCAATCAAAAGAAAAAGAACTGCAGACTGGATCAGAAAACATGACCCATCCATCTTTTGTCTTCAGGAGACCCAACTCTCAGCCAAACATACAAACATATTCAAAGTAAAGGGTTGGAAAGGATCTACCAATCAAATGCCCCCAGTAAGAAAGCAGGTGTAGCTATCCTGATATATGACAAAATAAACTTTTCATTAAAATCAGTACAGAAAGACAAGGACGGACACTACATATTAATACAGGGAACAATCCAAGAGTAAGTATTACCATCATCAACTTATATGCCCCAAATATTGATGCACCCAGATATGTTAAACAAACGCTCTCAAACTTACAGAATAAAATAGATCCCAATACGATAATACTAGGAGACTTTAACACAACACTCTCACCAAAGGACAGGTCTACCAACCAGAGGATTGGCAAAGAAGCTACTGAATTAAGTGTGGCCATATTTCAAGTGGAATTAACTGACATCTACTGAGTATTTCACCCTAAAACAACACAGTACACATTCTTCTCAGCAGCTCATGGAACTTTCTCCAAAGTAGACCATATCATTGTTCATGCAAGGAACTTAAGCAAATACAAAGGGATCTACATAATCCCCTGTATCCTATCTGACCACAGTGGAATCAAGCTAGTTCTCAATAACAAAGCAAACTGCAGAAATTTCTCTAGTTCATGGAAATTGAACAGCACACTCCTTAGCAATGCCTGGGTAACAGAAGAGATCAGAGAAGAAATAAAACATATCCTACAACTCAATGAAAACGAAAACACTTCACAAAGAAACTTATGGTACACAGCAAAAGCAGTCCTGAGGGACAAATTTATTGCCCTCAGTGCCCACATCAAGAGAATGGAGACAGAGCAAGTAAATAATCTCATGTTACAATTAAAACAGCTAGAAAAACAAGAAAAAATGGAACCTAAATTTAATATATGGAGCCAGATAACCAAATTAAGAGCAGAGATTAACCAATTAGAATATCAGAAAATGATAACCAAAATTAACCAAACAAAAAGGTTGTTCTTTGAAAAAATAAACAAAATTGATGGCCCATTGGCAAGATTAATTAAAAAAAGAAGAGAGGAAACCCATATTAACAGGATTAGGGATGCCACGGGAAAAAATCACAATACGTAACCAAGACATCCAAACAATCCTAACGGACTACTTTCAAAAGTTATAATCTCTAAAGGAAGAAAACCTGGCAGAAATGGATGCATTTTTAGAGAAATACAAGTTGCCCAAACTGAGCAAAGAATAAATAAGCAAATATCCTACAACAAGATACAGGAAGCTATCAAAATCTTCCAACAAAAAAAGCCCAGGACCAGATGGATTCAAAGCAGAATTCTATTAGTCCTTTAAAGAAGAACTAATACCCATATTCCTCAAGCTCTTCAGAGAAACAGAGAAGGAGGGAGCTGGCCCAAACTTATCCCCAAACAAGGCAAAGACCCAACCAAAGGAGAATTACAGGCCAATTTCCTTGATGAACACAGATGCAAAGATCCTTAACAAGATTCTAGCTAACAGAATCCAGAAACACATAGAAACATCATACATTATGACCAGGTAGGCTTCATCCCAGAGTTGCATGGATGGTTTAACATACGTAAGTCAATAAATGTAATCCAACACATCAACAGAGCTAAGGTCAAGAATCACATGATTATCGACACAGATGCAGAAAAGGCCTTTGATAAAATTCCACATTCATTCATGCTAAAAGCTTTGGAGAAAATAGGAATAGAAGAAACATTTCTTAAAACAATAAAAGCCATTCATGACAGAACAATAACCAATATTATACTTAATGGGGAAAAGCTACAACCAATTCTCCTGAAATCAGGAAGAAGGCAAGGATGCCCACTGTCTCCACTCCTCTTCAATATAGTCCTGGAACCCTCAGCCAGGGCTATAAGGCAAGAAGAAGACCTTAAAAGGATCCGCATAGGGAAAGACGAAGTTAAACTATCCCTTTTTGCAGACGACATGATATTATACCTTCAGGATCCCAAAAACTCCATCCCCAAACTCTTAGAAATCATAAATCACTTCAGCAAAGTAGCAGGATAAAAAATAAACCCACAAAAATCAGTTGCCTTCCTGTACACTGACAATGTACAAGAAGAGACGGAAATAAAGGGAGCAATCCCATTAACAATAACCTCTCCCAAAATAAAATATTTAGGAATTAACCTAACCAAAGATGTAAAAGAACTATTTAATGAAAACTATAAAAAGTTAAAGAAAAAAAATTGCAGAATACATTAGGAAATGTAAAGACCTCCCATGCTCTTGGATAGGCAGACAATATAGTGAAAATGGCAATACTGCCCAAATTAATATACAAATTCAATGCAATTCCTATTAAAGTCCCAATGATGTACATCTCTGAAATACAAAAAACAGTACAAAAATTCATAGGGAACCACAAAATACCTAGAATAGCCAAAACAATTCTAGGGAATAAAGACAACATGGGAGGGATGTTTATGCCGCAATTCAAACTCTACTATAGAGCCATAATAACAAAGACAGCATGGTACTGGCACCAAAACAGACCCAAAGACCAACAGAATAGAATAGAAGATCCAGAAATAAATCCACACGCCTACAGTCACCTGACATTTGGCAAAGGAACCAAAGAAATACAATGGAAGAAACACAGCCTCTTCAACCACAGCTATAATAAAATTCTATACAACAATTTAGGACATTTACTCATTTTTCATTAATACTTTATTAAGTGTTGAAACATAATACATAATTAAATGGATGCATTGGTCACAGTTTTCACATGTTTAGAGTCTCTACCAAGTATGAGCTTTGTCCAATCTTTGCACTTCTTCCTATTGGGATTTCTTTAGATGATTTATAGTTAGAAACCTTTTCCTGAGGATAGGCAAGTGAGGGGTAAAACTGAAAGGATGGAGCTAGAAATGTGGCTTAGTGGTAATTAGCTCGCTTAGCATGCATGTATGCCAGGGTTTGAATCCTCAGTGCCACATACTCAGAAAAAGGTAGAAACTGTGGAGTGGCTCAAGTGGCTAGCCTTGAGATAAAGGAACTCAGAGACAGTACCTAGGCCCTAAGACCAAGCCCCAGGACTGTCAAAAACAATAGACCAGATGCCAGTGTCTTACACATGGAACTCTAGCTTCTCAGGAGGCTGAGAGGTGAAGATCACAGTTCAAAGACAGCTTAGCCAAGGAAAGCCTGTTAGACTCCTATCTCCAGTGAACCACCCAAAGATCCCATGTGGTGCTACTACTCAAGTGGTAGAGGGTTCGGCTTGACCTGAGGGGCTAAGGCACAGTGCCCAGGCTTGAGTTCAAGACACACTATTGGGAAAAAAGTGAGGGTTAATCCAGGTACTTTTCCTATTTGCTAATTATGAGATCATTCTTTGGAAAATGAACACTGATGTATACCAGAATTGGAGTCAGAGCTTAAGGTTCAAGTGTAACACATCCATATGTCCAGCCTCTCAGACTCTAGCATTGTAATCTTGTGTCCAACAGGGTTCTGAAAGGTCCAATGTTGAAAGGCTTAATATGCTCCCCAAGCCCATTGTGATAGCAGATGACTTGTACTGTCAAGGTCATTACAGCTCTGAGTCAGGCAGAGCACCAGTAGTTCAGGCCTGTCACCCTAGCTCAGGAGACTGAGGTTTGAGGATCACAAGGTGAAGCCAGCCAGGGCAGGAAACTCTATGAGACTCTGACTTCCACTTCTGAAAGGTCAGATGTTCAAGAGCTTCCTTTGTTTCCCTTGGTGATGAGAAGTACTTGCACTCTAAATGTCCTTAGAATTCTTGAGCTATAGAAGCAGGAAAGAAACATTGACCCACCTTGGGTTCACATGAAGTTCTCAGGCTCCAAACCCTAGCCCCTTAGCAGAAAGAACTCCAGTGTAACACTGTAATTGAAGGACAGAAAACAGTTTCAAAACCAGGCTAGGTGCAGAGACCAGGCGTACAGTATTAGGAGGCAGAATGTACACATTCAACAGATAAGTGAGCAGTAAAACCACTTCATATATTCCAGGAAATGCCAGCAATGGGAGGAAACCTAAAACACTTGTTAGAGATACACCAGGGTCAGGCTTTTCTCAGCCTCTTCAAACAATGACTAATTAACATTCTTCCCACAAGTGAAGGGAGAATCAGGCTATCTTAGGTTACCAATAGAGCCAGTTTAGTCTGGGAGAGGGGAGGAACAGAGTAGAAAAACCCTGCTCTCTGGTCTTAGGGAGTGGGTTTTTGACTATCCATCTGTCAGATTTGAAGGCCCTTCTTCTACCTCTGCCAGTCCTTTCTCCTTCCTTCATTCTCCACATAATTACTTCAAATCCCCAGACAAACTAGAGTAAGTGTGGTTTCTCTTCTTTCTCCAAGCATCTGAGTTAGAACCTGGCTCTGCCCAATTGGCTCTAGTTCCCTTGGCCGCCTGAGAAGTGGGAAAGAGAGAGACTTCTTGCTCTCTGGTTGTGTGAAGGCAATGCTGGTGTCCTGTCACACTGCAGAAGGCCTAATGACTGGGAATTGTTCCCTTCTTTCCTTCTGAAATCCAAGACTAGATTCATCTATCATCTTCCTATCTATCTATCTATCTATCTATCTATCTATCTATCTATCTATCTATCTATCTATCTATCTATCTATCTATCTATCTATCTTTCTATCTATCCTATGTCTGTCTATCTATCTACCTACCTACCATTCTACCTAGGTATCTCTTTGCCAGTTCTTGGGTTGAACTCAAGGCCTGGGCACAGTCTGTAGCACTCTACTACTTGAGTCACAGCCCCAATTGAGGCTTGTTCTGTGTAAGTTCTACCCAGGAATCATACCCAGGGCTTCTTGCATGCTAGGCAAGCACTCTTTCAGTAATCCACATTCCCAGCTCCCTCATCTTTTCCTTAATGGTAGTTTTTTAGGAAAGTATGTTGCCATTTTACCTTCCCAAGTTTAATTTTCTGAATACTGGATACTTCTATGAAACCTGGTCTTCTTTTCCCCTGCCAAGTTTGTTATGGTTCCTGCATTGGCCTCATAACAAAATGTAAATAAAGGCTCCTGAGAGCGTCACAGGCCTGGAACCCTGGAAGAGAAAAACCATGTGCCTGAAATGAAGAGAATGATGCAGTATATGAAAGGAGCATATCTGAAATATAAATCAGTAAATAAATGGAGAAGCACTGCATAAGGTCTGTTTGCATTCAGGGAGGTAATATACAGACATAAGTAGGTAGGGCACTGATACATAAAATTGGCCTTCTGTTTTTGAAAATTTTTTGTGGACATCCCAGGGCTTAACCTCAGGGCCCAATGCATTCCTCAGCTGTTTTTCCCAAAGCTGAGGCTTTATCACTGCCACAGCTCCACTTTCAGCCATCTGGTCATTAATTGGACATAAGCGCCTCCCAGGCTTTCCTGCCTGGTTTGGCCTGTGTCTCCTTCTCGGCTTTCTCTCTCAAAGCTGGAACTCTGGCCTCTGGACCACTGTTCCACTTCTGGTTTTCTGGTTGTTTCTTGGAGATAAGAGTTTCACATAATTCTTGCTCAGGCTGAATTTGAACGGTGATCTCCCAAACAGGATTCAAGCAGCTTTCCTCAGGGATACACCAAGGAGTCCGTCCACACAAACCCTTAGTCTAAATCTCAAGAGGCACTAGAGAAAAAGAGATACATGAAGATGCTTCTAGTGGGTTCTAGATACTTAAGGTTGTAGACACACAACACTCATAATTACTAGATATTTTATAGACAAAAGGAGTAATGCAGACAGTATGAGGATCGCTCCAGCTTTTTGTCTTCTCATCTTGAGACAGCAAATTCACTGCAGCTCAATGCTAAGTGACAGAATTGACATGTCCTGTGGACATTTGCTCCCAAATCCTGTGACACTCATTTGTCACTTTTGGCTTCAAACATGTGACCCAGAGGAGAAGATGAGGAGAGAAAATCTTTCTCAGGTAAAGGAGTTCTAAAGAACATTGGGTAGTTAATTTATAAATTCAAACCATTGGAATGGCCCTGCTAAGAAGTCAGATTGTCCAGATTAAAAATGAAGAAGAAAAGAAAGAAGGTGCCAGTGGCTTCTCACTGTAATCCCAGCTCCTCAGAGGGTGAGATGTAGAGAATCTGAATTTGATTCCAGCCAGATTAAGAAAGTCCATGACACTTATTTCTAAGAGATCACAGAAAAACCCAGAAGTGGGGATGTGACTCAAGAGTAATGCATTACCCTTGAGCAAAATGAGCTCAGGGACAAGTTCTAGGCTCATAGTTCCACCACAAGACCTGCCCCCTCAAAAAGAGCCTGTACTTCCATGTCTTTGGGTATGTATGGATGTATTCCTATAGGTAAAACTCCAGAGTAGCTATGATGAATGGCACCAAACTAGGTAATGTATATTCAATAAAATGATTTCACAACAGAGACTGTTTTCCTGATAGTGCATGTTCCGGGGCTCCCCTCACTGTTCCCAGTGTAACCTGAGGGTTTCTCTGCATCCCAGGCCTGCAGGAAGAAGTGTCTCTCATTGTCTGGACAGGCAGACAAAAGGCCTCAGTCCTGTACAACTGTGTAGCAAACAACTCCGTCCGGGTCAGATAGTGAGGATGAGTGTGGGTGGGCTCTGAAGTTCAGGAGAAATAGGTCTCTTTGTACCCTAAACTATTTCCCCAGTGCTCTGGTTTGACAGGAAACCTTCATATGTGCCACCTTCTGTGACAGGCCACGTCCTGTGCACTTATCCTGGTTTTGTGAGACTATATTCCAGTGTTCAGATACAGTGCTCAATATAATTCAAGAGTCCTTCTGGAGGACAAGTAGGGCATTGAACCTAATGAAACGTTTCATTGCCTATGATGATGGGCCTATGATTCCTCTCCTAGGTTTCAGGAAGCTTTGGAAATCCAAGCACATATCTGGTATCACAAAGCTTCCTGTCATCTAGGGCTGGTGAACCTCATCAGGTTTTGAAACATTTGACCTCTCCTAGTTGGGCCCTGGGTGTCTAGGTTTTGGGGTTGAACACAGGGCCTGGGTGTTGACCATGAGCTCAGTGCAGAAGCCTGGTGCTTTACCATTTTGTGTAACAGCATCACTTCTTGTCTGTGTATGTGTGAGTGTGTGTGTGTGTGTGTGCGCACAAGTGGGAGAGGGCACATAGGCACATACACGATTCTTGGAGGTTGAACTCAAGACCTGAGCACTGTACCTAGTTTCTCTTTTTTAAGTATAGTCCTCTCCTACTTGAGCCACAGAGCCACTTCAGGCCTTTTTTTTATGGTTGTGGTCCTGAGAAATCAAACCGACGTTTCATATTTGCAAAGCACTCTAACATTCCCAGCCCTCTACTTCAAGTTTGTTTGTTTGTTTCTGTCTTTTTTATTGTTGTAGAAGATGATGTCTGGGTCTGGGTGCTGTCCTTGAGCTCTTCAGCTCAAGTCTTGTGCTCTACCACTTGAGCCAAATGCCACTTCAGCTTTTCTGGTGGTCCATTGGAGCTAAGTGTCTCAAGGACTTTCCTGCTCATGCTGGCTTTTAACCATGATCCTCAGATCTCATCCTCCTGAATAGCTTGGATGACAGACATGAGTGACAAGCACCTAGCTTCCACTTCAGGTTTCTTAGTGGTGAATTGGAGATAATAGGCTCATGAGACCTTTTGTGTATGGGATAGTTTGGAACCTAGGTCCTCAGATCTCAGCTTCCTGAGAAAGCAGGATGAGAGACCTCCGCTATAGACCCCTAGGGCTATTGCCTCTCCATGTAATTAATATTATTGTTTTCATCCTTAATGAATTATTAATTAAATCAACCACAGTTCCGAAACTATTGCATCCATGTAATTAATACTATTCTTTGAATATGTCAAACATATTCATTAAAATCCATTTGCCTCCTAAAATCACTCTATTTATATAGTAGTATTCAGAAACAACTTATTCAACCTTGCCATTCATAATCTTCCATCGGTATTCCTATGAATAGGAAGGAGATTCTTAGGATTTCCCACCTTTGGAAGGGGTCATGACCGGGCTTCAAACATAGGGCCTATGTTGCCATTTTGGCCTATGGCTTCCTTGGTAGCCCGCCAGCCTTCAGCAATGCCAGGTTACCAACATTTTTCAGCAGTGTTATTCAGACATGATGGCTACCTTGCAAGCAAACAAATGTAAAACCGGCAGCCATCTTCAAGTTGCCAGTTTTTTTTTTTTTTCTGTGTCGCATTAATTATTGATTTGCTTGTCAGACTTTGGGGCCCAGGAACCCAGGTTCGGCTGTGGGTCCAGTGGCTACACCCCAGCCTAGAGTGATCAAAGCTGAGGCAGAATTGCCACAACATGAGTTCAAGCCCTGTGCTTGACAAAATAAAAATACATACAAACATACATACATACATACATACATACATACATACATACATACATACATACATACATACATACATACATACATTAAAAATATTTTAAAAATTATGAGGCTCCTTGGCTTGGAATTCACACCATTTTTTCTGCCAGGTCTGGGAATTGAACTCAGTGTCTGGGTAAATCTGCAGCACTGTGCGGGATGGGGAAGATCACCCTTCTGGAAGACAAGAAATTCAGGTTTGTTCCTAGGGCCTGAATTCAAGTCCTAGCACTCAAAAAATTAATATTCGTATATATTTTAAATACAAGATTTATATTTACCTACATATGTTTACTGCATATTGCTGTTAGTGTATTCATTTTATTTTGTGTTTTAATTATTTCTTATGTACTTTAGTGAGTATGACTACACTTACAACATTTTTTTGCATCCTATTACATTAGACATAGATGTGCCTATGTATTCTACATCATTCCTGAGTCCCAGAAATTTCACAGATAAGGAAAACAAGTGGGACAATTGGCTCTCCACCAGGATTAAGTTTTTGGCAGTTTTGTGACTTAAACTCAGGCCCTAGCAGGCCCACTTCATGAATGGGTAAATGTTAGCAAATCAGTCTGATGCAAGAGAAGTTGGCGGGCAAATTTGAGGACCTGAGATCAAGCCCTAGGAATGGCCAATATAAAAACAGATAGATGTTTAGATTGCAGTGTGTGTGTGTGTGTGTGTGTGTGTGTGTGTATGTGTATGTGTATTTACAAATGTGTATGCATCTATAAATGTATACAGAGAGAGACAGATAGCCATTTATGCAGACTCTAATGTATAACCCTATATAAAGGATGATTCCTTTATCTTATTTCTATATATTATATTACTACCAATTATTTAGTATAAAATTATGCCTCCATCAATCAATTATAGAAGAAGACTTATAAAGTATTAATCAATGACCTATATTTATTGAATACAATCTTAAACTGTAATTACTAGCTAATTAGTAATTCAGTTAATACATTTCAAACATTCTATTAGTGTTCCTATATATAGGAATAAGTTTCCTAGGATCTTCAGCCATGTGTAGGTGGCAGTCCCAGGATTGAAATCCCAGGATTGAACTCAGAGCCTAGGTGTCTAGGTTGGGCTCAGGCTTCACTGAGAGCCCTAAGCCTTCATCAATGCAAGCTCACATACAATTATCAAGCTGAGTCATTGAGGCCCAGGAGGGTCACAGTGCTAAGGAAACAAAGGTAAAACTGTTATGTAAAACTTCCTGATTTTTCCTCCTCCATTTTTGTTTGCTTGTTGTATTTTTGCCAGCACTGAGAGTTGAACTCGGGTCTTAGAATCCCTGGATTATCTGTGGGTGTAAATGCTGCACCCCAGCCTAGGGTAATCATGGTTTAAGACACAATAAAATGCTTCCTTGAGCAAAAGGAGCTCAGTGAAAATGTCTAGGCTCACAGTTCAAGTCTCAGTACATGCCACAAAAAAAGAGCCAGTAACTCCATATGTCTGTGTATGTATGCCTGTATTTATATCAGTGAAAATCAGAGTCTCTATGAAGAAATGTAGCCAGCTAGGAAATTTGCTTTGAATAGAATGATTTCATAGTACAGCGAATGCTTTCAAGACAGTGCATGTTCTGGGGCTCCCCTTATTGTTCCCAGTGTAGCCTGAGGGGTTCTCCATACCCCAGCTGCTGGAGGAAGTCTGCTTCATTGTTGGAACAGGCAGACAAAAAGCCTCACTCCTGTACTGCTGTGTAACAAACAATTCATCCGGGCCAATTATTGAGGATGTGTACGGGCAGGCTCTGAAGGTCAGGAGAAAAAGGCCTCTTTATACCCCAAGCTATCTCTCTCCCCAGTGCTCTGTTTTTTTTGTTTTTGATTTTGTTTTTTGGTCGGTAATGGGGCTTGAACTCTGGGCTTGGGCACTGTCCCTGCACTCTTCAGCTCAAGGCGAGCGCTCTACCACTGGAGCTACAGAGCCACTTTCGGTTTTCTAGTTGTTTATTGGAAATAGGAGTCTCATAGTCTTTCCTGCCCAAACTGGTTTTGAACCGTGATCCTCAGATCTCAGCCTCCTGAGTAGCTAGGATTAGAAGCGTGAGCCACCAGCGCCAAGTCCAGTGCTCTGATTTGACAAGAAGCCTTCATTCGTGCAACTTCAATGGCAGGCCAAGTTCCTGCACTCATCCTATCATTGTAAGATTGTGTTTCAGTGTTAAACCAAACTGCTAAAATTAATTCAAGAGTCCTTCTGGCAGATAATTAGGGATATGAACCTAATGAAATGATTCATTATTGGCAATGGTGCCTCCGTGTGTGTGTGTGTGTGTGTGTGTGTGTGTGTGTGTGTGTGTGTGTGTGTGTGTGTGTGTGTGTGTGTGTGTGTGTGTGCTTGAACTCAGGACCTAACCACTGTACCTGAGTTTCTCCTGTCCAAGGACAGCACTCTACCACTTGATTAACACAGCCACTTCAGCCTTTTTTTTCTAGGGATGTGGATCAAACCCAGGGTTTCACACATGTAAAGCAGTTTACCCCTAAGAAACAATCCCAGCTCTCCACAAGTTTCTTTTTTTTCTTGTAAGTTGGAGGAGTTCAAATCTGGGCCTGGGTGTTGTCTCTGAGCTCTTCAGCTCATGTCTAGTGCACTGCAACTTGAGCTACAGCACCTCTTTAGGTTTTCTGATGGTTTATTGGATATAACCATCTCAAGGAATTTCCTCCCCAGGCTGGCTTTTGTCCGTGATCTGGGATAATTTTTTTAACTCCATAATTTAGTGACTTTAATTTCGAGAGCAGAAATTAACAAAGTTTTTGAAAATGTCATTAGAATATTTTAAAATCACTTTCAAAAGTATTTTTAAAAGGTACTTTAAATGTCTTTGGATAGAGATGTGTTCATTTCCAGATACAAACATCTCTCTGGCATCATTACATCAAGACTAAAGGAGCATCAGAGCCACACAACCACCAAGGGGAAAAGGTACCAAGATCCTCAGCTTCCTGAGCAGGCAGGATAATAGATCTCAGCTAAAGAGACCTAAGCCATGACACTTTGCTGCAAGGGGGTACTTGGCTCCACATAGTAGAACGTTAGCCATGAACCCAAGAAGAAAGTCAACACCTAGGGTCTGAGTTCAAGGTTCATGATATAGAAAACTAAACCAAAACAATTGTCTATAGGAGACAAGGCAATAGAGCTCAGTATATACATAAATTTGGCCCTGCTTTGGGGACATATCTGAGCCTCGACTTTCTTATCTGCACAATCATCTTACTTATGTAGATCTTATAAGGACCAGATGAAAGAATACAACTCGTGAAGGACTCAGCACATAGTACCCTGTGAATGACTCAGCACACAATACCCCATGAACGACCCAGTACCCCATGAAGGACTCAACACCGAACACCCCAGGAAGGACTCATAACATAGCTGTATCCCACAAACTGTCATTAGAATTAGGGTACTTATCACCATTCTTTCAGATACAGGTCACAAACTGCACAAGTATTCACATCTAACAGTTTAGAGGGGTCTTTTTTTGTGGGGAGGGCCATCAGCCTAGGAGATTTCACTCATAGGTTGGAGGTACTGTCCTAAGACCTTTTCCTCAAGGCTAGAGCTCTACCACTTTGAGGCACAGCTCAGAGTCTAGCAGATTTCCTGGCAGGGCTGAGTTTTCAACCCACCAGAGTCTGATCTCACCCTCTGAGCAGCTAGGGGTGAGCCAGCAGTGTCTGGTTCCATGATGCTGGGTTGCAGCTGTTGACCTCTGTCTAAGTCAATTTAGATGGCAGCCATCAGCTTCAGACTACCAGCTTGATCTTTGAGGAGGTATTTGAAATCATGGCCTTCTATTCTTGCAGTTAGAACATTCTAACTTGTTTCTGGTGCCAGTCCTGGGGCTTGAATATGGGCCTGGACACAGTCCCTAAGCTTTCATGCTCAAAGCCAGTGCCCAACTGGTTGAGTAACAGCACTATTTCTGGCTTTTTCTGTGCATGTGATAGTGTGGAATCGAACCCAGGGCTTCATACATAGTAGGCGAGCACTCTACTACTGAGCCCCAGGAATGACAAGTGTAGAAATATATATAGATATAGATATAGATAGATAGATAGATAGATTGTTACATACATATATATAAGCATATATGTATGTATGTATATATGTATGTATGTATGTATGTATATATGTATGTATAAAACAAGACAGAGATGTCTGTATATTATTTAATTATATATATGATATTACTACCAATTATTGATAAATTATCCCTTAATTTATTTAAGTATTATGGTTGAATACATAACAAAGTATTAGTTGTAAATTAGTCAATGTACTATAATTATTGTGTATAATTTTATCATGTAATCATACACTAGTAATGTAATTGTTACTTTACAACATTCCATTCATATGGAGTACTTTTCTTAGGATCTCCCGCCGTTGATAGGTGGCAGTCCTGGGATTCGCACGCCGGGCCTAGGTTGCTGGTTTTGGCTACGGCTTCCCTGATAACCCACCAAAGTTCAACAGTGCAAGGTCATGTACACTTTACGGTCCCTGATATTTAGACCCAGGATGGTTGTAAAGGAAAAAGCAATGTAAAACTGCTTTCTGGAACTTCCCAGTTTTATCCTTCTCCTTTTTTTCCCGTCACTATATTTTTTCTTTTTTTTTCTGTTTGGGGCCAGAACTCTGGGTCTGGGTGCTGTTCCCCAACTCTTCAGCTCAAGGCTATTTTTCTATCACTTGAGCCATAACACTGCTTCCTGCTTTTTTCTGCTTATGTGGTGCTGAGGAATCGAAACCAGGGTCTTATGCATGCAAGGCAAGCAATCTATAACTGAGCCACCTTCCCAGCACTTCTCCATTTTTTTTGCCAGTCCCAAGATTTGAACTTGGGTCCTAGGATCTCAGGATGGGCTGTGGGTCCAGATGCTGCACCCCGGCCCAGGATGATCAAAGCTGAGGCAGAGTTGCCCGAGCTGAGTTCAAGCCCTAATCCTGGCCAAAAGAAATTAAGGCCCTTGTTGGAATTTTGATCATTTTTCTGGCAGGCCTGTGATTTGAATTCAGAGTCTAGGTAAATCTGTGGCACTGTGGGGGAAGAGGAAGCTCACCATCATTGAAGACAAGAATTTCAGCCCAGTTTCCAGTGCCCAAATTCAAGCTCCAGCACTGATAAAAATAATATTCATATATGAGATCTATTTACATACATGGGGTTACTCCATATGACATTTATTACCCTTATGTTTTATTTTAGTTTATTACATATATACCATTTATTATATTTATTACATATCATCACATGGATATATTTGCATGTGGATTATACATCATACTAAGACCCAGGACTTTCACAGAGAAGGAAAAAAAGTATGTGTCAAAATTTGCTTCTTACTCCACATATAATATTTTGGCCATGCTGGTATTTGAACTCACAGCCCATAATCCCGAACTTGTGAACGGGTCAGTTGTAGAACAAAAGCCTTTGGCAAACTGAGCTACCAGCCAGTTCTGAGACCCTGGGAACAAGCCATAATTGTGACTTATATATATAGATATAGATGTAGATGTAGGTATAGATATAGATGGTTAGATAACTGGTTAGATAGATGTGTAGTTTGCAATATATATAAGAGAGAGACAATAAGAGGATATTAAATTATATATATTATGAATTATTATTAAATTATGCCTCCACTTAATGAAGTATCATGGTTGAATATTTATTAAAGCATTAATGTAAAAGTAGTCAGTATTCTTTAATTGGGATAATCATACTATGGTGCTAGAATGGAAGACATAATCCACTACTTTTTTATATATCCATATGAATGGAATGTTGTAAAGTAACAATTACATTAGTAGTGTATGATTACATTATAAAATTTTACACAATAATTATAGTACAATGACTAATTTGCAATTAATACTTTGTTATGTATTCAACCATAATACTTAAAGTAAGGGATAATTTATCAACAATTGGTAGTAATGTATATATAATTAAATAATATACATGAACTAACTACAAATTTAATTGTTATTTTTATAACATTCCATTAAGCATTCACATGAATAGGAAAGCTTTTCTCAAGATCTCCCTCCATGTGTAGGTGGGAGTCCTGGTATTTGAAGTCCAGGTCTGGGTAGTTTACTTCGAAATGCAAACCATTAGAATGACACTGTGAAGATTTCATTTTGTCACAATGAAAAAAAAGAACAAGAAGAAAAGAAAGCCAGGTGTCAAAGGTTCCTGCCTGTAATCTTAGTTCTTCAGGAGTCTGAGCGGTAGAGAATGCCCGTTTGAATTCAGCCAGGACAGGAAAGTCTACAGCACTCTAACTTCTGAGGGATCACAGGAATAAAAGATCGCCATGAATGGGGTTGTGAATAAAGGGCAGAGGGCTACCTTTGAGCAAAATGAGCTCAGAGACAGTGCTTAGGCTCCTAATACAACCCCCGGACCTGCCAAAAAATAAACACACACACAAGGAACTCCATGTCTCCCCTTGTATGTATGCATGCATTTCTATCTGTGAATGTCCAGAGTCCCTATGATGAAAGGCACACAGCTAGGAAATTTGCTTTAAATAGAATGATTTCATAGCACAGAGAGTGTTTACAAGACAGTGCATGTTCCGGGACTCTCCTCACTGTTTCCAGAGTAGCCTGAGGTTTTCTCCACACCCCAGGCTGCTGGAGAAAATCTGCTTCATTGTTGGAACAGGCAGACAAAAAGCCTCACTCCTCTACAGCTGTGTATCAAACAACTCCATCCAGGACAATTAATGAGGAGGAGTGTGGTCAGGCTCTGAAGGCTAGGAGAAAAATTCCTCTTTGTACCCCAAGCTATCACTCTCCCCAGTATTTCGTTTTGACAGAAAGCCTTCATTTGTGCCACCTCCCGTGGCAGGCCAAGTTCCCTGTACTTATCGTGTGTTTGTTATACTATGTTCCAGTGTTGAAATAACCTACTACAATTAATTCAACGGTCCTTCTGACAGAAAATAAGGGAGCTGAACCTAATACAATGATTCATTATTGGCAACAGTGCCTTCCTAGATTTCTGCAAGCTTTCTAAATCCAACCATATGTCTAATATCACAATGCTTCCTGTTATTTAGGGCTGTTGAAGCTCATCAGGTTTTGAAACCTTTGACCTCTCCTAAATGGGCCCTGGGTGGCTAGGTTTTGGGGTTGAACACGGGGCCTGGGTGCTGACCATGAGCTCAGAATTTTACCATTTGGTATCACAGCTTCAATTCTGGTATCTGTGTGTGTGTGTGTGTGTGTGTGTGTGTGTGTGTGTGTGTGTGTGTGTGTGTGTGTGTGTGTGTGCATGTGTGTGTGTGCAAACACTTGTCCTGGAGCTTGAACTCAGGACCTGAACACTGTACCTGAGTTACTCCTGTGCAAGGATAGCACTCTACCAATTGAGCCACACAGCTACTTCAAGCTTTTTCTAGTGATGTTTTACTAAGGAATCAAACCCAAGGATTCATACCTGCAAAGCACTCTACCCCTAAGACACATCCCAGAACTGCACTTCAAGTTTCTTTCTTTCTTTTCTTGAAAGTTGGAGGAATTGAAGTCTAGGCCTGGGAGCTATCCTTGAGCTCTTCATTTAAAGCCAAGCAGCCTACCACTTCAGCTACAGCACCCCTGAAGGATTTTGGTAGTTCACTGAAGAGAAGCCTCTCAAGGAATTTCCTCCCAGCCTGGCTTTGGACTGTGATCGTCAGCTCTCAGGCTCTTGAGTGGCTAGGATGACAGGTGAAAGTCACCAGCGTCCAGCTTCCACTTCAAATTTCTAAGTAGTGAATAGGAGACAATAGACTTATGGGACCTTTTGTGTCTGGGAGGGTTTGGAATGGAGATCATCATATCTAAGCTTCCTGAGTAGGAAGGATGACAAACCTCAGCTACAGATACCTAGACTGTAACACTCTGTTGCAAGGAGGTTCTTGGCTCCACGTGGTAAGGTGCTAGCCATGAGCCCAACAGGGAATGGTCAGTGGCTAGGCCCTGAGTTCTAGGTTAATGACTGAGAAAAATAAACCAAAACAATTATCTGCAGGAGACAACTCACTAGAGTTCGGTACATACATAATTTTGGCCCTGACATGGGGACATATCTGAGCCTCAAGTTTCTCATCTACACAATCATCTTACTTGTGGAGCTCTTATAAGAAACAGATGAAAAATGCACCCTGTGAAGGACTCAGCACACAGCACCTCCTGAAGGACTCATCACATAGCTCTATCCCACACACTGTCATTAGAATTAGGGTGTTTTCATCAGTATTATCATTCTTTGAGAAACACATCCCAAGCCACACAAAGTTCACATCTAATGATTTAGAGGGGTGGCTTTTTGGGGGGGAGGTGGAGTCAGACACAGGGATTGCACTGGAAGGTTGGGGGTACTGTCCTAAGATAGTTAGCTCAAGGTTAGAGCTCTTTCACTTTGAGCCACAGCTCAGAGTTTTGCAGACCTCCTGCCAGGGTGTTTTTTTTTTTTTTTTTTGTCGGTCGTGGGACTTGAACTCTGGGCCTGGGCACTGTCCCTCAGCTCTTCAGCTCAAGGCGAGCGAGCGCTCTACCACTTGAGCTACAGCGCCACTTCCCAGGGTGGGTTTTAAACCCACCAGTGTCAGATCTTAGCCTCCAAGTATATTGGATGACAGGGGTGAGCAAGCCAGCAGCATCTGGTTCTGTGGAGCTGGGTTGCAGCAGTTTACCTCTGACTAAGTCAGGTTAGATGGCAGCTGTCAGCACCAGACTCAAGGCTTGCTCTGTGATGAGGTATTTGCAGTGCTATCCTTATGTAGTTGCAGTCAGAACATTCCATCTTTTATTGGTACCATTCCTGTGTCTTGAGTAAGAGACTAGACACAGTCCCTCAGCTTTCATGCTCAAAGCTAGTGCTCGGCTACTTGAGCAACAGTACAACTTCTGGATTTCTGTGTGCACATGGTAGTGAGGAATCCAGGGCTTTGTACATACTAGGCGAGCATTCTACAACTGAGCCCTAGGAGTGACAAGTGTATAAACAGATAAATGTGTAGATTAGTAGATAAACAGACAGACAGACAGACAGACAGACAGACAGACAGACAGATAGATGGATAGATAGATAGATAGACAGACAGATAGATAGATAGATAGATAGATAGATAGATAGATAGATAGATAGATAGATAGATAGATAGATAGATAGATAGATAGATAGATAGATGTAGATGCATAAAAAAAGAAAGAGATGTCTGTATACTATGAAATTGCATATACAATATTACTCACCATTATTGGCAATTAAATTATTCCTTCCTTTTCAAAGTATCATGAATGAATACATAATAAAGTACTAATTGAAAATTGTTGTGTATAATTTTATAATATAATCATGCACTACTAATTTAATTGTTACATTTATAGCATTCCATTTGTATGGATTTATATGGGAATAGGTTTCTTAGAATCTCGCCATTCATTAGAGGCAATCCCAGGATTCGACCTCCATACCTAAGTTGCCAGTTTTGGCTATGGCTTTCTTAATAGCCCGCCAAACATCAGCAATGCTAGGTTATATTCACTTTCTGGGCCTTGTCATTTGCACTCAGGAAGGTCACAATACAAAGGAAAAAAAAAGTAAAACCGCCTTCTTGAACTTCTCAGTTTTATGTTTCTACATTTTTTTTTTTTCCCAAGCCCAAGAACTGAACTCCGGTCCTGGGATATAAGAGTCGGCTGTGGCAAAGATGCCAAGACCTGAGTGCAAGCCCTGTGCTCGGCTAATAATAATAATAATAATAATAATAATAATAATAATAATAATAATAATAATAATAATAATAATAAGGCCCTGGATGGAATTTGCACCATTTTTCAGGAAGCCTTGTATTTGAACTTAGGGTCTGGATAACTCTGTGGCACTGTGGGTGAAGGGGAAAGGATCACCGTCCTTGACTACAAGAAATTCTGATCGGTTCCCAGGGCTTGAATTGAAACCCCAGCTCTGGAAAAAGTAATATTAATATATAAGACCTAGTTACATACATAGGTATACTGCATATGTTGTTTATTACATATATATGTTTCTTTTATTACATCATATCACATAGGATATATTTGCATATGGATTATACATCATATTGAGACCCAGGACTTTCACAGAGAAGGAAAAAAAAATGTGTCAAGATTGGCTTCTGACTCCAGGAATAAATTTTTGGCCATGCTGGGATTTCAACTCACGGCCTACAATTGCCAATCCAAAAATGTGATCACAATCTTAGCACACCAGCCTCCAGCAAACTGACCTGCCAGGAAGTTCTGAGTACCTGTGATCAATCCACAGGTGTTCCCAATAGTATAAACATGCATAGAGAAACAGGGAATGTGCAGATATTAAATTGTGTATATATACATATATATATAATACCAATTATTAGTTATTAAATTATGCCTCCATGTAATACTTAGAAAAGCGTTAATTAAAAATTAGTCAATATCCTTCCATTAGGGGAATCATACCATGGATCTAGAATGGAAGATATTAATCCAATAATTTTTGTGTGGCATGAATTAGAATAGAATAGAATCATGAATTAACTGAAAATTTATTTATTACTTGTATAACATTCCATTATCATTCACATGAATAGGAATGACTCTGTCAGAATCTCCTTCCATTTGTGGGAGGCAGTCCTAGCATTCAAACTCCAGGCCTGGGTAGTTTACTTCGGATGCAAACCATTGGATTGACACCGTGAAGATTTCAGATTGTTACAATTACAAAAAAGAACAATAAGAAGAAACGAAACCCAGGAGCCAGGGGCTTTTGCCTGTAATACTAGCTCCTCAGGAGGCTGAGATGTAGAAAATGCCAATTTGAATTCAGCCAGGGCAGGAAAGCCCACGACACTCTAATTTCTAAGAGATCACAGGAAAGGAAAACATGAATGGGGCTGTGGCTTAAGGGCAGAGTACTACACATGAGCAAAAGGAGCTCAGGGACAGGGCCTAAGCTCATAGTACAAACCCAGAACTGCCCCCTCCCCCCTAAAAGGAGGCAATAATTCCATGTTTCTGTGTATGGATGATGATGGATGGATGATGGATATTCAGCAGGTTGCCCATGCCCAGCCCCCCAACCTGGGCAAGCATGGAAAAGCCCTCAGAGAGTACTAAGTCTGAGCCAGCAGCTTGAACAAAGCATCCTTCTCTGCCATTTAATAACTGAACTCTTATGTTCTGGCTGAGGTGTCCCATCGGGATACATAGCACACAGTCACTGCCTCCAAGGAGACCACAGTTCCTACATTGTAGGAGTTTTCGAAGGTTCTGGCTCCATATTCTCTATCCCTCTGCAGGATGTGAGCCTAGACCTCTGGGGCCTGGTGGCTATCACTAATTAATCATTCCTCATTGCTAAGTCATAGGCTCGTCCCAAATCTTGGCAAAAATATGAAATAGTAAGCTATTTCTATACCAAAATAGGTATGCCAATAAATCCCACTCTCATAGAAGTGGGATTTGGGCTGTGAATATGGCTTAGTGGTAGTGTGCTTACCTAGTATGCACTAAGTCCTGGGTTCAATTCCTCAGTACCACAGAAAGAGAAAAAGCCAAAAGTGGCACTGTGGCTTAATTGATAGAGTGCTAGCCTTGAGTAAATAAGCTCAGGAACCTGCACAGAACCTGAGTTCAAGCCCCAAGACTGTCAAAAAAATGAGCCTGGTGAGACATATTTTTTCTGGGACTCAGAGGAGGGCCGAGAATATAGGTAAGCAGTAGGGTAGAGGGCAGGTGCTGGTGGCTCACCCCTGTAAGCTACTCAGGAGGCTGAGATCTGAGAATCCCCATTGCAAGCAGGAAAGTCTATATGAGACACTATTCTCCAATTAAAAACCCAAGAAGCCAGAAGTAGAGCTGTGGTTCAAGTAGTAGAAAGCTAGACTTGATCATAAAAGCTCAGGGATAGGATAGCATAGAGGCCATGAATTCAAACCCCAGGAATGGTACACACACACACACACACACACACACACACACACACACACACACACCATGATAGAGCATTTGCCAGTCAGCCTGCACAAGTTCCATTTCTAGCAACTCAATATTTAAAAAGAGGAAGAAGGGAAGGAAAGACTTCCTCCAGGAGGTGATATAACCAGGGCCAAAATATCACAGGACTTCTAAGATGTGGACAGAGAGCCTCAGGCAGAAGTACAGCATGGGCAAAGGTCCTGAGGTATGCTGTAGAGCAGGTGGTATGGGTAGAATGAAGGTTCTGTTACTACAGAAAAGTCTGGCAGGACGTTCAATGCTGGGTCAATGTTTGTACTTGAGTCACAAGGCAGAGGGTGAGGTCCCAGAATGAGGCCCAGGGGGAAGATCAACTTGAGTTTTCACCATGGACCCCAGCCATTTCCTGTGGCTAGAAGCCTATTTTTTAGAGCTCCTGACCCTTAGACCTCCTTTGCATGGAGGAGTCAGGGAAAACGCAGGGAAGGACCCTTGCTTAAGAAAAGGTTCTACCCCAATGCCAGCAATAGCTCAACCCCTGTAAATCCTAGCTACTCAGGAAACTGAAATCAGAGATCATGGGTCAAGCCAGCTCAGGGGAGGAAAGTTAGTGAAACTCTTCTTCCTGATTAACTACCAAGAGCCAGAAGTGGAGCTGTGGGTCAAGTTGCAGAGTGCTAACTTTGAGGGAAAAAGTTAAGAGACCAGAGCCCAGACTCTGAGTTAAAGCCCCACTACTGGCACGAAAAAATAAAGAAAAGCTTTCAGGAGCTCCTAGTACACTCTGGTGAAAGGCCAGATCAGCCGGGCACTGGTGACTTACGCCTGTCTTCCTAGCTCCTCAGGAGGCTGAGATGTGAGGATTGCGGTTCCAAGCCAGCCCATGGAAGAAAGTCTTGGAGACTCTGACCTCCAAGGAACCTCCAGAAAACCAGAAGGGCTCTGTAGCTCAAGTGGTAAGCTGAAGAGCTAGGGGACAGCGTCCAGGCCCAGAGTCCAAGCCCCATGACCAACCCTTGGTCTGCTTGGACCTCGCTCTGTGGCTCTAGGCAGAGTACTTTCCAGTGGGCCCCTGAGGGTCTCCCAATGTCTAGATGTCATACAAGTCTTGAGAGCAGTCTGTTTGGAGGCCATTGCCTACAGAGCGGGCCACACTACCAGAGAAGGGTAGAGTCTTGGGGCATGGAGAACATCAGAATGGCATGTCATGGGTGCAATGTGGATCTGAGCAGTAGTAAATCCACGTCTCAGACCATGGTTCTGGGCCAGGAGGGGCAAGAGCTGCAACATGTCACACCAGGTAATGCCTGCTCTTGGCCTAGGGTGGAACAGATCTGCTCTGGCATCAGCACACAGGGTGAGCAAGAGTCAGCTTAGCCATGGTCACTTCCTTCAATTGAACTCTAGAGGATTATGGCAAGGGGCCGCATGTCCCCCATCTGGCCAGCAGGGAGCAGGAGTCTCCCTCTATAGGCATTGTCCCTGCGAGTTGTGTTTACTCTTGCTTCACTGGGGCCACCATCATGCTTCAAACCCACCCTGGACAGGAAAGTCCTTGAGACTCTTACCTACAATTAACCATCAAAAAGCAAGTGGGGCTGTGGCTCAAGTGGCAGAGCACTAGCCTTGAGCAAGAAAACTCAGGGATAGAGCCTAGGCCCTGAATTCACACACACACATACACACACACACACACACACACACACACACACACACACACACACACACACACACACACACACCACATGCATGCAAAATAAGAGATTTTGACACTGCTATCCTTGGATATTCTCTACCTTTTCACCTGATGGCTGTTGGCCATCAGGTGTTTGATGCATCCAACACCATCTGGCATCTTTAATTTTGGGGAACAGGATGGCTAGAAGGTCAGTCTTCCCTCATCCCAGCTCCTTGATTGGGTCATGGTCTATCCAGGCCCTTTTTGGCTCCTTTTACAGACTTGCCAAGATGCCTTCAAAAGGCATCACATGCTGGGCACTGGTGGCTCATATCTGTCATCTGAGATACTCAGGAAGCTGAGATCTGGAGGATCATGGTGCCAAGACTGCCTGGGCAGGAAAGTATGTGAGACTCTTATCCTCAATGAATCATCAGAAAACAAGAAGAGTCCCTGTGGCTCAAGTGATAGAGTGCCAGCCTTGAGAAAAAGACTTCAGGGACAGCACTCAGGGACAACATCAACAAAGAGAGGCATTACATGTTGGCTTTGGGATTGGCATGGGCCAAATATAATTGGAATTTTCAAGTGCTCCAAGACAAAGCAGTACCTCCTTTAGTACCATGCTTCTCCATCTTTTCTCACACTCTGGCCTTGGCCCTACTTTGGGTCAGCATGGATTTGGCTTGATGGGAGGGCTCCAAGGAGGAAGATCCCAGAGCAATTGCCCCAGCTCCTTCCCCTGCTCACCCTGCTCCTTTTGTCCTTTGCCATAGACCTTCTTCCTGGAATCTATGCATGAGGTCATCACCGACACCATTGTGGCGGGGCAGTCAGAGGTGGAAGTTGGTCTGGGACTAGGAGCTGCTACCCTGTGTGTGGGCTAAGGACAAATCTGATCTTTATTTCATCCTGAGTTTGAAGTGATAGGGAGACAGTGTAGACTCCACATTGAATCAGGTAATATTGGAGTCTAGAAGACCACTTGTGTGGGGTAGGCTGTGGGGCTCAGGGCACTATTCTTCTTGGTACTCCTCTCTCAGGACTCCCTCTCCCTCTCTCATCCCTAAATGGTAGAAGAGAAACTTCAACTAAGGAGGTCAAAGAGACAGGGGAGTATTTCTCTGTGAACCATACTTGTGCTTCATATTCATCCTAGCCTCTCCTTCCTATTTATCTGAGGAATGGCCATATGGGTCTGGGAGGGGGGAGAATCATCCTAGCTGAGAATGTGGCTCAGTTGTAGAGTGGTCGCCTAGCATGCCTGACACCCTGGGTTCAATTCCACACAGAAAAAGCTGAAAGGGGAGGTGGGGCTCAATGGGTAGAGTGCCAGCTTTGATTAAAAAAAAAGAGCTCAGGGAAAGTAGCTAGGCCCTGAGTTCAAGCCCCAGGACTGGGAGAACAAATCTTTGTTGTAGGCTTTTCTTCCCCTTGAAAACAATTTATTGTTTGGGATAAGCATAACATGGGTCTCTTCCCTGGCCACCAATGGGCCATTAGATGTCCCTTGAATTGGGGCTGCTTCCTGGCAGCCTCTGCCCTACCTGACCTGAAGTATACCCTTCCCATCTCAGGCCTGAGAGAAGGCCACTTGGCCACCCAATTCTGGTGGCTGCCTTGGCTTTTGAGAGTCAGTATTTCTCATAGCGAGTCATCATCCACATCAGTCTATGGAAGAATAGGAGGGAGTGCTCCTTGCCCAAGTCCACGAGCTCTAGGCTGCTCTGGGTGTGGGTCATCTGCTGTAGAACATGCTCTGTGGGGGAGTCATCTACGAGGTAGTGAACCCCGACCAATACTCTGGCAGTGTCCAAGTTGTCTTAAAGTTGCAATTCTTCAAAACCTTTGTGCTCCTCACTCATTTCACCCACCCTGGAGCCTGAGGCATCTGGAGCAGTGGGGGGGGAGGGCTCAGCCTGTGCTGGCATCTGGAGCCCACTGTCCACTCCTTCCCCTGCGAGGAGTAACAGCAGCTCCTGCAGCTCTTTCTTCTTCTCCATCTTCTCCTGTGTGAGCCGGCACACACGCTTGGCTTTCTCTTGACACAGCTCATCCAGAATGAACATTTGCTCCTTACATGCCACAAGGGACTCCTTGACATTTGTGGATGTGTGCCAACAACTTGCTGCATTGATTGTGGAGCTCATCCGCGGGACTATGGATGTCCACTTCATCATACAAGTCGTGGACGAGGCAGATTTTCTTCTCGGACACCCACGTGTCCCAATTCCCATCCCCAAGCTGGCTGTGGTGGCAGCTCACGGGACGGGGGTGCCTGTGCCTCCAGCTCTGTCTGACACTGAGCTGCAGGTTTGGCCATGCAACTGCACTGGGGTCACTGCTACTGCAGCAGGAGTTTCCTCCTGTGGATCTCAGCCTCTGAGAGCACTTACAGAGCCACATCCTTGTAGGTCTGGGGCATGTCTCCATCCTCTGCGATGCTCACTTTGTGGAGGAGTCACCTCCTCAACTTTTGCTTCTCCAGGGCCCACAACTTCCCCTCCCCAGTGAAAGCCAGGCTCAGCTGGGCCTGCAGGTGCTCCTCCTGTGGTTTGGTCACTTCTAGGAACTTGGGAGTATCCTGCCACTTTGGGGGCACCACTTGCTTCCCCCAGTTGGTCGGGCCTGCACTTGCTTCAGCTGCTCTAGCAGCTGGGTCTGCCTCTGCAAGTGCTGCTGCAGGGCCTCCTTCTTGGAGTTCAGCTGCTCATTGGAGGCAATGTGTTGCTCACAGGTGGCTCTGAGCTCCAGAATGCTGGAGAGCTCCTCCTTCTCATAGCTCACCTTGTGGAGAGCATCCCACAGCAGGGCCTGCTCTATCTATGGGTCACACACACATGCGCATCGTGGGGTCTCGGGGATCTACTGCCAATCCTTGGCCTTCTCATCCAGTCTCCATATTTGCTCCCGCTGCTCCACATTCTGGAGACCGAGCCTCTGGTTTTCCTGGACCTGGATGTGAAGTTGTTCCTCCAGGTTTTTCAACTCCATCTGCATGCAGTAGGCCTGGGCCTGCAACTGCCACTCGGCCTGAGATGGTCCTGTGGAGGGCCGAGGCTCTGCCAGCATCCTTCTCAGTTGCTCCAGCTCATTCTCTAGGGCTAGCACCTGCCTCGCCTTTTGCTCCTTCTCCTCTGTCAGATGGTTCACCTGCTTGGTCAGCCACTGAGCCTCCTCCTTCCATGTGGACCTCTCAATGCTCAGGCTCTCCATCAAGGTGTCTCTTTCCAGAATTGCTGAGGTCACCATCCAGCTCAGGTTTTCCAGTAGTCTCTTTACCTCATGCCCCACCAGCACTTGTTGAAACTTGCAGATTCTGTTTTCCCTGTTGCTCTTCTTTGTCCAGATCGCTTCCAGCTTCTCATGCAACTCTGTGTTCACTTGCTCCCGGTCATTGAAGCTTCTGGTCTTTTCCTTGAGTTGAAATGTCACATCATTCAGCTGTATGAAGAACATTTCGGTCTCCTTCTGTGCAGCAGCGACTGCTATCTCCAGCTCCAACACGTTACACCCTGTGGCCTGCAGGTGGCTGGTGAGAGCTTCTTGCTCCATTTCTCTGTCGTTGGCCTCCTGCTTCACTAGCCCAGTGCAAATTGTAAATTGCTTTCTGCCAAAACCAACCTCTGTATGGGTGGCTTGTGGATGTCTAGCTCTGTTTTTGGTACTTCATGCACCTGGGCTATCTTGTCCCTCTGTTTCTCCCGTCGATCCTGCAGGTCAGTCTTTTCCAGCTTCAGTGGTTGGATCTTGGCACAGCATACCTGGTTTCTTCTTTTGCTGTGGTCCAGGGCAGGCACCATGTGTCGGTAGCACCTCTAAAGATCCTTGGTGCTATAGGGACCCTTGACACTCTGGACCCTGGTGACTATGACTGTGTCCAAAGGCAAGGGAGTCCCGCGGTCAGCATCACCTTTGGCTGGACCCTTTGGTGAATCACCTTCCCTACTGGTGTTTGTCTTGAAGACCCCCCCTTTTTTCATGTTCTTTGTTTTCTTGAATGTTGCAGGTCTGATGGGAGAATTCTTCTGCCGGTATTCTGGTTTCTTGCCCCCAGCTCTCATGGATTCTTGTTTCAGACATCTGAGCTCTGGTATGGGAAAGATGGGCTGACCACATTCCTAGGCTCTGGGAAATCCTCTATTCTCCCACTCACTGACAAGGACGTCAATTTCGACTCTACTCCAAAGTGGACTAGAGTTCTTGCTCACCACTCAGTAACCTCTACCTTCCTCAACTGCTAGTGGTGGTGTCAACCAACAGAGTTAATCCTGGTGCTGGACAGCATGGAATGTGGGCGTGGCCACAATTGTTGTATCCCCTTGCTCAGAAAGAACCATGAAAGCATGGGGGTGTGGTGCGAATCTTGTGATGCAGGCAAAATGGATGGAGTCAAGATGACAGCAGCTCCCCCAGCCCTTTTCCCAGGGAACTCTGTCCAATTCAGTTGAGGACAAGAGGGTCATCTGGGGACAAGAGGATGGTTGCACAGATTGTTGTGTATGTCTGTTTGTTGCCAGTCCCAGATCTTGAACTCAGGATCTGCGCAGTCTGTGAACTGCTTTTGATCAAGGCTAGCCCTCTACCACTGGAGCCACATGGCTCTACTTCTGGCTTTGTTGGCACTGAAGTTGGACAGGGGTCTCAAGGACTTTCCTGCCTAAAGTGACTTTGAATATGATCCTCCTATCACAGCCTTGTAAGCATCAATGAGGACTGCTGAGAGCCAATGGTGCCTGCCTAATCATTGGTATTTCTGTTCTTGGACAGACCAGTGAGTTGCCTATCCTTGGGATTAAGTGGTGGGAGCTGGAGCCCACAGTTGGAATCCTGGTCCTGCCACCTGCAAATGGAAAGACATCCTTAGAAACTCATTCCTATCTATATGAATACCAGTGGAATGTGATGTATGTTATGATTGAATAGACAGTTCTTAAATAATTCTAGGATAAATTTATACACAACTATATTAGAGAACACTGATCGATTTTAATCAATACTTTATGAAGCATTTAAACAATCACATTCATTAACTGGAGGCATAATGAAATACTTAAGAATTGGGTGTCACATGGTATAAAGGTGCCATTTTTTCTGCCAGGACTGGGATCGGAACTCATGGTCTGGGTAACTCTGTTGCACTGTTTGGAAAGGGGAAGCTAGCCTTCTTGAAGTCAAGAAATTCATGTCTGTTTCTTAGGTCTGAAATCGATCCCCAGCACTAGAATACATCCTATTTGTGTACATTTTAAATATATAATTTATATTTACATTCATAGGTTGATTCCATATTGCGTTCAATGTAGTTATTCATTTTATTTTTTGTTTGATTCATGTATTTGTGGGGCACATGGGCAAAAAAGATGGCGGTGAGAGGAAGTTGAGAGGTCACAGCCGGAGTTGTTTACCTTAAAATCTGATTGGATAAAGCTTAGGTTCATGATAGGGTCTGACCTTTTCAGTGATTGGATGGTTCCTTTCCTTCCCCTTCCATGCCACGCAGTTTTTCCCTTTAAAAGATGCTTTCTGTGTGGTAATAAATGAGTTCTTGCTTGACTTGACTCCCCGCTTTGTCTGAATGTCTCCAGGGCTAAGGGGAGGGGGAACCAGCGAGCAAGTTCACTTCTATTTCCTTGGACCCCATCCGTCTTTCTTAGGGCGGACAAAGATCCGACATATATTGACTATTTAATTGACTAATATGGCACATAGTACATAGATTACATTGATTAAATAGGATATAGGTCTGCATATGTATTCCACTTATACCTGACACCTCGGAGTTTCACAGAAAAGGAACACGTGTCACCATCAGTTTCTTACTCCATGATTCATTGTTTGGGCGTGCTGGCATCTGAACTCATGGCCTACAGGGACAAATTCATTTAAGGGTGTGTGTCAGCATGCCATCCTGGGGCAAATTGAGCTGATAGGCAGTTCCTAAGATCTGAGATCGAGAACAAGGGGTTGACAAAACAAGTACAGATTGACATGCAGATTGTAGTATGCTAATAAATATATATCTTTATGGAGTGCCAGAGATGTCTATCCATTGTTCATTTCTATAGACTACATTCCTACAAATTCTTGGGTATTTATTATGTCTCCAGGTAATTTATGTTATTATTTTCATCTTTAATTAACTATTAAGTAAATCAGTGTCCTGAAATTATTGTGTCCTTGTGAGAAATAATATTCTTTTAATGCTTCATAAGATATTAAATAAAATCAATCAACCGGCTGAAATCAGATGTCTAATTGTATACAAGTATCATTCATGAGCATCTCATTTAACTGTGACATTGATAACATTCCATGGTTATTCCTGTGGATAGGAACGAGCCTCTTAGGATTTCCCACCATCCAGAAGTGGCATGACTGGTATTCGAAATGTAGGCCCCTGTTGCTGGGCGGGACTATGGCTTCTCCAATGGTCTGCAATTAAAAAATCATATTTAGCTCCCTAGTTTGCAATTCATGCCATTTTTTCTGCCAGGCCTGGGATTTGAACTCAAGGTCTGGGTAAATATGCAACACCGTGAGGGAAGGGAATCTGACCATGCTTGAAGACAAGAATGGCAGGCCTGTTCCCTAGGCCTGAATTCAAGCCTCACGCCTGGAAAACATACTCCTTATATCCATTTTAAAGATAAGATTTATACTTCCATTCAGATATTCCATATTTTGTTGGGTGTGGTTATTCATTTTATTTCTTGTTTTATTCATTTATTTACCATTTATTTTATTGACTCTGATGACCCCTCTAACATTTATTACATTGTTTACATCTTATTTCACAGCACCCAGATTTGTCTATATGTTCTCCATCATGCCTGACACCGAGGAATTTCCCAGAAAAGGAAAACATGTGTCATACTTGGCTTCTTACTCCAAGATTAAATTTTTGGCAGTGCTGGGATATGATCTCAGGGATTAGCAAGCCCAATTCATGAATGGATGTGTGTGACCACGGCAGCCTCTAATCAATGAAGCTGTCAGGTGGTTCCCAGGTGCTGAGAACCAGTCCCAGGTTTGGCCAAAACAGTGATACATGGACAGGCAGAGGGTGGTATACAAATAAATATGTATTGGTAAAGAGCACCAGAGCCATCTAGCTATGATTGAAGGACACTTATTATGTTCCTACCAACTCTTAGGCATTTATTAGACCACCATTAAGGAATATTATTCTTTCCATTAATAATAATCTATTAATTAAGATCAAACCGTGTCCTAGGATTATTGCTTCCAATTTTAGACTAGACCAAAGCATGAACTACCCTCAATTGGTATTCCTATGCATAAGAATGAGTCTTTTGTGGTCTCCTGCCATTGGTAGGTGTCAGGACCGGGATTTGAACCCAGGGCCTATGTTGACAGGTTGGCCTATGGATTCCCTGATAGCACACCAGCATTCAGATATGGCAGGTCAGGTTCACTTTGCAGCCATGTCATTCAGACCCAGGATGGTCACCTTGCAAATAAAAAAATGTAAAACACCCAGGCCTCTGCAGCTTGCCACTTTTTATGCTATGTTACTTATTTTTCTTGCAAGCCCTCTGGACCTAGGATCCCTGGATTTTCTATGGGTCCAAGGGTGTACCCCACCCTAGAGCAATTGAAGCTGAGGCAGAGTTGCCACTACCTGAGCTCAAGCCCCATGTCGGCAAAATAAAGAATAAATTAAAAAAATGATTTAAATTAAAAAAGAAACAAAGCTCCCTGGTTTGGAATTTCTACCAGTTTTCTTTCCTAGCCTGGGATTTGAACTCAGGGTCTTGGTAAATATGTAGCAATGTGAGGGAAAGTGCAGAGTTACCACAACTTGAGTTCAAACCCCATACAAATCCAAAAATAAAAATTAAGTCACTGAGCTCGGCAGGGGGAGTAGTTGTGAAATGGGAGTGAAGGGATGGTAGGGGGAAAACAAAGGAGGAGGCAACAATGCTCAATAGGAAATGTACTCATTACCATGCTCATTTAACTGTAACCTGTCTGTACAACAATTTTACAACAAAAAAATGAAGAAAAGTAGTGCTCAAAAGAAACATTTTGGGGGTAAGAGAAAGATGTCTGAATAGATGTACAAAATGTTAAACTGCTTTTTACAAAAATGTTCAGTATGTCACTGAATAAACATAACTGCTTCCATTAAAAAAATTGTAACTATCTTGGAACTTGAGCCAGTATTTCCATCACTGCTGGGATTTGATCTCACCATCCATGTAACTCTTTTGCACCATGGGTGAAGACAAAGCTTACTGTCCTTGAGGAAAAGAAATTCAGGCTAGAGTTACAAGGGTCTTAATGAAGGCCCTGCAATGGAAAAAAATATTTCTATATATGGGTAATATATGACATATATTTTCATATGTATGTGTATTACATATTATGATTTTTATTATTGATTTTTGTAATTATTTTATTTTTTACTTGATTCATTTATTTATTGTATATATTGTATTTAGTATTATTACACACATAATATTTAGTACATTTTGTACATCCATTATAAATTTATACACAATAATTTAAGACATTGATTCTTTTTTCATTAATATTTTGTTGTGTTGAAACACGATACATAATTAAATGGAAGCATTTGTAACATTCTTCACATGTTTAGAGTCTCTCCCAAGTATGAGCTTTGTGTTCTTTATCTTTGGAACCTTCAAAAAGGAATTTCTTTAGATGATTTTTACTCAGAAGTCTTTTCTTGAGGATAGGCAAGTTGAGGGATAAAATTGTAAGGGTGGGGCTAGAAATGTGGCTTATTGGTTGAGAGCTGGCTCAGGATGCATGAATGCTAGGGTTTGAATCCTCAGTGCCACATAATCAGAGTGGCTCAAGTAGCACAGCCTTAGGCTTGAGAAAAAGGAGCTCAGGGCCTAAGATCAAACGTCTGGACTTTCAAAAACAATAGGCCAGATGCCTGTGGCTCACAACTGGAACCATAACTTCTCAGGAGGCTGAGATCTGAAGACCACAGTTCAAAGACAGCCTAGGCAAGGAAAACCTGTTAGGCTCTTATCTCCAATGAACCAAAAAAGACCAAATCTGGTGTTGTGGGACAAGTGGTAGAGAGTTCGCCTTGAGCTGAAGGGCTCAGGGACAGTGCCCAGCCTTGAGTTTGAGACACAAAAGTGGAAAAAAGTGAGGGTTAAGCGAAGTATTTTTGTTATTTGCTAATTAGGATAATATTCTCTGGAAAATGAATGCTCATGTACACCAGAATTGGAGTCAGAGCTCAAGGTTCAAGTGTAGCCCATCTATATACATAGCCTCTCAGACTCTAGCATTATAACCTTGTGTCCTACAGGGTTCTGAAAGGTCCATTGTTGAAAGGCTTAATATGCTGCCCAAGCCCTTTGTGATAAGCAGTTGACTTGTAATGCCAATGTAATTATATTTCTGAATCTAGCAGTGCACCAGTAGCTAACGCCTGTCACCCTAGCTCAGGATGCTCAAGTCTGAGGATCACAGGGTGAAGCCAGTCAAGTTAGGAAAGTCTGAACCTCTGAATTCCACTTCTGAAAGGTCAGATGTTCAAGAGCTTCCTGTGTTTCCATTGGTGATGAGACGTTACCTGTACGCTAAAGGTTCTTAGACTTCTTGAGCTATAGAAGCAGGAAAGAAATATTATTAACCCATCCTTGGTTAAAATGAAGTTCTCAGCATCCAAGCACTAGTCCTGTTTGCAGGAAGTACTCCAATGTAACAATATTTGAATGCAGAAAACAGTTGCAAAAGCCAGGCTAGGTGAAGAGAAAAAGGCATGCAGGGTTAGGAGGCAGAATGTACACACTCAACATTCCAGGCATGGCCAGCAATGAGGGGAAACATGAAACATTTGTCAGAGTCACACAAGGGTCAGGCTTTTCTCAGCCTCTTCAAACAATGCCAGTCCATGTCCTTCCTTCATTCTCCACTTCATTAATGCAAATCCCCCATCTAAGGAGAGGCAAGGCCTTTTCTCTTCTGTCTCCAAGCACCTCAGTTAGAACTTGGCTCTGCCCTCTTGACTCTGGGGCCCTTGGCTACCTAAGAAGTTGAAAGAGACAGTCTTCCTGATCTCTGTTTGTGTGAAGGCCATGTTGGTGTCCTGGCACACTGCAGAAGGCCTAATGATTGGAAAGTCTTCCTTAATTTCTTCCTGACATCCAAGTCCAGATTCATCTATCATATTTCTTTCTATCTATCTATCTATCTATCTATCTCTATCTATCTATCTATCTATCTATCTATCTATCTATCTATCTATCTATCTATCTATCTATCTATCTATCTATCTATCTATCTATCTATCTATCTATCTATCTATCTATCTATCTAATCTATCTACTTACCTACCTACCTACCTAAGTAGCTATTTCTTTGCCAGTTGTTGGGTTGAATGCAAGGCCTGGCACTGTCTCTAGCACACTACCACTTGAGCCACAACACCAATTCTGGTTTTTTCTTGAATGTGCTACTGAGGAATTGAACCCAGGGCTTCTTGCATGCTAGGCAAGCATTCTCCCACTAATCCACATTCCCAGCCCCTTTATCTTTTTCTTAATGTTAGTTTTTACATAAGTATGCTACCATTTTACATCCCCAAGTTTAATTTTCAGAATACCGGTTACTTCTAAGAAAACTGATCTTCTCTTCCCCTGACTGGTTTGTGATTCTTCCTGTGTAGGCCTCAAAATAAAATGTAAATAAAGGCTGTTGAGGGTGACCTGCTTTAAGTGGATGGCTGCACAAATTGTTGGGTATGTCTGTTTGTTGTCAATCCTGGACCTTGAACTCAGGATCTGGGCACAGTCCGTGAGCTGTTACTACTTAAGGATAGCCCTCTAACAACGGAGCCATATGGCTATACTTCTGGCTTTGTTGGTCCTGAAGTTGGACAGGGCTCTCGAGGACTTTCCTCCCTAGGGTGACTTCAACCATGATCCTCCTATCACAGCCTTTTAAGTATCAAAGAGGACTGCTGAGAGCCACTGCTGCCTGCCTAATCATTGGTCTTGCTGATGTTCTTGGACAGACAAGTGAGTTCCCAATCCTCGGTTTGAAGTGGTGGGAGCTGAAGCCCACAGTTCGAATCCTGGTCCTGGCACCTCCAAATGGCAGGAGATCCTAAGAAACTCATTCCTATCCATATGAAAACCAAATGAATTTGATGTATGTCTTGATTGAATGGGCAGTTCATGAATGATTCTAGGATAAAATTATCCACAATTATATTATAGTACACTGATGGATTTTAATTAAAACTTTATGAAGCAATTAAACAATCACATTCACTAACTTGAGACATAATACCTAAGAATTGGGCATCACATAATAAAGAGATGCCATTTTTTCTGCCAGGATATTTTTTAGTTAATTGTTGTATTGGGTTTTCTGAATGTAGTTTGGTATATGAAAGTAGGATATATTAAAGCTGACCAGAAAATCAATTATTCAGTTTTTATCAGAAATGTTTATAGCGAAATTTAGAGATAAATCCAAACTATATATATTTGAAGACAATGCTTGGTTAGTCCTCTTCTCAAATTCCCTATTCCCTTCATGAGAATAATACACATTGTAAGGTAATGCTTAGAATGTTTTGGTGAAGCAGGTTGACTTTATACCAGTGAGTTACTCTATGCTGCATTTGTTTACTTTATATCCAGAAAAGCTAAACTCTTACTTTATCGTTTTACTTAGGCTTTATACTCAGATTTAATCTCTGATGGGTGACAAATAAAGAAATAAACATTTTTTAACAGTGGCCAGATTTAGGCTGAGGAGTCTCGGTACAATGATACTCATGCAGATAGGCCTTATAAGTCATGGGACCCTGATATCAAAATGATAACCAATGCTTACTGCTGTCAAGCTTATGAGATTTTGTGTATTATATAGTGGTTATTTGAATGTTTTTGAATCAACATAATTTCATGGGTTAGGAACTGAAGTGAGACATTTTACTCAGAACAAAATTTAAGGAGTCATCCAAAATTAGTTACCAAGATATACATCGTGTAACACAATGTTTTGAAAATGCAAACTAAAGGAAATAATTTATGAAAAACATCAACATATACAATAAATACAGAATCACTATGACAGATTTTTCTTTTACCCCAGTTGCAAAACGGCTTACATGATGACTTTTCTGGTGATAAGTTTAGTTAGGTCTTGATATTTAGTTAGAGAATTTATGTTCTTTCATATATTCATTTGTCAGATCAAAGAGGAAATGAATTCCATGCCAGAGTCAACATCCATAATAATGTTACAGATGTATCCTGCTACTTTGCCAAAGTTTCAAATCCGCTCGAAAAACTTGGTTCCTTTTTTGGATCTAAATAAATAGGTATACAATTTTATCAGTACTAGAAATATTTTGAACACCATTTGTTAAACTATTATTTTCCAGAAACTCCTCTCTTTTCATGAGATTTTTAATTTCATTTATGTCATGTGTTGATGTTTTCCCTTACATAAGCCACATTCAGTCTTCTACAAAGTGTAATTTGGAGTAGTTTAAAATTATGGACACTCATGTACATTGCTCAGATTCTATTATTTGCATATTTTTTCTTGTTACACCAGTAGGCATTAGTTCTCAGAATGGATGCTATTGGACTTATTCATTACATTTCTGAATTTTTTACATACGTTATGATTCTGTTATTTTATTGTTTTAAACATGTGCAGATCTCACTCCGCATACAGTCACATTTGTTTTAAACAATTTGATCCATTCAAAGGAATTACTATATTAGGTTCATCTAGAAGAGTTTAATTACAAATTAACACAACTGTATTTATGAGACACAGTTATCTTTACGGCTCTACTCCAAGTTAATACGTATTTGAGGTTTTGTGCTTAAAAAAATACGCAAAACATGTTTTTGTCCCTGGGGGAGTTCTACTTTGTTGGTTGTTTTTCCAGTTGTAGTGACTTCAACATATGTGCGCATTTTATTTCAATTGTTTTATGTCAATGATTTGTTTCATATAACAGAAATTGCAAAAAGAATCAGTGATTTAGAACTTTTCCAAAAAGAATTTTAAGAGAGACACTTGAAATTGTGTGACATCTTGGAATGGGCAGGTCTTCATAATGGAGGTAGTAGCAGAATAACAGACATTGTTTGATGTGATTTTAATTCTTCCTCCTCTTGCCTCACTATTTCCAATGGTATTATATTACTTCAAAGTCTTTAGTGGAAAGAAAGTATTTTTGTCTGTATAAACCCAGAATTTTTGGTTTAATTGGGACACATTACACATTAATATTTCATTTTAACTCAAAAATCTTTCCTTCATTTAAAATCACAGATGTGAATTTATAACGCTAAAATAGCAACTAATAATTTATACGAAATGGTCCAAATTATTTTCACTTCACATTACATGTAATATAGAGTGTAATTATAATAATGAATAATAGAGTATGTAACAATTGACTTTGGGGAAAGTAAATTACTGTGGATTTTTGTGAGATACTGAGTAATAATAAAACTTATATTTGAATCTATTAAAAAATTCCAAGTTACATCTAAAAATAACTTATAGTTATAAACTAATGCTGAAAATATAATACTGTTTATTAGAAAAAGCCAGAAGTTTTCATAAGTTTGCTTTTTAAAAATTGTCTTGAATCTGGGCTTTGGTGGCTCATGCCTGTAATCCTAACTACCCAAAAGTCTGAGATCTGAGGATAGTGGTTCAAAACCTGACTAGGCAGAAAAGTCTGTGAAACTTTTATCTCCAATATATCTCTTGAAAACTAGAAACAGCACTGTGGCTCAAATGGTACAGTGCTATCTGTGAGCTGAAGAGCTGAGGGACAGTGCCCAGGCCCAGCATTCAAGCCCCAGGACAGACATAAAAATTGGCATGGATTTTTACTTTGTTATTTCATGATTTTTTAATGTGAACATACAGAGGGTTTTAAAATTACATGAAGAAAGTAATGAGTATATTTCTTTTTTTCATTTTATTTTATTTTATTTTTGTGAACATAATGTACAGAGGGGTTACAATTACATGGGCAGGATAATGCGTATATTTCTTATCAAGCATTGCAGCCTCCTCCTTTGTTTATCCTTCACATCCCTTCCCAGCCTACCCCCCCTACCTAATCTTCCCCCCTCCTCCCCCTCACCAACGTTGTAAAGCTCATTTTCGACATGACAACTTGTACTTCTCATTGTTGCAACAGGTCCACCTTTATCCTTAAACGACTTGTTTTTCCCCATCTCCTCCACAAGTTATACTGACATCAAATATTGTGAAAGCAGGGGTTATACTGTGGGGGAGGGACATACAAAGCAACAAAGAAATAATCTTATAAATGCGTTAGAAACAAATGCATGAAAGAAAAAAAAAACATTAAAATACATATCTGAGGGTTCCTTTTCCTAACATCACTCTATCTGACCTTTTCTGCTTGACTCATACATATACTAGATATTGCAAATAAGGAGAAACCATGGGACCTATGTTTCTTTGGGCCTGGCTTACTTCATTTAATAGGATTTTTTCCAATTTTTTTCCATTTCCTAACAAATGGGGCAATGTCATTCTTTCTGATGGAGGCATAGAATTCCATTGTGTATATATACCACATTTTCTTGATCCATTCATCTACTGAGGGGCATCTAGGTTGGTTCCATATCTTAGCTATGGGAAATAATGCTGTAATAAACATAGTTGTGATGGTAGCTTTAGTGTGCTCTTGTTTGATCAAGCATTATTGCCTCCTCCCTTGTTTCCCCTTTCCATCCCATCCCATCTCCCTTTATGCCCCCCCCAAACCACACCCCCCTGCCAAAGTTGTACATTTCAATTTTCCACATATAGTATTGTACATGTCATTGTTGCAATGGGTCCACCTGTATCCCAAGTTGATTTTCTGTTCCCCTCCTCAAATTATACCAACATCAAATACAGTGAAAATAGAGGTTAAACCATAGGGGAGGGACAGACAAAGCAACAATGAAATCATCTTGTAAATATGCTAGAAACAATAGCAAGAAAGGAAAACCATTTGAGTCCTTAGCTTGGTGTTCATTTCACATAACATTAACTTGTCTGACAGTTTGTGTTTATCTCCGACATATACTAGTTATTGCAAATAAAGGAAACCATGGAACCTATGTTTCTTTGGGCATGGATTACTTCACTTAATATAATTTTTTCCATGGCTTTCCATTTCCTAACAAACGGTTCAATGCCATTTTTTCTGATGAAGGCATAGAATTCCTTTGTGTATATATAAACCATATTTTATTGATCCATTAATCTATTGAGGGGCATCTGGGTTGGTTCCATATCTGAGCTATGTTAAATAATGCTGCAATAAACATACTTATGCTGGTAGATTTAGTATGGTCCTTTTTGTGATCATTTGTATAAAAGCTCAAAAGTGGGATTGCTATGTCATAGGGGAACTCTATGTGGAGGAACTCTTTTGAGGAAGCTCCACACTACTTTCCAACGTGGTTATACAAGATTACAGTCCCACCAACATCCCATCCAGCTTCTGTTATATTACATTATAGCCATTCTAACTGGGGTAAGGTGGTATTTCAGTGTAGTTTAGATTTGCATTTCTTTTATTGCTAGGGAGGTTGAGCATTTTTTCATGTGTCTATTGGCCATCCTTCTTTGCTATTCAAAGAGGTTTCTTTTTAGTCTTTAGCCCACTTATTTATTGGGCAGTTGTTTCTTTGAGGATTTGTTGTTGGAGGATTTAATTTTTTTGAGTTTCGGGTCTATTTTAGATAGGAGACCCATGTCTGTTGTATGGATAGTGAAGATCTTCTTCCAATCCATGGGCTTACTATTGATCTTGCTAGTTTTGTCGTTTGCCATGCAGAAGCTCTGCAATTTCATACAATTACATTTGTCCAACCTTTCTTTGATTTGTTGTGTTTCTGGTATCGATTAAGAAAATTTTGGCCTGTGCCAAGGAGACATAAGTTACCTCCTAGTTTGTCCTGCATTGTTTTCATGGTGTCTGCTTTGACTCCGAGGTCTTTCATCCATTTGGAGTTGATTCTTGTGCAGTGTGATATATATATATATATATATATATATATATATATATATATATATATATATATATATATATATCCGGATTTAGCTTTAGTTTTCTACAAGTGATTAACCAATTTTTTCAGCATACTGAAGAGGCTGTCTTTCTTCCATTCTATTATTTTAGCTCCCTTATCGAAGATTAGGTGGCTATAGGTCTGTTGGGTCATTTCTGGCTTTTCAATTCTATTCCATTATTCCTGAGGTTTGTTCCTGTGCCAATACCTAGCTCTTTTGATTACTATGGCTTTGTAGTAGAGTTGAAATTTGGTATTGATATTCCTGCAGCACTGTTCTTTTTGTTAAGGATCATTTTGCTATCCGGGGTCTTTTATTGTTCCATATGAATTTTTAGATTGCCTCTTCTATTTTCTTGAGGAATGAGTTTGTAATATTGATAAGTATTGCATTGAATTTTCACGATGTTGATTCTTCCAATCCATGAGCATGGGAAGTTTTTCCACTTTGTAAGTTCCGTTTTGATTTCCTTTTTCAGGCTTTTAAAGTTTTCATCATAAAGATCCTTCACTTCTTTGATTAATTCCTAGGTATTTTATTGTTTGTGGGGCAATAATGAATGGAGTTGCTTTCCTGATTTCAGCCATGCTTTTCTCATTGTTGGCATACAGAAAAGCCATTGATTTTTGAGTTAATTTTTCCCCTGCTACTTTGCCAACCTTTTGAATCAGCATGAATAATTTGAGAGTTGAGTCGGTGGGATTATTTAAACACAACATCATGTCATCTGCAAATAGGGAGAGTTTTATATCATCTTTCCCTATTTGGATTCCTTTTATGTTTGCATCCTATCTTATTGCTGTAACTAGGCATTCTAATAGTAAATGGAAGGGAAGTGGAGAGATTGGACATCCTTGTCTTGTTCCTGAGTTAAGAGGAAATGGCATTATTTTTCCACCATTAAGTATAATGATGTCTGTAGGTTTGTCATATACAGGCTTTATTGTGTTGAGGAATGTTCCCTGGATTCATAGATTTTCCAGAGCCTTCATCATAAAGGGGTGTTGGATCTTGTCAAAGGCTTTTTCTGCATCTATTGAAATAACCATGTTCTTATTCTTGCTCTTGTTGATGTGACGAATTATATTAATTTATTTGCAAATATTGAACCAGATTTACATCCCGGAAATAATTCCTATATGATTTTTTGGAGGAATTGTCAAAGGCGATTGGCCAAAAATTGTTGAGAAGTTTTTCATCAATGTTCATCAAAGAAATGGGTCTATAATTCTTTCTTTGTTGAGTCCCCGCTTGTTTTGGGGATGAAGGTTATGATGGCTTCATAGAATGAATTTGGTAGAGTTGGAGGAGTATTGGTGTGAGCTCTGCTTTGAAGGCCTTGTGAAGTTCTGCTGTAAATCCATCTGGTCCTAAGCTTTTCTGAGATGGGAGGTCTCTTATTGCTGTTACTATTGCTATGCTTGATACGGGCATGTTAAGTTGATTTAACTCATCTTGGTTGAGTTTTGGCATGGAAACTGAATGGCATGGAAACGGCTAGGAAAAGGTCCATTTCTGCCAGGTTCTTAAACTTATTAGCATAAATGTTTGAGAAGTATTCCCTTATAATGTTCTGAATCTTGGTTGCTTCTCATTCCCATTCTCATCTCTGAGTTTGTTTATTTGTTATGTTCTCTTCTTTTTGAAACTATTTGCTAAGAGTATGTCAATTTTTTATTTTTTTCAAAGAACCAAATCTTTGTTTTGTTGATTCTTTTGATGGTAATTTTGGGTTCTAATTCATTTAATTCTGATGTAATTTTAATTATTTCTTTCCATCTACTTGATTGGGGTTTATCTTGCTGCTCTTTTTCAAGGAGGTTTAGATGTCTTATTAAATTATTGGTTTCAGATCTCTCTAATTTGTTGTTGTAGGACCTCAGAGCTATAAAATTGCCTCTGACTACTGCCTTTACTGTGTCCCAGAGAAGCTAGTAATTTGTGTGCTCATTATTTTTGAATATCATGAACATTTGCATTTCCTTTCTAATCTCTTCCATGACCCACTGGTGATTCAACAGTTGTTCAGCCTCCATGTTGTACAGGACTTTCTTTGTTGGCTTTCGGTGTTGAGTTCTAATTTTATTCCCTTGGATGCTGTTTCTTGGCTCATACTGTGCTCTTGATGGTTTTCTATGTGTAGGCTAACTTTAATGTCTTTTATAGGGCTGGATTGGTGGAAATATACTGTTTTGATTTTTCTTTGCTATGGACAGTTTTTATTTAACCTTTGGGTATGAAGCAGAGTTTAGCTGGGTTCGGTATTCTTGATTGATAATTTTTTGTCTTTACTGCATGGCATCTCCCATTCCAGGCTCTTCTTGCTTTAATCGTCTCTGCTAAAATTCTGGGGTGATTCTAATTGGTTTGTGTTTATAGGTGATTTTTCTTTTCTCCTTTAAAAATTTAAGGATCCTTTCCTTGGTCTGAATTGATCTTGTGCAGATTATAATGTGACTGGCAGGATATCCTGCTCTGGTCTGGTCGATGTGGGGTTCTATAAGCTTCTTATATCTGAATAGCCTACCTTTTTGCATGTTTGGGAAGTTATCTGCTAGGATTCTGTTAAATAAATTTCCTAGACCATTAACTTCTTTCTCTAGGTGCTCCTCTACACCCATTATCCTCAGATTATGTTTTCTGATGGTGTCTTCCAAGTGTTGAATAGATCTATCATAATTTTTGGATTTGTCTTGGATATTTGTATGTTCTTTCTCTATAATATCTAGGCTGTCTGCAATCCCGAGATTCAATCTTCTGCATGGCCTAACTTACTGTCAAGACTTTCTACTTTGTTTTTTCTTTCTTGTCCTTCTAATTGGTCAGCTCGGATGGCTTCAAATTCTTTGTTGGAGCTTTGTTTTAGATTTTGTATGAACTTTACTTCCTTAATTTGATAGTCAGTGTTTATTCTCAAATCATTTAGTTGACTGGTCATGGTTTCCCTAGACACCCATTCTTTCTTTCGGGATCCATTCAGCATTCCATTTGTGGTCTACCTGAATTGTTTCAGCTGTCTATATATGGAATAGATGAATGTGTCTATTGATCTTTGTCTATTCTCATCCCGCTCTCTCAATCCTTATATTACTCTTTGATTATTTTTGTCACTTTCACGCAATTCCTGTAATTCTCTAGACTGTACTCAGGCTGCTCGCGCATTTCCTGTATTTTTCTTTTACTCTTCTCAACATGCTTATGCAATTCCTGCATTAATCTTTACGTAGCTTCCTAAATTAAATCCTCCAACAACAAATCCTCAAAGAAACAACTGCCCTATAAATAAGTGGGCTAATGACTTAAAGAGAAACTTCTCTGAAGAAGAAAGAAGGATGGCCAATAGACACATGAAGAAATGCTCAACATCCCTAGCCATAAAAGAAATGCAAATCAAAACAACATTGACATACCACCTCACCCCAGGTAGAATGGCAAAAATCAAGAACTCTAATAACAACAGATGCTGGAGGGGATGTGGACAGAAGGGAACCTTACTGCATTGTTGGTGGGAATGTAAACTTGTTCAACCATTTTGGAAAGTAGTATGGAGGTTCCTCAAAAGACTTCACCTAGAGCTTCCATATGACCCAGCAATCCCACTTTTGGGCATTTACCCAAATGTTTACAAACAAGACCCCACTAAACCTACCAGCACAACTATGTTTATTGCAGCATTATACACCATAGCTAAGATCTGGAACCAACCCAGATGCCCCTCAGTAGATGAATGGATCAAGAAAATGTGGTATATATACACAATGTAATTCTATGCCTCCATCAGAAAGAATGGCATTGCCCCATTTGTCAGGAAATGGAAAGACTTGGAAAAAATTATATTAAGTGAAAAAAGGCAAGCCCAAAGTAACATAGGTCCCATGATTTCCCTTATTTGCAATATCTAGTATATGTATGAGTCAAGCAGTAAAGGTCAGATACGGTGATGTTAGGAAAATGAACCCTAAGATATGTATTTTAAATGTTTTCTTTCTTTCATGCATTTGTTTCTAACACAATTAGAAGATTATTTCTTTGTTGCTTTCTATGTCCCTCTCCCACACAATAACCCCTGCTTTCACTCTATTTGATGTCGGTATAATTTGTCAAGGGGAAGGGGAAAAAATCGTTTAAATAAGGATACAGGTGGACCTGTTGCAACAATGAGAAGTACAAGTTGTCATGTCGAAAACAAACTTTACAACATGGGGGAGGCAGGATTGGGTGCAGGGAGGGGAGGATGGGAAGGGATGGGAAGGGTAAACAAAGGAGGAGGCTACAATGCTTGATTAGAAATGTACTCACTGTCTTGCCCATGTAATTGTAACCCCACTGTACAGTATTTTCACAAAAAATATTAAAACCTAAAAAAAAATCTTTAAGTAGCTTCCTAATGCTCACAAGATTTCTGTATTAATTTTTGGTTTGACTCCTCTCACTCCTTAGCATTCTCACAATGAGTCCTTTGCAAGTTTTCAATCATTTTATTCACCATGTTTACCAGTAGTGTTTGCACATCTTTTTGGGAACTCCTCTGGATTATTCATTAACTATTATGTCATCTGATTATCATGAGTGGGAGGTCAGATACCTGGACTTGCCTTTTTCTTGTGCTTTTCGGCTTGTTCTGCCCATTTGGTATGAAAGAAACACCAGTTTTGTACTAGAACACTATTTTAAGGCAAGCATTCAACCAGAGTCCTGTAGTTGCATAATCAAAATGGCTGCAGATACAATCTAGTTCAACAGATACAATCTATTCAACATCAAATAACTATGTATTAATGGGCTACAAACAGCAAAAAAGGATTTGGCAAACCAGAAATTATTAGCTTTAGGAAGAAATGTAGGGACAAATAGGACAAGAGGGATGTGGAGAGGTAAAAGGAGAGTAAATTTAACGCAGTCCTAATCTCAGAGAGTGAAATGGATTGGACAGAATGATAGGAGAGAAATTAAAAAATAAATAAGTAAATTGGAAAAACAAAAATCAAATTTAAGAAGTGAAACACTTAAAAATTATGTAAGTTTAAATAAATGATATCGAGAGAAGAACAGGATAGGATGAGAGGAGAGAAGGGATAGAAAGGAAACATGAAAATTACAAAAAATTAAATTAGTTATTTGATAATTATGTAGGTATAAAGAGATAATACTGCTCTTAAAGAAGTTAAGCCTAAGAAGTTGTGAATTGAGTAATAAATTTCTGGATTAAGTATGTATACAATGTGTGATAAGGTCTAATAATTGATGACAGTTATATGTCTGGGGATGAGCAAAACAGTAATTAAGTCATGCAAAAAAAAAGAAAGATAAAAAATGAAAACAATAAAAAGGACAAAAAGGTCAAAAGAGATTAAACACACACACACACACACATACACCAAAAATAAAAATTATGAGAAAAAAATCAACAGAAAAATAAAAATTATGAGAAAAAAAGATCAACAGAAAACACTCTAAAAATAAAAGCTTAAGAAAATTTCAAAAAAGAGTTCCTTGATTTTATGTTTTGTGTGTGTGTGTGGAGGGGGTGAATAGGAAGACCTGTATCTCCCCTGTGTCCATAACCAGTTTCTTGGTGGAGTCTCTGGTCTGCTTGTGATGTTTGGTTTTCCTATGGCTTGATTGGTTTCTTGTCTGTTTGGGCAGACAGAAACTGCTCTGTGTTAGGAATGATTTTGTGATCCTCCTCCCAGGCTCGTTCAGTGGGAGGGAGATCTGTTTTGACTATCACAAAAGAGAGAGATGACAGTTTCCTCTAGTATGGAGATGCTGTGATGAGGCTAGGTTCTGAGTAGGGTTGAGGCCTTTCAGCAAATAGTAGCTTTTCCCTGAGGAGCTAGCACCTAAGACACTCACAGAGCCCAGGTTGGATCCTTTCTTGGGGTTTATGTTTACTGAATTTCAATTGTTTGTCTAGGCCACTGTAGGGTGTGGCAGCCTCTGGCTGACATCATAAACCTATTGTGACATATTGTGTCATCATAAACCTATTGTGACCTCATCACCAACTAATGATACCATCAAAATATTATTATAACTTGATATTGTGATGTCATATTGCCATTGTAATATCACTGTCCCATTGGGTTTTTCAAACCTATTATGACTTTATAACATTTTACAAAACTCGTGGCCTTTGAGACTATTAACTTGTGAACTTGTATACTTATGATGCATAAAACACAAGAAAATCCAATGAGGCACATTGAAAACTTTATTTACACTAGGGCCTGCGTTTACCTTGTCCTGGGCTGTACACTCTGTGACAGGCCAACCCAACCACCAAATCTCAGGCGTCCAATGGGCAGCCCCGCACATAATTAATTGGTTTGCAAACCACCAACCCCCCAAATTATCATTGCCATGCTCCAAACTTCATTAGGTAAGCCTTTTTCCTTTTCTCTTTCCCCCTCCTGCTTTATAGATCTTTCCTTCATTTCCCTTTTTTCCTTCCATCACTCCCTTCTTCTCTTTAGGCCTCTCCACTATCCATAGGCCTCCACTTCTCTGGCCTGGTAGCCCATCGGCATCCTTCCCCTCCTGCTCTCCCTCAAATTCCTCTTCTCCCACGACTTTTCCCTCCTGATATCTCACCACTTCCTTCCTTCCAGGTCTTCCCTTGATTTTCTTCAATTCCATTGCTCTGACCATGCAGCCTATATATAGGTTGAACCCCTACCTCACTCAAGTGATTCTCCTGCCTGACAGTATTGAACCATCGCTTCACAAACTGCTTGTTCCCCAATCACTTCTTCACAGCTCATCATGTGAGGATGACATCTTACCCCCTCCAACAGCATGCCCTGCCCACTTGGGTGGCATGTCCCATGCACTCCAGTGGGCTAGGTCATGGGGCCACATTGATTAGTGGGCCCTGCTCATTATTAGGAACATGCTGCTTTATACATCAACCACTGGTTTTCATGTCCAATCAATTCCTTGATTCCTTCTTACCAAATCATAAAGATTCCCTTCTCTCCTCCCAATGAACAGGGTTTCAATGTAAACTTAATAGAAAATAAGTAAGTTATAGAAACACGCTAGTTAGCACTAATTAACAAGTAGTAAGTCTTATTCTTAAGGGATTCTCTGTCTCTGAACAGTCCATCTTGCAGCCTTCCCTTTATATTGGTCCACTACCTATTCCACTTGAGACTGATGGATCCAATGCTGTTTTCCTGCTAATTTAATAGCTGACAGTGAAGATAGCACCACAAAGTAAGATCCTTGCCACTTCGGTTCCAATTTAGGACCAAGACGCATTTTTACCCACACCAGCGGTCCAGGCAAGAAAGATTGAGTGGAGTTTCTTTTTTTTTTTTCTTTTTTTCAACTCCATTTCTTAGTTTATTTCACTTACCTGGATTCTAGTTTTTGAATTTATTTCTGAAGTGAGACTTGCTATAGAATAAACTAAATTACTCTCCCCAAAGAAATTTTCCTTCCAACTGGATTTAATTTCTTAATTGATATTTGAAATTTTTATTTTCATCCTGTTTATTTTTAAACACATTTTTTATTATTATCTCTAAGTAGTTGTACAAAGAAGTTTCCATTCTACAAAACAGTACACGAATACAAGGTGTCTGACAACATTGTCACACATCCCTCGTAACCTTTCCCTTCTCGCACCGTTTTTGTAAAAATTGAGATAGGTGATTACATATACTTCGCTTTATTTTGGAATTGTGATAATTAGTTAAAGTCACAAACACATTTTAACTTTGACAAAGCAAATTATTGTTATCATGGTCTAATGTTTGTTCATTCTATGAGCTTTGACAATCCAAATTATTTTTCTCACCTCAGGTGATGTTTATACTTTTTCCTTTTGCTTAATGTAGGCTATTCCCTCTTTCTCTGTTTCCCTCTCATTCCTCCTTTCCCATCACTGTGTTTGGGTTGCTTAGTTATTTTTCTTCTACGTCCAGTGCAGCTCATGGGCCCCTTTGTTGTATGTTGTTCCATTTCCCACTTATTGTGTTCCTCCTCCTGGCTTCCCTCCATTGCATGCATATTTCTACCATCTACATGGTCAAGAACATGGAGTCATTAATGGTGATACAACAAAATGAGTGGCTGTCCTTTGTTTCTCGAGTCTTGTTTACTTTGTCATACCTTCTTGCATTTTGGCTTTAGCATCCACATATCAGGTAGACCCTGTGCCGTTTGTGTCGTTGTTATTGGCTTACCTCACTCAAATAATTTGGTCTAGTTCTATCCATTTCCCTGCACATACCATCATTTTGTGCTTTCTAATGACTTCATGGTATTCCATTGTATATAGGTTCCACATTTTTTGGATCCACTAATCAGTTGTGGCTTATCTGGGTTTTTTCCAAATCTTGGCTATTGTAAACAGTGCTGCAGCAATCATAGAGGTGTGTATGTCTATGTACACTGGATCCTGTTGTTCAGAGTAGATGCTTTGGAGTGGTATGGCCAGTTCATAGGACAGGTCAATATTTAGGTTTTGTAAGTACCTCCAGACTGCTTTCCAAAGTGGTGTTATTAGTATATTCCCACTAGCAATGTAGTAATGTTTCTTTCTTTGTATCTCTTCCAGCATTTGTCATTGGTTGAATTTAGGATGTGGGCCATTCTGAATGGGGTAAGGTGGTATCTCAGAGTTGTTTTTATTTGCATTTCCCTTACAGCCAGGGATGATGAACATTTCCTCATGTATTTCTTTGCCGTTTTTATCTCTTCTTCTAAGAAGTCTCTCTTTAGCTCCCTTGGCCATTTCAAGATTGGTTTTTTAGGTTTGTGAAGGGTTAGTTTCTTGAGTTCACCATATGTAATGGATATTAGACCCTTGTCTGATATATTGCTGGTAAATAGTTTTTCCCATTTCTTCCCATTTCCTGGTAATCTCTATGATTCTTTTTTTTAGGCTTTTATAGTTTTCATGAAATAAACCCTTTACATCTTTGGTTAGGTTAATTCCTAGATACTTTTTTTTGAGGTTATTGTGAATGGAGTTGTTTCCTTGATTTCCCTTTCTACTTGTACATTGTTGACATACAGAAAGGTGACTGATTTTTGTGGGTTAATTTTGTATCCTGCTACTTTGTCAAATTGGTTTATAAGCTCTAAGAGTTTGGGGATGGAGCTTTAGGGATCGTTATTTTATAAAATATTGCCATCTACAAAAAGAGATAGTTGACCTTCTTTCTGTCCTATGTGGATCCCTTTAATGTCTTTTTCTTGCCTTATTGCTCTGGCTAAGAATTCCAGAACTATATTGAAGAGGAGTGGAGAGAGTGGGCATCCTTGACTTGTTCTTGTTTTTAGAGGAATTGGTAGTAGTTTTTCCCAATTAAGTATAATATTGTTCTTTGATCTGCCATGTAAGGCTTTTATTATCTTATGAAATGTTCCTTCTATTCATATTTTTTAGAGCTTTAACATTGGTTCTTGTCCTTGGATCTGTTGATGTGATGGATTACATTTATTGACTTACATATGTTAAACCATCCCTGCATCTCTGGGATGAAGCCTACTCGGTCATAATGAATGATTTTTTTATATATTTCTGGATTCTGTTGGCTACAATTTTATTGAGCAACTGTCTTAATCAAAGAGATTGGTATGTAGTTATTTTGTTGGGTCTTTGCCTGGTTTGGGGATGAATGTGTTATTGGCTTCTTAGAATGAGTTTGGGATTACTCCCTCTCTTTCTATTTCTCTGAAGAGCTTGAGGGTAGTGGTTATTAGTTCCTCTTTAAAGGCCTTTTACAGTTCTGTGGTGAATCCATCAGATACTGGGCTTTTCTTGTTGGAAGGTTTCTGATTATTTCTACTATCTCATTGTATGTTATAGAAATGTTTAATTGATTTATTTCTTCTTAGTTCTGTTTAGGCAATTTGTATTTCTTTGTTTCTCAGGCAGGAAAAAAATTTAATTTATTGTACTGCTGCCCACATCATGCATGGTGGAGACACATGGCTGAAAAAGAAGGGGGGCGACCCACCGCTGGGCCCGGACTTATCTAAGCCAGGGACAGGAACAGATGTGACCAGGTGGGGAAAAGGTGTGGCCACACTGGATCTGAATGTGACTTTATGGTCTGGGACCCTCCTAAGGTCAGATGGGACTCTGGTGACCAGAAGTGGCCCAGGATGTGTCCTAGCAGGAGGGGAAGGTTACTGCTTCTAGGTCTGCCAGTTACCTATGTAACAGATATTGGGTGGAAACTTAGCCAAGAAGTGGGGAGGTGTCACTGTTCAAACCTTACATTCCAGCCTTTTCATAATTATGAAAAAGGTCGAAGATTCTCTCCAACTACTTCCTCTTTGCAAGGGGTGTCAACAGTAGGTGTAAAAGGCTGAGCTGTGATCCCCTCTGGGAGAAGGCAGCAGGCAACAGCTGTCACTTGGTCAATGAGTCCTTAGATGAAGTCTGGAGGAGGCAAGTCTCTTGGACGAAGTATGCCAATGTCTCATGAGGCATTGAGGGACTGAAAAAAATACGAGAGAGAAAATAAATGGCAAGAGGAAAGACTTGGGGCTGGAAATGTTGGTAGAAATGTCCCTAGCTACTTCTGACAACCGGCGACTAGGTAGAGAAGAAGTCAAGTGACAAAGGCAAGAAGATAAATTCCTGTCCATTTGAAAATTAGAGAGATGTGGACATTAGATGGGCAGTCTTCTTTCTTCTCTTGTCCTCCTGGCTCTGGTTTGTCTTGACAGGGGAGGCACAAAATGGCTGATGTGATATCATCTCCTCTTACTCCTTTTCATGTTCACTTGTTCCCCAGACTGGCTGAGTCTAAGTGCTCATTGCTGGGATGGTTTGTTCCAGTTGGTATTCAAGGAGGTTTGAACTAAAGGCCTGGGCACTGTCCCTGAGCACTTCTACTGAAGTCTAGCACTCTACCATTTTGAGTTATAGAAACACTTGCAGTGTTTTCTGGTTAGAGATGAGAGGCTCGAGCCATGCTTCCAGACTGGCTCTTTGCAGGTTAGTTGCGAGATGGATTCTTAGGGATTTTTCAGCCCAGGCTGGCTTTGAGTTGCAATCTTTGCCACAAAAGGCCTTTGTTATTTCCCATTATAGCAACAAGGAGATCAAATAGAATAAGTAGAGCTTAAATGGTCCTTATCAAGAACTGACCAACAAATATTCTGCAATGACAAAATTGTTAGATGGGAGAATCTTAGCACACATATACTAATATGCTTGCTTTGCATGCATGAGGCCCTGGGTTCTATTCCTCAGGACCACATAAGCAAAAAGAAAACAGCCAGAAATGGCCCTGTGGCTCAAGTGGTAGAGCACTAGCCTTGAGCTCAAGAGTTGAGGGACAGCGCTTAGGCCCAGAGTTCAGGCCCCACAACCGGACCCCCCCCCCCAAAAAAAAAGAGTCATGTAGTCAGTTCTAGATTACACAACACAAAACCAAAAAGGCAAAACTCAAAACCTAAAATGTTTTGACAACAATGTTTAGACATCTTTGCTAACATAGCACATCAGATGGTTGGGCCTCAGTTACCAGAGTCTGTGAAAAGAGCAACTTGTTAGCAGGACACATTTGAATAGATGGATGGAGGAGAATTAAGCTTGGTGGAAGGGTCAGGATTGGAGGGGGCCAAACGCTTAACCCACCATTTGGCCAAGTTGATGAACTCAAGATGGCAAATTTCTTAAACAATGCAAAGAAAGCCTGAACAAAAATCAAGCCTAGTTTGGCTAGCCTTTTAGAGGGAATCTAGAGGGGATTCCTTGAACCTAGCCTATGTCACACTCTTCAGGGCCCAATACAAATAATTGTAGAAAAGAAAGGGAGATATATAGAAAGTTAGACATGAATAGCAGAGAGCAAAGAGAGCCTGATTGTAAGCAGACTTCTGACCATTGCAGAGGCAAAAATTGTCTAAATCAGATAACAACATAAAAATATTAGGTGCTCTCCTACCCAAGGAGCACAAGAGGCATTTCAGAGGGGTTTCACAGCTCAGGCATGACTTGCAGCACCCCATTAAATGTGTAGGATAGATAGTCTGGTGAATGAAGGAGAGATCACGAGGCAGAAGCAGTGTTGCGACTTCTCCCATAGCCCACTAGAGATTAATGGCCATGCCCCCCAAACCAAGTATCCTCGGCTTCGGAAGTGACCAGCCTTTCGGTTAAAGGCCATAGGAGCTCTCTAGTGTGGTGCCACATCTGAACAGAGATTGAGCAACATAGAGCAATAGAGAGTAGTTTCACTCACCAGAGTAGAGAAGTGGTGTGGACATGGATGTGAAGGCCAGCAATGGTATTGGTGAAAAGTCTCGCGTGGTGTCTCAAGACAGTTTGGTTCACAGAAAAGGGGTGGTTAGGAAATTCTAACATTTCCAAATCAAAAACCGTATCCACGTCATGGCCCCATATGTAAGATATATTAAAAAGCTAGGTTTCATTCGGTAGCCTATGAAGAGAATGCCACACACTATTAAGGTAGGAAAAGACGTTTATTTACCGAACTGCCGCCACCACCATACATGGTGGAGAAACATGGCTGAAAAGGAAAGGGGGGATAGCAATTTCTATTTCTGTATATCCATCTCTGCTAGGTTTTCCTTTCTTTGTGAGTAGAGTCTGGAATTATTTCTTCATGTCCTTGATGTTGGTTGTAATTTTCCCTGTGGTATCTCTAATATTATTGAAATGGGTCTCCTCTCTTATTTTGTTAGTTATTCTTGCCAGTGGTCCATCAGGTTTATTGATTTTTTCCTTAAACACAGCTTTTTAAAATTAATTTTATTTATAATTTTCTCAGTCTCTATCTCATTAATTTGAGCTCTTATTTCGATTATCTCTGTCTGCCGAGCAACTTTAGGTTCAATTTTTTCTTGTTTCTCTAGCAGTTTTGGTTACTTCATAAGATTGTTTACTTGGTCTCTATTTTCTTGATATGTGCACTGAGAACAATAAATTTGCCCCTCAGGACTGCTTTCGCTTGGTCACATAGATTTCTTTGTGATGTTTATTCATTTTCATTGAATTGTAGGAACTTTTAAATTTCTTCTTTAATTTCTTCTGTAACCCATTTATTGTTCAACTGAGTGCTGTTTAATTTCCAATATGTTTAAGGTTTTCCTACTTTATGCCTTGTTATTGAGAATTAGTTTGATTTCACTATGGTCAGATTGAATACAGGGTATTATGTTGATCCTCTTGTATTTGCTTAAATTCCTTGTGATCTATTGTAGAAAATCTTAGGGGTTTGGTAAGAGTAAGACCCTGCTGGTGTGAATGTCTGTAATTCTAGCTACTCAGGAGGCTCAGATATGTGTATTCAGGTTCAAAGCCAGCCCAGGTAGGAAAGTTCATGAGCTTTTTCTGGGGTTGTTCAGCACCAAACCCTGCCTCATGTCTGGGTTTGTTCACCAACTTTGCCACCATGGGCTGGGCTAGGCTGCTTATGCAAGCCAGTATGGAGAGGCCCTCCACCCCACCAGGAGTGAGGTGTTAACCAGGGCTGTTGCCTCAGGCTGGGCTGGGCTGCTTATGTGGGCCAGTATGGAGAGGCACAAAGCGACATGGGTCTGGAGTTGTTCACTGCAACTGTCCCTGCCCCAGCTACCGCTGCAGCCCTTGGCTTGTCTGGGCTGTTCCTGTGAGCTAGAGCTAAGAAGCATTGTGCCCAGAGTCTGAGTGCTTTGCCACTACTGCCAGCTGCTGCTGCTGCTCCAGGTTAGGCTAGGTTGTTTACAGCAGCCGGACAGAGGTGCAACGCTGTGATTATAGCGTCGTTTGCCACTGCTGACAGCTGCTGCTGCTCCAGACTGGGTGGTGCTGCTTGCACCAGCCAGGAAGATGCGCCATGCCAGGGAGGTTGAGGGGAGTCTTCATGCCAGCTCTGTCTTCTGAGATTTGTTTCTATTCTCTGGGTTGGCACCAGCAAGTGAGAGTCTTCTGGATGTCTTGGAATGCTTGTGGATATGTGGTCCTCTGAGGGTCCAGAGCCAGGCCACTTAAGCAGCCTGGTAAGAAGCTCCACCACTTAAGCTGCTCAGCGTGGAGCCCCATCACCAACAAGGGGTGGCTGAAGGTTATTTCCACTTTACTGTTTGTGTAGGTTTTTCCCTTTTCTTTTTTTTCACTTATTGTACCTCTCTGAGTAATCCCTTTTTTTGGTGGGTCACTTGGAAAAACTGAGCATTGAAATTCAAACTATATTTGGTTGGGGAGACCTGTGGTGTTTACCTGCTGTTCCATCACCATCTTGGCCTCTCCCCTTCAGGTGGAGTTTTTCTTAGGTGGAGGGTGGGCCTTAGTTACCAAAGGATAGGTACATAAAAGAATATGTTGTAAAGCCTGCAGATTGTAGTTAGACATTTCTGTTAATATAGCCTTCCCAAATTTAGGAACCAAAGGGTTTGGTCTACCCTAAAGTATTTCAAAGGGATTAAATCCTTTACCATAAGGGCTACATCTTGCTCGAAGGAGAGCAAAGTGGAGGAGGCTCACCTAGCCATGGACAGTCTCTGTATTTAAGTTAGTCTGTGTATTTAATTTAATTTAAATAAATTAAATTCTTTCAAATGCTTTGAACTCTGAGTTCTATAAATGGATTGTAACTTCCAATTTATTCCTAGAGCGTTAGTTAATAATTGAGAACTTGGACCATGAATGCAGGGCCATCTTTGTACACCACAAATAAGGGTAAGCCAAATCAAGAAATTATTACATGCCTCACCTCAGCCTGAAAAACTGTCCACTATTACTAACAGATATGAATACCCATACTTTCCAGGCTTTACCTCTGTGAAGTCCACTTTCCATATTCACCATCTGAGGTTCCTCACATATGAATTATTTCCATATGTTCCAGCTTTTCAGCATTTACCTGTTTGGAAATTACATACACATATTACAAAGGATTGTCAGCCTGAGGGCCAACTGGTTTTCGAACAGTTTTAGGCAGTTGTCTGGAGCAATTTACCAGGGTGCAAATATCTACACATAAACTGAAAGAAAGCTTGAACCTGTTTACATTTTTCACAAGTCCAGTGTCAACATTTGCCCACATATTACGACTGTTTTTGTTTCTTCCCTTAATCTTAACAACTAGTAACTCTAGAGACCCCACTGGTTTTAGAGTGGTCTCCCAAGCTACCTGATCAGCTCAAATGTTTTCCTGTATCTTATGGTCTCTAGGTTCTTTAATTCCTGTATAGTACTCTGAACTTTGGATACTTCTTCCATATTATTCTCCTTTTCTTTCAACCTTGCTTTCATGATCCCACTCTCCTTCTCAATGAGCTCCTTAACCTACAAGTGTTTACGAGGGTAACAGGAGAATTCCTTTGGACAACTGCTGCTCCTTCTCACAACACCTTTGCTTGCTCTACAGCTCCTCCCTTAAGTTCACAAAGGTGCTACTGAGAGGTATTTTTTCCACCTCTTCCTGTACCATTGGGACAAGATGGTTCTGCATTACATTTATGGTAAAGATCTCAGAAGTCTTTTCGGGCTTTTACTCTATTAGTTTCCCTTTCTAGTTTTCGACTTCAGTGTATTTTTGCGACAGATCTTTCAATTGTTTGTTTAGCTCTTCTGTTTTTCTTCCTAATGCTCTTTCCTTTTGCCTGGAATTCTCTATCAGAGCATGTGATCCTATAACTCTTTCTGAAGAGTAACAATCTCTTTCTTGAGGCTGATATTTTCCTGTTCACTTTTCTTGGCCTCATCTTCTATGACACAGCCCTTCCTCGTCTTCTCTGCTAGCTACTTTTCCCCTCTTTCTCTGTTGCTTTGAATTTCTGGTGACACTCTTCAAAGCTTATAATAGACATGTGTCGCGACCACCTCGACCAGCAAGGAAGACACAACCCGGGATTCTTCTCAATGCGGTTTATTCAGGACCTTGCTACAAGCTTCTCTCCCACTTTTCTTCCCGCTTCTTCCCGCTTCTCTCCCCCACCCTCCCCCCCCCCCCCCCCGCACCCGCGCTCCGGTTATAAGCCTCCTGGATGGCCAATCATGAAGCGCCACGTGGCATATACCGATAGGGTCGCAAACACAGAAGCAAACTAGGAGCCAAGTCATAGCCATATAAGGAGTTGTTTTTAGAGAGAGCATTCATCACCGGGAAGACGGAAGGCGGGAGCCAGCGCCATCTTTGGTCGCAGCCGCGCCATGCGGTCACACCATTTTTGTGGCCGCGCCTTACGGCCGCGCCATCTTTGGTCGCGGCTCCCGCAGCTCTCCACAGCTCCCCATTTTTTGTTTTATTAAGCAACAGGTAAGAGTAGAGGTTGGGCCTCTGTCTAAAACTTTAATGAGAGGACCTTGCACTGGTCTTTGCCTGAGGGGCGCCTTCCCCAGTGATGACCAGGCCCGTCCGTTGCCTTTTTTGCAGAGGTGGGATCTTGGGCATTAACCCACTTGCAACCCAACATGCCCTTCTTGGGCTCACGCCAGGGAGTGATTCCCAAGTGCAGTGCATTTGCCTCGCACCCTGTGCTATTCCTTTAATGTGGCAAGCCACACGTAGGGGGACTGTCCGGCCTCAATGGCAGTGAAGGCCTGGACTACCTTAGCCATACTCCTGCGCTGCGAGCTCCTAATCTGGCATATGCACCACAGGCACAGCAAGATCACCAATGCCAGGATACCAATAAGGGAGCCCATTCCCGCCCACTCCTTCAAATGATCCACAGCTGTCAAAATCCAGGAGGAAACATCTTGTAACAGGGCATCATCCATCCGGGTAGTTTATCGCGACAATGGCCGATCGTAGCTGCAACATCAATTGGTCGAATTCCCCCGTCCAGTTGCCTAAAAGATAACTTGACAGTTGTTTAGACAAATTTGCTGCTTGGGTATAGTTATAATACTGAATAGCAGTAATACAAAGCCCTTCATATTTTTGAACACATCCCAGCTGAGCCAACTGCCACAGGATATCAACCTGCTCCTGCACAAGGTCAACCCTTTGATTTAACCACATCAGTCCTCCTTTAAATTGTGCATTGGCTGCTTGTTGTAAATCCAGAGCTCTTGCTGTAGTAGCTGATAAGTTATTTAAAGTCTGAGCCGTCTGCACAGTATGTGACATGGTGACAGCAGCAGCCATCGCACCCGCAGCAGCCACAACTATAGCAGTTACAATGGCCGCAGTGATGCCAAAATCTCTCTTATGCCTAAACAAGGTTACAGCTTGAGAAGCATCTACTGTCACAGGCACCCAAAGTGGGATGCGTGCAACTATAGCTAACGGATACTGAGAACTCCAGCAGGTAGCATAATAGCAGGTTTCATTAGTGCAAGCACATACATCATCTGAGCATACAGAGGTGTTGTTAATTACCAAAAACACAAAAGGGGAAACCACACACACGGGTGTAGGCTGATTGCTAAATACCGTATAATTCTTACTAAAATGACAATTGGCACCCACAGTACAGGCAGTCCAGAGGCCCGTGAGCACATCCTTCCACAAAGCCGATCCTAAGGCTGAAGGAGTGGAACAATTATGCCTATCCGCCGCTGAGCGACCAGCGTTATCCAAATTCAAAAAATGTAGGGTGACTCAGTAGATGAATGGATCAAGAAAATGTGGTATATATACACAATGGAATTCTATGCCTCCATCAGAAAGAATGACATTTCCCCATTTGTTAGGAAATGGAAAAAAATTGGAAAAAATTATATTAAGTGAAGTAAGCCAGGCCCAAAGAAGCATAGGTCCCATGGTTTCCCTTATTTGCAATATCTAGTATAGGTATGAGTCAAGCGGAAAAGGTCAAATAATGTGATGTTAGGAAAATGAACCCTTAAATATGTATTTTAATGTTTTCGTTTCTTTCATGCATGTGTTTCTAACGCATTTATAAGATTATTTCTTTGTTGCTTTGTACCTCCCTCCCCCACAGTGTAACCCCTGCTTTCACTATATTTGATGTCAGTATAACATGTGGAGGAGATGGGGACAAACAAGTCGTTTAAGGATTCAGGTGGACCTGTTGCAACAATGAGAAATACAAAATGTCATGTCAAAACCAGCTTTACAATGTCGGTGTGGGGGGGGAGGGGGGTATAATTGGGTGGGGGGAAGGGGGAGGCTGGGAAGGGAGGTGAAGGGTAAACAAAGGAGGAGGCTGCAATGCTTGGTAAGAAATGTATGCATTATCCTGCCCATGTAATTGTAGCCCCTCTGTACAGTATGTTCTCAAATAAAATAAAATAAAATTAAAAAAAAATAAAAAAATAAATTTAGGGTGAAAAGTGTCATGGCTATTCTTTGTCTTGCTGTGGCCATCAGGGGTCCAGCTCCCCCTTTTTGTTTTATTAACATTTCCTTGATAGTACGATGAGCTCTTTCCACAATTCCTTGTCCTTGAGTGTTATAGGGCAGTCCATGCACCAGGGTAACACCCATTTGAGTGCAAAAGGAAACAAAGCACTGCCCAGTATAGGTCGGACCATTATCAGTTTTTAGCTGTTTTGGCATTCCCCAGGCCGCCCACGCTTCCAGGCAGTGAGATATTACATCAGTAGCCTTTTCCCCTGACAGGGGGGTGGCAAGTATAACACCCAAAAAGGTGTCAACAGAAACATGTAGATATTTTAAGCGGCCAAATTCTGGTACATGAGTTACATCCATTTGCCATATTTGTAAGGGTCTTAAACCACATGGATTAACTCCAAACATAGGGGGCTTATGGTAAATAATACATCGGGGACACTCCTTTACCACTTGACGTGCATCCGCTCTAGAAAGGGAAAAGCGGCTTTGTAAAGTCCTGGCATTTACATGAAATTTGGCATGAAAATCTTTTGCTAAGTCAACAGAAGAAGCATGGAGCGCCCACTCAGCACTAGTGTGTGCATCAGCCAGGGCATTACCCTTTGTCAGTTGTCCTGGGAGGCTCGTATGTGCTCGAATACGCATTGGAAAAAAGGGTTCCTTGTGTTGCCATATAAGGGATTGTAGCAAGGTAAAGGGAGCTAGAACAGAACAGGTAGCCTTTATTGAACCAACCACTTCCAATATATTTAAAGCATTTATTACATAGGCTGAATCTGATATTAAATTAAAGGGACAGGGGAAAGCTTTAAATACTTCAATTACAATCATCAACTCAACAATCTGTGGGTTACCAGGGACAAATTGATGCTGCACGGGGTCTTGGTTACCTGCGACGTATACCCCGCAACCCGTTTTGGAACCATCTGTAAAAATATTTATAGCCCCTCCAATAGGCTTTTGGGCAGTTACCTTTGGAAAAATCACTGGATGTTCCTTTACAAATCTCAGTAGGGGGTCTTTGGGCAAATGATTATCAATATCTCCTGGAAACATGCATCTCAAAATGGACCAATTATCAATAGTGGTACATAAGGTCTGAACTTGGTAGGCATTGTAGGGAACAATGATGGAGTGCGGATAAATTCCAAAAAACTGTAAACTCTGTTGAACTCCTTGCAGAGCTAAGCCCGCTACCGCCTCAGGGTAATACTCCAGCGCCTTTCCGGGGGAAACATGAGAGTGTAACCACATCAAAGGCCCCTCTTGCCAAAGTACACCAGTTGGTTGGGTCTCAGTGGGAAGAATGCATAAATCAAAGGGTTGGCCATCTTGTAGCCTGTTTAAACAGGCGGCACTTAAAGCTTCCTCCACCCTTTTAAGAGCAAATCGGGCGTTCTCAGTCAGGTCTCCTGGGGAGTTTAAATCTATATCTCCTTTTAACATATCAAATAAGGGTTTTAATTCATAATTTGGCAATTTCAAATACCCCCTTATCCAATTAATATCCCCCAACAATATTTGAAAATCATTTAAAGTCTTTAAGTTATCTTTTCTCAGGGTCAATTTTTGGGGCATGATCGACCTGGGATGTATCTTAGCTCCCAGGTACTCCACCACTATGCCTGTTTGTATTTTTTCTGTTGCTGGATAAAGACCCTGTTCCCTTAAGGCAAAAACCAATCCTGCATAGGCCTTTTGTAACCCAGCTTCTTCCTTATGAGCTATCAAAATGTCATCCATATAATGGACCACCCTGAGTTTAGGATGCCGTTCTTTAACAGGAGATATAGCCCTGCCGACAAACAGCTGACACATAGTGGGGCTGTTGGCCATACCCTGAGGCAGCACGACCCACTCATATTCTTCATGGTTACAGGAGGGCACAGTAAAGGCAAAATGCTCACAATCAGCGGAATGCAAGGGGATAGAAAAGAAACAATCTTTTATATCTATTACCATAATAGGCCAATGGGCAGGGAGTGTGGAAAGCAAAGGTAACCCTCTTTGTACAGGGCCCATAATTTGCATTTGTGCGTTTATGGCACGCAAACCATGAAGTAATCACCATTTACCCAACTTTGTTATCACAAATATTGGAGTATTCCATGGTGAAACTGAGGGTCTCACATGGCCCAGGGCTACTTGTTCTTTTACCAGTTTATGAGCGGCTAAAAGCTTTTCGGAGGATAGAGGCCACTGAGCTACCCATACCGGTTCCTCCGTCTTACAGGTAATGGGAACTTGATTTTCAGCAGCCCCTATGAAAATGGGTTTTTGGTGGACATCAATAGGCTCTTTACAGCCTTGCAAGTTTTTTCCCAGTCCTTGCCCTGGGCAGTAGCCCATTTGTAACATCATTTCCTTTCAGGTAGGAGAATATTCATTACTAAGGGAAAACCCCATCTCTTTTAGTAAATCTCGACCCCACAGGGAGACAGGCAATTCTAAAACATAAGGCTGGATGTTTCCAGAGTGTCCCTCTCCATCCTTCCAGTTGAGGGGTCTTGCACTTATGTCAGGGGCTTTGGCATAGCCCAACCCTCTCAGGGTTTGTTCTGAGGCCTGTAATGGCCACCCTCTCGGCCAATCCTTTTTAGCAATAATGCTACGATCAGCCCCTGTGTCTAACAGTCCTATAAACCTTTTCCTTCAATCTCCAGCTCAAGCGTGGGTCTCTGGTCTAAATCCAGGGCTAGGTACACTGACCCAATTCCAGAGGAGCCAAAACCCTTTTTACCTCTCTCAGACTGTATGGCAGGAAATTTTTCATGTAGGCTAGGCAGCCTACATGAACAATTGGGCAATTCTGTCTCCAGGGGAAATTGCTACCATACCTTTTGGGGCTTCTACCATGATTTTAAGTATACCTGTATAATCTGGGTCAATAACTCCTGGGTGAATTTTAAGCCCTCTAAGAGTAACGGAAGACCGGCCAAGTAGTAACCCCACTGTGCCCTGTTCTAGAGGACCTTGAAAATCTGACTCTATTAACTGAACACCCATTAGTGGGGTTAGTACGAGTCTGGTGGTAGTGCGGATGTCCAGTCCTGCCGAGCCTGTAGTGGCTCTCCGCAGTTCTTGGGATGCCTCAGGGTAGGCCATCCTTCTTGGGAAATTTCCTCATTTGGGCTCTCCATTGCCCCATACATTTGTGGGCCCTGGGGACGGGGGCCCCTCTGCCCATTTTTTGGCTGCATGATGGGGCCCAAGGGCTGGCCATTAACAACTTTGACTGATCTACACTCATTGGCCCAATGCTTTCCTTTCTTACATCTGGGGCACAGCCCTGGTTGTTTACCCGTTGTAACTCCTCCAGCCCTTCCGGTTCCTTTTCTCTCTGGGCAATCTCTTTTAAAATGACCAGCCTTACCACACTTAAAACATACTCCATATGTCACTCCAGAGCCCCACGGCCTATTTGAATACTGGAATACAGCGGCAGCAAGGCCTGCATTAGTTAGAGGTCCTCCCAGCTCCCTGCACACTTTCATCCATGCTTCCAACCCTCTATGCTTAAACAGGGTAATGGCGGCTTTGCATTCTTTGGTGCATTGCTCATAGACTAATTGTTTTATAAGAGGCATAGCCATGTCAGGATCCCCAAAAATTCTGCCTGCTGCTTCCACCATTCTGGCCACAAAATCTGAAAAAGGCTCCGTAGCCCCCTGCAGGATCTTGGTGAGATTGCCGCTAACTTCCCCCTTATTTGGTAGTGATTTCCACGGCTTAATGCAAACATCATTTATCTGTTGATACACTTCAGGGGAATATCCTATCTGAGCATTAGCAAAGCGACCTTGTCCTAAGAGCATGTCTCTGTCCCAAACCTGACGTCCGTTTGCTTGATTTATGGCTGCCTGTTCATTACAAAATTCTAGCATAAATGCCCTCCAATCCAAGTATTGGCCTGGACTCAAACATGCCCATGCTAGGCTCGCCCAATCAGAGGGGGTCATGCAATATCTCATTATAGCTTCCACTTGAGCTACGGTAAAAGAGTCTGTAAGCCCATACGTCCGAACAGACTCAGCCAGGGACTTAATTACTTTAAATTCTAGAGGCTCATGGAATCTCTGTTGATTATTGTCTTGAAAAACTGGGAAGGCGAGTTCTGCTCCAGCAGTTCGCCAAGTGTCCGGGCAAAACGTGTGCCCATTGGCTCTATGTTGATATGGAGGAGGAGCTAAAGGGGTCGGACCGGAAGTTCTTTCTAAGTCCTCATTAAGTGCAGGTTGGCTTAGCTTACGTTCCCCTTGTTTTATACGGCTCCTTTTCATCTGTTGAATAAGTGCTCTCACTTCTTCCTCCTCTAACTCGCTGGAACTCGCTCTTTCCAATTTTAGCTCGGACAGATCTGGGTATAGTCGCCCCCTTTTGCCCTTTTCACTGTCTCCCTTTTCACTGATTGCCTTCTCTGACCTCTCCTCCTGTAACTGCTCCAGTGCTGGCTGTCCATTTTCTATAATCTCACAGCAGATCTGATCCTCCAAGGCAGCCACTAATCAATCTCCAAATGGGGCGGACTCCTGCCTTTAATGTGCCCTGTTCATAGGCAAAGTCCAACTCCCTCCCTAATTTATCCCATGAGGCTATTGTAAGGCTTCCGGACACTATGAACCAAGGAGCTACAATGTTTCATTTTTCAAGGAACCTCTGTAAAGTACCCTTCTTTAACTTTAGTCCTTTTGAGCGTAGTAGCTCTTCCAGGGCCAGAAAAATTGGATGTGACGTCGCGGCGCCCATCTCAGTTATTAAAATTTTTATTTTTTGTTACTTTCACTTTAGGCCTGTATTTTATTTCTTCCCGGGTTTCTGCTCTCTCTTTTATCTACAGAGAAGAGCCCCATATTATGCCCGCTTTAATCGCGGATTCCCACTTCACCTGGGAACTTAGCCCCGCTCTTGTCGAGGATTCCCCCTTTTCCTGGGAACTTACTGGTGCACCACCCTGACAACAGAGAGAACTGAATTCCCCGTATGGGCCACCAGCTGTCGCGACCACCTCGACCAGCAAGGAAGACGCGACCCAGGATTCTTCTCAATGCAGTTTATTCAGGACCTTGCTACAAGCTTCTCTCCCGCTTCTCTTCTTCCCTCTTCTTCCCACTTCTCTCTCCCTCCCCCTTCCCCACCACCCGCGCTCCGGTTATAAGCCTCCTGGATGGCCAATCACGAAGCACCACATGGCATATACCGATAGGGTCGCAAACACAGAAGCAAACTAGGAGCCAAGTCATAGCCATATAAGGAGTTGTTTTTACAGAGAACACTCATCACCAGGAAGACAGAAGGCGGGAGCCAGCGCCATCTTTGGTCGCAGCCGCACCATGTGGCCGCGCCATTTTTGCGGCCGCGCCTTACGACCGCGCCGTCTTTGGTCGCGGCTCCTGCAGCTCTCCACAGACATGTACTTCACCCTAATACATTCTTATATCAGGTCTGGCTCCATTTTTCATGGCCACAATTTCTTAATGCAACATCAGTATCTCTTCTTGGCCTCATTTGTTGTTAGCAAGGATGACAACATTGCTGTCTTGTGCTTCTGTCGGCCTCTGATCTGTGGTCCCCTAATTTGCCTCATGCTCACCCAGGCTAATGTACTTGAATTTCATTTTATTCTGTGTTTTCTAAGTTCCTTTTGCGGATTTTCTTCTCATTTTTGACTCTCACAAGAATATATCTTCAAATCTTTTCTTCACGTCAAATTATTCTCCCTGTTTTCTCCAGTGTCCAGTGCTTTTAAACTCTTGGTGGGTTTGGACTGGCACATATTGGAGATTCAGTCTTTTATAAGCCTGTATTTTGAGGTAGAAGTGTATGAATTTTTCTTTGCCTCATTTCTTCTTAAGTTCAGAGGGCTGATTTTTAAATTGAACACAATTGGAATTCAGAGCCCCAAGCTCCTTTTCATGTTACTCCAGAGATATGAACACATTTTCCACTTCCTTCCTTCCAGGACTTTTCTCTTTTTCTCTTTCCTTCTCTTGCTCTGAACAAGTAGCCTGTAAAAAATCTGTACCCATTCCCCACTCCATCTGCCTAACAGTTTTCAACTGTCACATCAGAAACTGCCCAAAGCCCAATCACTTCTTAATAGCTCAATAGGTGGGGATTAATGCAACAGCCCCTCCCACAGAATGCCCCACCTTCTTTGGTGGCATACTTTGTCCTCTCCAGCTGGCCAGGAGATAGTGCCTGGCTGATTATCGGACCCTATAGATTATCATGGCCCTGATGATTATTACAGTATCCTCCTTGTGAATTAGTTGCAATTGAAATTGGAAATTTGATTGTGATATTACAAACTCGTTATGACATCACAAACCCATTTTGACATCATCATAACACAACATCACAAATCCATTGTGACAATATTGTCATTGTGACATCATGATTCCATTGTGACATCTCAAATCAATTATGATCACTTAGCTCCTTTGAAAAATCACATGCCTTTTTCAACATCATAGTCCTTTTGTGTACCCATATTCTTGTTGTTAACCAATGACAATTGAGATCAGACATGCCATTATACCATCAAAAAGTGTTTGTGACATCCTCAACAGTGTGACATCACATTTTCATTATGAGAGCTTCACCAAACTCAATGACATAATCGCATTATGACAAGAATTCTCATTGTGACATCAAAGACACATTGTGAATGCCTATTCTGTGATTTCATTGTATTTCAAATGTGGCATGAGAGTTGATATCAGAAACGCATGTTTGTGCCTACACAATCATTTTGACATCATAATCACTTTGTGATATAGCAGTGCCAATGTGATATCACTAACACAATGTGACATCACAAAACTCTCCTGTCCTCATAACTTTTGTGACATGCTAACATTGTGATATCTTAGACCTTTTTGCCCTCATAATTTGTTTCAAGCTCATATTTCATGTATGACGAGATACCAGAAATCCACTAACATTATGACCATGTGACATGACGCTGACACTTGTCATGATCATCCTGTCATGTGACATCACAAAAGGTTTTGATGTCACAATTAGTTGGTGATGCCATACAGGTAAGGGGTCACAATAGGTCTATGATGCCACAATTTGTTGGTGATATCCAAATGGCATAAAGGATCTCATTTGTCATGAAATCACAGAGACTATGAGTGCAGAAACGGACTGTGGTATCTTCAAAGGCATGTGTTGTCAGATGTGTGATGAAGTCCTAGGAGGAATATGATATCACAGTGTGACACAATGTGCATGATATCTGTCAGTATGATGTCACAATTGTCATGATATCACAGTGGATTTCTGATATCACATATCATAACAAATATTATAAGACTGAAAACAGATTACGAGCTCATAAAAGGCCTAAGACATCACAATTGCAGCACGTCAGAAGACTTATGAGGACAGGGCAGGTTTGTGATGTCAGTGTGTTAATGATATCACCATAGCACTGTGATGTCACAAAGTGATTGTGATGCCATATATTTATGAGATCATAATGGTTTTTTCATATCAACCCACATGCCACATTTGAAATAGAATGAACTAAGAGAATAGGCATTTACAATGTGTCAATGTGTCTATAACATCGCAATGACAATATAATGTCGTAATGCTATAAGGTCATTATAAATTGGTGATATTGCAAGGACATAATGGTGTCATAATGAATATTTGTTGTCTTATTTGTGATGGGGTCACAAATGGTGATGTTACAATGGCATATATGAATTCCATTGTCATGTGTTCACAATGAGGATATGGGCATACAAAGGGACTGTGATGTCACAAATGCCATGTGGGTTTTCAAAGGTACTTAAGGTCATGATAGCTTTATGATAAACTGTTGTGATGAGGTCACCAAAGGTTTTTGATGACATAATAATTTTGTAATATCTCAAACACAGGTCCAATGTCAATTGCTAGTATTTCACAATGTGCATACTAGTTCACAGAAGGATCTTGAAGGCCTAATGGACATGAATTTTTTTAAAGTTATGAGATCATATTAGGTTTGTGAATACACAATGGGACAGATATCATCATGGCAATGTCAACTCACTACATCATGTCAAAATATTGTGTTGTTGTCACAATTGGTGATGAGGTCACAAAAGATTAGTGATGTCACAATTTGTTGTGCATGTCACAATGACATGATGGTTCCCAATTGTCTTTAACTTACAATAAGTATAGGATTTTACAAAGGGACTGTGGTTTCTCCAAAAGCATGTGTTGTCACAAATATATTGAAATCCTAAAAGGTTTGTGATGCTAAAATTTGACACAATGGTTATGAAATCTGGCAGTGTGATATCACCATGGTCATGATGTCACTGGGAATTTGTGATATCAAGTGTCATATGTGAAATCTAATGAGGTCGACAACAGATTATGAGGACAAAAAAGCCAAAGGTATTAGAATTGCAGCATGTCACAAAAGTTATGATGCCAGGATAGGTTTGTGATGTCACAGTGTGTTAGAGATATCACAATGGAAGAGTGATGTACAAAGGGATTTTGATGTCACAATGGTTAGGAGTTCTTGATTTGCTTATGATATCAACCTACAGGCCACATTTTAAATAGAATGATATAACAGAAAAGGCATTCATAATGTGTCTATGAAGTCACATGACATGGTGAAGTTATAAAGCTATCATATCATTTTAGTTTTGTGATTTCACAAGGAGTAGATGGTGTCAAAATGACAATGTGATGTCACAATTGTGATAAACTCACAAACTGTTTTTGATATTAAAATGTCATGTCTGATTCTCAATTGTCAATATTTCACAGTGGGGATTTGAGTACACAAATGAAATGTGATGTCACAAAGCTATGTATTTTTTCAAAATGTATAAGAGGTCATAATAGATTTGGGATATAACAATGTGATCCTGGTGTTAAAATATCAATGTGATGTCGCAATGGGTTTGTGATGTCACAGTGTTGGTGAGGTCACAATGGGTTAGTTATGTCATGAGTTTTTAATATCACAATTATTTGTCCAATTTCAATTGCTCCTACTTCACCATGAGGACACTGTAATAACCATCAGTGCTCGTATAATCCACAGGAACAGATAGTCATCATGACCTCTTGGTATGGACCACCATAGAGAGGGGTGTATGCCGCTGAAAGGGGCAGGACATGCTGTTGAAGGTGATAGGATGTCAAGTCCCACATGGTGAGCTGCCAAGAAGTGATTGGGCATGGACATTTGGGAAGTGATGATTGAAAACTGTTATGTAGGAAACATATTGCAGTAGGGGTAGGGTACGGCCTAAATATAGGCTGCAGGTTCAGAGCAACAGAAGGAGACAGAAAAAACGGAAAGGCCTAGAAGGAAAGAAGTGATGAGACTGCAGGAGGATAAAGAGCTGGCAGGAAAGGAAATTGAGGGAGAGCAGGAGCTGAAGGATGGCACCTGGCCACTTGGATAGGGCAGGGCAGGCCTGTAAAGTGTAGAACAGCCTGAAGAGAAGAAGGGATTGGTGGAAGGAAAAAAATAAGACCTGAAATGTCGGATAGGTCTGTAGTGAAGAAGGATGAGGAGATAAGAAAAAGCCTTGTCCTTTGAAATTTGGAGCTTTGGAGATCATTAGTTTTGGGGTTGGTTGTTTGAAGACCAGTTAACCAATGGCTGGGCTGCTCTGTGGAGTTCTGAGGGTTCATGGTTGAGGCTCTGGGCATCCAGCCAAGGTCAAGTTAGTCGCTTGTTATAAAATTTAGGAGGACAAGACAGATTTGTGATGCAACATTGCATTAATCATATCATAATGTCAATATGAGGTCACAAAGGGTTTGTAATGTCACAATGGTGATGTGGTCACAATGGGTTTCTGAAATCAAACTATATGCCACATTTGAGATAGAATGAAATCACAGAATAGGCAATCACATTGTCTCTAGGACATCACAATGAATATGTGATGTCATAATGCTATGATGTCATTGTCATTTAGGGATATCACAATGGGCTGATTGTATGCTAACAACAATGTGATCTCACTCTGGAGATGATGTCATAAAGCGTTTGTAATGGTACAATGGCATGTTTGATGTCATTTGTCCATTTTCAAAGGTGCTAAGAGGTCACAACAGATTTGGGATATCACAAGGTGATCGTGATATCACTGTGGAAATGTGATGTCACAATTGGTTTGTGATGTCACAGTGCTGATAAAGGCACACATGGATAGAGATGTCACAATGAATTTGTAATATCACCATTACATATCTAATTTCATTCTACTAGATCACAATGAAGATACGTGTTTACATAAGGAGCTAGAAGTCAGAAAGGCCATGGATTTTGTAAAATATTATGCAGAAATAAGAGATTGGTGAAAATGCAATGGGACATAGATATCCCACTGGCAATGTGATGTTACCATTACATGGGACAGTATTGTTTTGATGTCACAAATAATTGGTAATGCCATACAGCTGATGAGGTCACATAGATTTGTGATTTCACAATGGGATGTTGATGTCAAAATTTCATGCCAGGTGTCCAATTAACAATAAATATATAAGTTCACAAGGCATAATGTATCCAAAGGCATATGTTGGCACAATTGCAATGAGTATTAACAAGTTTGTGATGTCATAATGTGAGTCAGTGGTCATGACATCTGGCAGTGCGGTGTCACATTGGTCATGATGTCACAGTGGATTTCTGATATCACATGTCATACCTGAAGTATTATGAGTTAAACAATTTATGAGCTTAGAGAGGCCAGAGATCACACTGGCAGCATGTCAAAACATTTATGAGGTAGGAGAGACAGTGGGTTAGTGATATCATAATGGCAATGTAGTGTCATCGAGGTATTGTGATGCCATAGTGGTTATGTGTTCACAATCTATTTCTGATATCAACACACCTGTCACATTTGAAATAGAATGAAATCACAGAATAGACATTCCATTGTATCTGTGACATCACAATGACCATGTGATGTCATAATTCTATGATGTCATTGTTGTTTTATGATGTCACAATGGGATGATGTTGTCATAATGACAATGTGATGTTACAGTGGTGATGATGTCACAAAGGTTTTGAGATGTTAAAATGGCATGTCTGATCTCAATTGTCATTAGCTCAAAATGAGGATTTGGGTACACAAAGGTCCTGTGATGACACAAAGGCCATGCTTTCTTTCAAAGCTTCTGAAGTCATATTAAGATTGGGATGTCACAATGTGAGCATGGTGACACAATGGCAATGTGATATCACAATGAGTTTTTTTTTTTTTTTTTTTTTTGGGTCCGGTCGTGGGGCCTGAACTCTGGGCCTGGGCGCTGTCCCTGAGCCCTTCACCTCAAGGCTAGCACTCTACCACTTGAGCCACAGCGCCACTTCCGGTTTTTTTCTTTTTGCTTATGTGGTGCTGAGGAATCGAACCCAGGGCCTCAGGCATGCAAGGCAAGCGCTCTACCACTGAGCCACCTTCCCAGCCCATCACAATGAGTTTGTGATGTCACCATGGTGATGAGGTCACAACGGTTTAGTGATGTCTCATCAAGTAATATAACAATGACATATAAAATTTCAATTTCTTCTAATTCACTATGAGGAAACTATCATAACCAGTGAGGCCAGAATTATCTGTGGGAGCCCATAATCATTGTAAATTCTTGGCCTGGCCCACCGGAGAGTGAGGGGAATACCGCTAAAGGTGGTGGTGTCAAGCCTCACATGGTGAGCTGTCAAGAAGTAATTGAACATTGGGCAGTTTGGGAAGTGACGATTGAAAACTGTTAGGCAGACGACACATTGGTGTGAGGAGGGGTACAACCTATATATAATTTGCATTTTCAGAGCATTAGAAGGGGACATAAAAATGAGAGCTACCCAGATGGAAGAAAGTGGTGAGACAGCAGGAAGGGAAAAGAGAAAAGAGGAAGTTGAGGGAGAGCAGAAGGTTGGCAAGAGGTCACTGGGGCAGAGGAGGGCAGGCCTGTGGAGACTGGAGAGGCCTGAAGGAAGTGGTGGAAGGGAAGTAGGGAAAGACCAGGAAGGAAGGACAAGTCTGTAGCGAAGGAGGGAGGAATGGAAAAGTAAAAAACCTTGCTCATTGAGGTTTGGAGTTTTGGAGATCATAATTTTTTGACTGGTGGTTTGCAGACCAATTAAGAAAGGGTGGGGCTGCCCATTGAAGTTCTGAGGTTTGGTGGTCAAGGCTGCTCTTGCACCTGGGTATCCAGTCCAGGATAAGGTAATCACAGTCCGCTTTCTAGTGTAAATTGGATTATTATACTAAATGTGACTTGATGGTTTGTCTCTTTGCCTTAGAAGTTATAAGTACACGAGTTCACAGAAAGAGTTTGAAGTCTCAAAGGCCATGAATTTTCTAAGATGTGATGTGACCATATAGTTTTGTAAAAAACACAATGGGACAGTGATATCACAATGGCAATACCACAATATCATGTCAAAATAATGCTTTCATACCACAATTAGTTGTCGATGCCATTCTTGTGATGAGGTCACAATAAGTTTGTGATGTCACAAAGGGTTCATGATGTCAGAGTGGCATGGCAGATCTCAATTGTCATTAATTGGCAATGAATATATGATTTCAAAAAGGGACTGTAATGTCTCCAAAGGCATTTGTTGTCACAAATGTGATGCCGTTCTAACAGGTTTGTGATGTCACAATGTGACACAATACTCATGATAGCTGGCAGTATGATGTCACAGGGGATTTCTGATATCACATGTCATACCAGAAATATGAGATTTAAAACAGATTATGAGCTCACAAAGGGCTTAACATATGACAATGGCAGCATGTCACAAAACTTATAAGGACTGGTTTGTGATGGCACAGCAGATTAATGATGTCACAAAAGATTGTGATATCACAATGGTTATATGGTCAAAATGGGATTCTGAAATAGAATAAATTCACAGAATAAGCCTTCACACTGTTATGACTATGATGTAACAATGTCATTGTGATTTATCATGCTATGATGCCATTGTTGTTTGGTGATGTCACAACGAGCTGAAGGTGTCATAATGACAATTTGATGTCACTGCTTATTTATGATGTTACAGTGGTTATGAGTTCAAATTATGTTTCTGATGTCAACACACATGTCAAATTTGAAAAAAGAATGAAAAAGCCTGGAGCCAGTAGCTCATGACTGTAATCCAAGCTACTCAGGAAGCTGAGATCTAAGGATTGCACTTCAAAGCCACTTTAGGCAGGAAAGTGTATGAGACTATCTCCAATAAAAACCATTAGAAAACCAGAAGTGGTGCTGTTACTGAAGTGATAGATTGCTTGCCTTGAGCTGTAGAGCAGGGACAGAACCCAAGCCCAGAGATCAAGCTCGATGACCGAAAAAAAAAATTAAAAACAGGCATTCACAATCTCTCTATAACATCACAATGACAATGTGATCTCATAATGCTATCTTGTCATAGTTTTGTGATGTCAAAAGTAGTTGGTCCTGTCATAATGAGAATGTTATGTCACACTGGTGATGTCACGAAGAGTTCATGATGTTACAATGGCATGTCTTATATCAATTGTCAGTTCATAATCATGGTATAGTTACACAAAGGGACTGTAATGTCACAAAGGCCATGTGTTTTTTCAAAGGTGCTAAGAGGTCCAAACAGGTTTGGGATGTCACAATGTGATAGTGATATCAAGTGGCAATGAAAGCTCACAATGGGTTTGTGATGTCACATTGGTGATGAAATCAACGTTTTGTGAAGTCACATCTCATACTCACATGTCCAATTTCAGTTGCTACTATTTCAAAATGAGGATATGAGTTCACAGAAGAAGACTGAAATATAAAAGGCCATGAATTTTCTAAAATGCTATGAAGACATACTAGGTTTTTGAAAAAACATTGGAACAGTGATATCGCTATGGCAATGGGATGTTGCAATATGATGATTTAATAAAGTTTTGTTGCCACAATTGGTGATGCCATACTGGTGATAGTTTACAAGAGGTGTGTGATATCACAATGGGTTGGTGATATCAAAATGACACATGTGATCTCAATTGTCAACTCAAAATGAGGATATGGGCTCACAAAGGGACTGTGATGTCTCCAAAGTCATGCGTTGTCTCAAAAATGATGAAGTCCTAACAGGTGTGTGTTGTCAGAATATGACAAAATGCTCAGAACATCTATCAGTGTGATGTCACCATGATCTAGATGTCACACTGCATTCGGGTATCACATTTCATACCTGGATTGGGTATGAGAGGATTGGAATTTCACAGTGGGTTAGTGATATCACCATGGACATATGGCGTCACAAAAGGATTGTGCTACCACAATGGCTATTAGATCACAATGTGTTTCTACTATAATAGGTTTGTGCTGTCACAATTGGTTGGAAATGTCACAATGGCATGCCGATTCTCAAATAACTTTAATTCACAATGAAGATATGAGTTCACAAAAGGACTGTGTTGTCTCCAAAGTCATGTGTTGAGGCAAATGTGATGAAGTCTTAACACATTTGTGAGTTCACAATGTGACACCATGGTCTTGATGTCTATCAATGTGATGTCACAATGTTCATATTGTCAGAGTCAAAACAGAATATAAGCTTACTAAAGCCCTAAAATATCCTAATGGCAGCATATCACACGTTATGACTAACAGTTCATGGTCCTTGGAGCTTAAGATTCTTTGAAATTGTATCCTCATTTTGAACTAGTAGAAATTGAAATTGGACATGTCATTGTAATAATACTAACTCTTAGTGACATCACAAACGCATTGTGACCTCATCATCACTGTGACATCACAAACTCATTGTGACATCACATTATTGTTGTGCCTTCACAATCACATTGTGACATCACAAAGCAATAATGAACTCTTAGCACCTTTAAAATACACATGACCTCTGTGTCATCACAGACCCTTTGAGTACCCATATCTTCATAATGAACTAATGAAAATTGTGATCACACATAGCATTGTAGCGTCACAAATACTTTGTACAATAATTATGACTGTGAAATCACATTGTCATCATGACACCATCATCTCATTGTGATTCACAAAACCGCAATGACACAATACCATTTTTCTCTTTTTTTCTTCCGTACGTTTTTTATTGTATGTGTACTGTACAGAGGGATTACAGTTACATGAGTAAGGTAATGAGTACATATCCTATCAAACATTGCTGCCTTGATATCCCCTTGTCACTTTAATGTCATAGACCCATTGTGAATGCCTATACTTTGATTTCATTCTATTTCAAATGTGCTATGTGGGTTGATATCAGGAAACCATTGTGAACTCATAACCTTTGTGACATCAAAATCTCTTTGTCACAACACTTTGCATTTGTTATATCATTAATCCACTGTGACATCAAATACCTCTCCTGTCCTCATAACTTTTGTGAAATGCCATTGTGATTTCTTAGGCCCTTTGTGAGTTGAAAATCTGTGTTCGACTTCATATTTCAAATATGACATGAGATATCTAAAATCCAATTTAACATCATGATAACACACCCCTGGACATCATAACCATTGTGTCACTTTGTGACATCTCAGACCTGTTAGTTCTTCACTATCTTGACTGCAAATATTTTGGTGACATCAGAATCCCTTCCCAAACTCCTCATATACTCATGGTGAGTTAGTGATAATTGAGATCCCACATGCCATTGTGACATCACCAACCCCTTGGTACATCTCAAATCTATTGTGACCCCCTCATCAGTATGACATCACCAATTGTGACATCAAAAAATTATTATAACATGATGTTGAGACATCACATTGTCATTGTGAAATCACTGTTCCATTGGGTTTTCACATAGTATGACCACATATTATGAAGCTCCTTCTATCACCCGGTATCCTCATATTGAATTATGAGTAATTGAAATTGGATGTATCATTCTGATATTACAAACTGTGACATCACTAAACCATTTTGACCTCATCACCATTGTAACATCAAAAACACAATGGGACATCTCATTTTCATTGTGACATTATGGATCACATTGTGCCCTTTGAAACCTATTATGACCTCTTACCACCTTTGAAAACACACATGGCCTCTGTGGCATCACAGAACATTTTTGTATCCATATCCTCATGGGGAACTGACAACTGACATCAGACATACCATTTAAACATAAAAAAATCCTTTCTGACATTATCATAATTATGACATCATGTTGCCATTATGACACCATCAGCTCATTTTGACATGTAAAACTACAATGACATCATAGCATTGTAACATCTAAATGTCATTCTGATATCATAGACATGTTGTGTTTGCCTATTATGTTATTTGATTGTATTTCTAATGTGGCATGTCGGTTGATATCAGAAACCCATTGTGAGTTCATGACCATTGTGATATCATGGTGCTTTAGTAGCATCATATTGCTATTGTGATGTCACAGTGCCAAAATGATGTCACAAAGGGATTCTGATGTGACAATGGTTATGACATCACAATGAGTTTCTGATATCAACCCACATGCCACATTTCAAATACAATGAAATCACAGATTTGGCATTCATAATGTGAATATGATGTCACAATGACATAATGGCAAATGCTATAATGTCATTCTCATTTTGTGTTGTCACCATAAGCCAAAATGTGATAACAACAATATGGTGTCACAATGATTATGACATCACACAGGGTTTATAATGTTACAATGGTTATGAGGTCACAATATGTTTCTGATATCAACTGATATGCCACATTTGAAATAGAGTGAAATAACAGGATATACATTCACAATGTGTCTATGACAGTAAAATGGCAATGCGATGTCATAATGCTATGATGTCACTGTAGCTTGGTGATGTCACAATGAGCTGATGATATCATAACGACAGTTTCATGATGTCACAAAGGGTTTGTGAGGTCATAATGGCATGTCAGATCTTAACTGCCATTAGTTTATAATGAGTATATGAGAATGAAGTCACAATGACATACACAAATGAACTGTGATGACACAAAGGCCATTTTTTTTGTCAAAAGTGCTAAGGATCCTAACAGGTTTCATTTGTCAAAGTGTTAATGATATAAAAATGCGTAAGTGATGTCAAACTAGTTTGTAATATCACACTTTATTTCAAATTTCAATTGCTACAAGTTCACAATGATACAAGTTCAGAGAAGGAGCTTGATGTCCCAAAGATCGTGCATTTTCTAAGATGTTATGAGGTCATAATAGGTTTGTGAAAGCATGATGGTACAGTAATATCACAATTGCAATATGATGTCAAATTATAATGTCATAAGAATGTTGTTATAATCACAATTAGTTGGTGATGCCATAATAGTGATGAGTTCAAAATCGTTTTATGATGTCGCAGTATAGATTGGTGATGTGACAATGGCATTTGACACCTCAATTGTCAATAGCTCACAATGAGTATATGAGTTTAGAATGGGATTGTGAGGATTCCAAAGGCATTTGTTGGCACAAATGTGATGAAGTTGAATAGATTTGTGATGTGACAATGTGACACAATGGTCATTACATCTAGCAGTGTGATGTCACAATACTCAAGATGTCACAGTACATTATTAATATTTTATGTCATACCTGAAATAATATGAGGTCAAAAATAGAATGAGCTCTCAATGGGCCTAACATAACACACTGGCAACATGTCAAAACTTACGAGGACAGGACATGTTTGAGTTGTCACATTTGTTTAGAGATATCACAATGGCAAAGTTTTGTCACAAAGGGATTGTGATGTCACAATGGTTATGAAGTCAAAATGTGTTTTTTATATGAACCCACATGCCACATTTGAAATATAATGACATCACATAATAGGCATTCATAATGTAAATATGATGTCACAATGAAAATGTGATGTCATAATGGTATGATATCATTATAGATTTGGGATATCATAATGACCTGATGTCATAATGACAATGTGATGTCACACCTGTGATTATATTGTAAATGTTTTGTGATCTCATAATGGCATATCTGATCTCAATTGACACTTCACAATGAAGATATAGATACACAAAGGGATTGTGGTGTCACAAAGGCCATGTGTTTTTACAAAAGTGCTAAAGATGTCATAATGGGTTTGGGAGGTCTCAGGGTGATTGTAATATCACAACAGCAATGTGATATCACAATGGCTTTGTGATGTCACATTGGTGAGGAGGTCACAATGGACAGGACAGCTTTGTGATGTCACAACAGATTAATGATATCACAATGGCACAGTGATATCACAAAAGGATTTTCATGTCACAATGGATTTCTGATATCCACCAATATTGCTTGCTTGAACTAGAATGAAATCACAAAATAGGCATTCACAATATGTCTATAATTTCACTATGACATGCTGTCATAATTCTATGATATTTAAGCTTGGTGATGTCAAAATGACATGTCTAATTTTATTGGTCATTAGATTACCATGAGGATCCCAAAGGTTGTTATGTGCTGAGTCCTTCAAAAGGCGCATTGTGATGAGTCCATTATACAGGTTTCTGTGTGCTATTTTTTTAAACTATGCTGTTTGCTGTCATCCAAAAAGGTGCTATGTTCTGAGTCCTTGTGAGGTAGGTATCCCTGAAAATTACACACACACACACACACACACACACACACACACACACACACACACACACACACACACACACACACACACACTAACAGAGGGTAACCGTGCACCTGCTTAGTGTGTGAGGTGGATAGAGAATAGTCTCTCCCAGCTGTTGGACTGAGGGAGGGGTTCGTTGCCATGGGCAGCTGCTGGGGTTCGGAAGAAGCCCTGAGCTGTGGTGAGGCTGCTTCTTCCATGGCCTGTTAGCCTTAGGGAGTCAGGGCACCACAAGGTCAGGGATGGGGGGTGTGGTCGAGTGGGGAGGGGGCGTGACTGAGGAGAGGACAGGACGTGGCTGAGGGGGCACATATCTGCTGCAGCCAGGGGCACATGGGGGCTGGCTCAATTGTGCAGCGTGGGTGGGGCGGCCCGGGAGAGAAGTGGGGGTCAGAGAGAGACAGCAGACAGAAGAGCAGGCACAAGCACCAGGGGAGGCGGCATCAATGTCTGGCTTCTGCTGCTGTAGGATCACGGGTCTGGGCTAGGAGCACAGAGCACACAAAGCCAGCACAGCAGGCACATCCCTCCCACAGGCCATTGGAGGCTCAGAGGCCAAGTAGGCATTGAGTCTGAGATTCCAGTGCCAGGAGCTCAGCTAGGCCTAAGGCGGGCTCAGTCCTGCCAACTTCCTGCCCCTGTCCTGGCCCCCTTTCCTGCTCTGCCCGTGGCATTACGTTTCAAACATGGGCTGCTGGCTCGGACGTGAGCACCTCTCAGAGTCATCCAGTGATGTGCCCCAGGCCAGCTTGTGGCCCTGACCATGTACTGACCCCCATCCACTGCTCTGGGCCTGAGCATCTGCCATGATGCTGCCATTGCTGCCCACTACACCCAGAATGGCAGCCTATAGCATCTCCTAGCAGCACACATGAGTGGCCGTCCTAGGGGCCCGCACCTTGTGACCTCTCCAAATCCCCTCTTCCCCACCCCAACCCAGACTCGCGACTCCCCCTTCCCTTCTCACATCCTAATCTTGCCTCACCAGTGCCAGGGGCCAGCCCTGGCTCTGCCACAAATGCTCCCCAGGAGTGGGGGGTGGGGGAGTTGGTTTCGACCCAAGGATCCCACCCCTATCACTAGTGTCAGTGTCCAAGGAAATGGGGAGATGCAGGGTTGGGTGAGAAGGTGGCATCACCAAGCCCCTGGCGTGGAGCAGTGGGAACCACACAACCTCACATGTTCACCCTTCCTCTCCTAGGTGGGAATTTTGTGGCTTTATAAAGAGGTGGGGAGCAGCAACTCCACACCTGCCTTCTCGGGTCTTTTCCTTTTTTCTGGGGGTGGGGGCGGTGTTGGATGCAGAAGATAGAGACCCATTGCTGTGTGAGTTCTTGTCCTCTGTTCTCAGTCATCCTCTCATCTGAGGAGGGTATCAGAAAATCCTACTAGGGAGGTGAGAGCACTGGGGGTCAGATGAAAGGTGAATATCTGGAGGTACACACTCTCTCTGACACCCATACACCTGTCCTGTCCCCCCCCCGCCCTATGCCAGCTGTCAACAGTACTCACAGGTTGGTCACATTTCCCAGCTCTTCCAGCATCTGCTGGTGCTCCTGGTCCATCTGTTCTCCTTGTCCCTCCAAGAATCCACCCAGTTGCCCAGAAGCATCTAGGCTGGAAGTAGGGAATGTGTCCATGTTTGTAGTCTTTAGAACCCCATCCATTTCCTCAACACCATGCCCACCCCAGCTTAGACACCCATTTGGGGACCCATGACCCCCTGCTTGTTTTCAGTTCTTGCTATGAGGAGCCACCTGTCTGGGGATTTAATGCTGGTTGTTCCCAAGGGGAGGAGTTTGGCCCTGGAGAAGGCAAGAGGCAGGGTGGTGCTGTGTCATTACACTGGTGCTCCCCTTGGGTGGGAACCCTTGCTTCTGAAAAGGGAATGGGGAATGGGAACCTGCATGCTCCAGCTGTACATTGTCCCAGATGAGTAACCAACAAACTTAAGAGAGGCACTACTCTGAGTCTGTGTGTGTGTGTGTGTGTGTGTGTGTGTGTGTGTGTGTGTGTGTATGAGAGAGAGAGAGAGAGAGAGAGAGAGAGAGAGAGAGAGAGAGAGAGAGAGAGAGAGAGAGATCATCTTTCTCCTTGTACAGCCTGATTGTGCTCAGGTGAGTGATCATTTGACAAATTGCAGGTACTGCATGGAAGACACTTCTGTCACTGTTCTGGATTTGTGTGTGTGTGTGTGTGTGTCACCATGTCTAAAAACAGCAAAAGCCTTTTATTTCTCTGTGTGTATGTATTTGTTGGTGTTCTTTTTTCATCAGTACCAAGTATGAGCCCAGCCACAATTTTTGTTTTCTCCTTCACAGTTTCATGGATCCTTTATGAAGATTTCAGTAGACATTCCTTTCCTCCCCTTTCCACCTCACTTTTCTCCTTTTCCTGTAACCCACAATAGCTGCTGGGCCTGCGTGGCCCTCCCCTAGGAGACCTGTGTGAACTCAAGTGGACACCTGTCCTTCTATCCCAGGCCAGAAGTTTGGTGAGGCAAGAGTGTCCACAGCCACACTCTTCCAGACAGACACTCTGCTCTCAGTGTATAGTTGGAGCTAATTCAAGGGTTGGGAATGTGTCTGCCAAACATAATTAGGGAAGGAGATGGGAGAAAGGATAGGGCAGGGGCTGTGAAGCTATGAGGTTTTGGGGGCTGGCGTACAGTGTGACATGGAAGATGTTTCACCATGACCGAGGATGAGAGGGGATCCTTACCTAGGGCGTTTATGGCCTCTGTGGACATCCAGGCCCAGGGCTCCGGGGCCCCACTGGTGGCGTGGTTTCTCTCCCGGGGCAGTGAACCAGTGGTCAATCCTCCCTGGAGTCCTGCAGACTCCAATCTGTGTCCTATCTGGGATGTTTCAAGCTGGACAGTGGTAGGCAAGTCCATTCCCCCTGCTGGAGCCCACTTGGTATCAGGATATGGCAATTAGATAGGGATCGATAAATCCCAGTTTCCATAACCTGCTGTAGGCTGTCTGAAAGCAAAAGGGGACCACTGATTTTGGAACACTTTAAGTTTGATTGGGACAATTTAAATGCTACATTTTCCAGGTTTTTTTTTAATTTAAGCTGGCAATGGATGGACGTTTTCAGCTGCCAAACAATGACGTTCAAAGCGTCACAGGCAGAGTTCCCAGGCCAGATTATTTCTTGCTTTGAACCTTGTGCCTTGACTAAGCCTTTCTCTGGCAGCTGCTGAATCTCCTCCAGTTCTCTCTAGGGTGACCACCTCAGTCGGGGACGTCCTGGGGAGCAGAGATTGTGACCTTGACATCCTCAGCCTGCAGCTGTGAGCAGAGACGATTCCCAGTAACTGCACTGGATTATGGGAGACTCTGAGATCCCAGGCTGCCTCAAAGATCCCTTGTCTGCACCATGAAACTTGGGGGCGGGATTTGGTAGACCATCCTGGCTGGTCCCAGGGGGAGGAGAGGAGGCCTCTTGAGCCAGTCATTCAGCTCATGGCAAACTCGTTCATACCTGAGTGGCGAATTGATTGCCACAGAGCTGGTCAGCCGCTGGACAGAGATCTTTGAGAAGATAGGCATCCTAGAGGCCCTGGAATCCAGTGAGTACATCATAGCTCACATCCTAGGAGTCAAAACAGTTAAGTGTGGTGCCACCAGGAGGGCATGAAGAGGGAAGAGAGAGAACTGTGGGAGAGCTTCATCAGGCTTCATCAGAGGAATAATTACAGGGGATACATACCTGAATCAGATGGGACTTTTCTGTAGTATTGTCATAGACAGATGCTCATTTATTTATCCAACAAACCTATACAGTGTGCACCATGCTCTGGGAGGTCTTAGACAATGAAAGGTTCCAGGACTGTTTCCACAGAACATGAAGAAAACTTGGTTTGAGCTGGATGCTGGTGCTTCTAGCCTGTCATCCTAGTTACTTAGGAAGCTGAGATCCAAGGATGGAGGCTTTTGGCCCGGGCAGGAAAGCCTGTAAGACTCTTGTCTTCAATTAACTACCAAAAACAAAACAACAGAAGTTGTATGGCTCAAGCAATAGACTGCTAGCCTTGAGTAAAAAGTCTCAGGGATAGCACTTAAGCTCCGAGTTCAAGGCCCATGACTGACACAAAGAAAGGAAAGACACACAGAGAGAGAGAGAAACAGAGAGAGAGAGAGAGACATAGACAGAGACAGAGAGAGACAGAGAGAGAGAGAGGAGGGAAGGACAGAGGGAGAAAAAGAGGAAAGGAAGGAAGAAGGGAGAACATGCAAGACTTGTTTTGGAGTCCCTGGATCAAGGGAGCCAACCATTCACAATCTCTGTGGGGACAGTTTCAGAGATTAAAGCCAGTATGTTGGATCAAGCCACTGACCCCTGAGCAAGTTCATGACATCCAAGAGCTGTGTACTCAACCGAGTGCAGAGGAAAGCAGCCTCAGTAGACCCTAGGGATCAGGGTGGGTTACCAGGTTTAATCATCCCTGGCCCCAACGAGTTTATTTTCTGGTCAGATAAGAAGAAAGTGTCCAAGGGCTAGGGAGGTATTGGGGAGAGGAAGTGTGAAGAGTGGGGGCAAGTGATAATTAGGATGATGAAGAGGGAGGATGATTCCAGGTCAGGGGTGTCAGGATATTTTAGCTATGATTTCACCTGACAACCTAGACTACCAGTGATCGAGCCTTTGATCCAGCCACAATACTATTAAAAGTCCTGGCACCTTGGTATCACCGTTGACGACCTGGCTGTCATTCACTGCAGGATGCCTGTGCAGTTCATCCTTGGGGGCTGGGACTTTCGAGTGCTCAATTGGGCTCAATCTGAAGATGACACCCCTGGTGTTTATTCCTCCATGAGAGACAGAGGTAAGCATGCCACTGGCACAGGGCAGCCTGGGAATGAGGGTGGGAGTTGGGACCCATGTTGCTCTGAGACTTCATCTAGAAGGTGTTAGGGCCCTGTGACTTCCATTCTCAGTGGCAGAAGGGGGTCTCTTTCATGGCTTAGTCTTTAATCTAGATGGCAGATTTGGGATTCAGAGAGGGCAGGCTGAAGGTGAGGCAGGGCTAGGTAGAGACTGGTGGGAAAACCAGAGGCACTGGGCTCTGAGCAGGGTTGCTTTTTTTGATAATACTCAAACACAGGAACATTCCTGGGATAGATTAGCCATTTTCACCTTCCCAAGAGAGAGGGACCTAGAGCTCCCCAGTCTCAGTCCCTTGACCAAGAAACCCTGTGGTTCCCATATCATGTGTTTGGATAACTAGATCTCACTTTACTGTCCAGTGTTGAGGCAGAACTCTGAGAGGTCTTGAGTATTTGATAATTTCAGGGGATCCTCAGTATGAGATTGTACTTGAACGTCCTAATTTGGTGCATGGTCAAGCCCATCTAAGACTGCCATGGTGTAGGACAAATTATCTAGAGAATCCTAGCAGGGTGGGAGAGTTCTGAGAGTCTTGATTATTATGTGTGAGTTTTGAGCACCCGTGTGCCCACCTGCTTCCCTTTCTTGGGTGGATTTTGCTAGGAAATGCTTAAAATTAGGGGGTGTTTTGTCTTTTATGCTCAAAGATAGGACTCTAACCTTTGAACCAGAGCTTTACTTCTAGCTCTTTTGGGTTTAATTGGAGATAAAGAGTTCTGATGGACTTGTTGCAAAGGGTGGCATCCAACTGCAGTCCTCAGATCTTAATTTCCTAAGGGGATAAGATGACAATCATGGAAAATTATCTTTGGCCAAGTGCCAGTAGCTCATGACTGTCATCCTCGGTACTCAGGAAGTGAGATCTGAGGATCACAGTTCAAAGCCAACCTGGGTAGGAAAGACTCTGAGACTCTTATCTCCAACAAACCATCACAAAACCAGAAGGGGTGCTGTGGATCAAGCCTTGAGCTGAAGAGCTCAGGGACAGCACCCAGGCCCAGAGTTCAAGCCACACAACCAAAAAAAAGAAAGAAAGTAAAACATCCTTGCCTGCAAAAATGTGGAGGTGTGTGTGTGTGTGGGTTCTGTGGAGACCAGGTGCTGGCCTCACTTTACAGACATTTCTAAGAACTCCCCAAGTTTTCCCCAGTTTGAAGCCACAGTAGGATGGGCGGTGCCTTACCAAGAACTCAAGAGGACGAGGCCTTTGGCAGGCAGTGAGTGGGTAAATGGGTGAAGAGATCGGAGTGTTATGCCTGTATTCTCTCCATTGAAGGATGGGTTTGGATGCTGAGTGTCAAAGTTTGAAGTCAAGGGCTGCAAGAAGTTCGTGTCCTGACAAATTGAGTTTCCTCTGGGAATATGAACATGGCTAAAGCAGGGTGCTGCTGGTGGCTCACAACTGTCATCCTAGCTACTCATAAAGCTGAGATGTAAAGACCACAGTTCAAGGCCAGCTTGGTGATACTTCATATCCAATGAACCACCAGAAAACAGGAACTGGCTTTGTGGCTCAAGTGGTAGAGTGATCATCTTCAGCTGAAGAGCTGAAAGTCAGTGCCCTGGCCCAGAGTTCAAACCCCATGACAAGCAATAAACAGAGGTGGCTGTGTTTTCAACATATCAGTGTGTATGGTAGGAAATTCCATGCTGGGTTATGAGACATTCCAGATATGTTAGAGGCTCAGTCTTGTGTCTACAGTTGGACTGAGTACGATAGTGCCATCTTCTCACTGGTCAGATATGACCTGAATGGAGGGAGTTCGTGGTTCTGTTCTCAGGAACAGCTGAGGCCTTGGAATGTCCGTGTGTGTGTATGTGTGTGTGTGTGTGTGTGTGTGTGTGTGTGTGTGTCTGTTTACGTGTCTGTGTGTCTGTGTGTGTGTGTGTAATTTTCCCTCATCCTTCTCTGCCCCCTTCTTAGGTTCCTGTCCTCCTCTTTCTGACTTCAGATGGTGCCCTTCCTCCACACCGACCTTGCCTTTAGCTCCCTATCAGCATCTACAATGAGTCGAAAATTGCCAGTGGCCTGTGTTCCATATTTTCTCTGGGGCACAAGTCTGGCTGTCCAAATATTTGGCCGCCTCCAGCAGATTCTGGTACAGCAGTGCCAGCTGGCATAGGTCTCTCATGCCTCAGATGGAGGGCCTCAGTCATATGATGTCCTGTCCTTTTCCTCAGCTGGGCCTCTGACATCCCTCTCAACAGGCTGGCAGTGGAGTGGGGAATGGGGTTTTGCTGGTGGGTCTGGCCAACTCAAGCTTGACAGCTGACTGAAGGCCACCCGAGCAATGAGGATCCAGGGCTACATGGGAGGTGAGACCAAGGTGGCTTGGAAATATTGGTCGGTGTCTAGGAAATGTAAATGTACTTTATCACAGGAAAGTCTATCTTCTGGCCCCAGCTGGGCCTTCTAGACAATTTCGGATGCCCAGAATACAGAGGCACAGACTTTAGATTCCAGGGCCAGGGAGCTGGGAGATGAGAGAATCAATGTTCTGGGGTATTAGTCTTGACCTGGCTATGCCCCTCCCCTCTTGTGTATGTTCACTTCTTAACCCAGTGTTGGCCACACACTGGCCACATGTGGCAGTACTGTGGAAGTGGCGGAAGTGGAGGTGAGATCTAGGATGACCAAAATCTGGATTTATGGCCTGCGGGGCTGGCAAAGTGTGTCTTAAAAAAATCTTTGAGCTGTAACTCTGGGCCTAGGCACTGTCCCTGAGCTTCCTTTGCTCAAAGCTAGCATTCTACCACTTGAAACACAGCTGAACTTTCATCTTTTTTAGTAGTTTGGTGGACATAAGAGCCTCACGGACATTCCTGCCTGGGCTGGCTTCAAGCTGCCATCCTAAGAGCTCAGTAGCTAGAATTGCTGGCACCTGCTAATGATGTTAGTCTGTGTGTGTGTGTGTGTGTGTGTGTGTGTGTGTGTGTGTGTGTGTGTGTGTGTGTTACCGGGACAAGAACTCAGAGCCTAGATGTTATCCTTTAGCTTGTTTACACTAGGTTCGTGCGGTACCACTTGAACTACAGTAGCTCAACTTCCCAGCTTTTTGGTGATTCATTGGAGGTAAGATACTGCCCAGGATAGCTTTGAATCTTGATTGATCCTCAGGTCTCAGTCTTGAGTAGCTAGGATGACAGGCTTGATCCACCTTCGCCCAGCTGATAATGGCCTTTCTCCACATTGGATTTTGAGCTTCTGAAATCTTCTTTATTTTTTCTGTGCCTATACTGGGGCTTGAATTCAGGGTCTAAGCTCTGGTCTCTTAATATTTTCCCTCAAGGCTGGTACTCTACCAATTGAGCCACAGCTCCATTTCTGGCTTTTGGTGGTTCATTGGCAAGAAGAGTCTCACTAACTTTCTTCCCCTGAGCTGGCTTTGAACCACGATCTCTTATTTCAATCTCTTGAGCAGCTAGGATTTACAAGGGTTGAGTTACTGGTGGCACTGGGTAGAAGCTTTTCTTAAGCAAGTGTTCTTCCCTGCGTTTGCCCTGATTCCTCCATGCAAAGGAGGCCTTAGGGTCAATGGCTGTGAAAAATAGGCTTTCAGCCACAGGAAATGGCTGGGGTCCATGGTGAAAAATCAAGCTAATCTTCCCCTGGGCCCCATTCTGGACCCTACCCTCTGCCCTACCTGTGACTCAAGTACAAACCTTGACCCAGCCTTGAGTGTTCAGCCATACTTGCCTGAAGACACAGAGCCTTCATTCCTCCCACACCACCTGCTCTACACCACACCTCAGGACCTTTGCCCATGCTGTGTACCTTCTGCCTGAGGCTCTCTGTCCTGTTCCACATCTTAGAACTCCTGTGGAATTTTGGCACTAGTTATATCACCTCCTGGAGCAAGCCCTTCCTTCCATTCTCTCTCTTTTTAAAAAATATTGAGTTCCTAGAGATGGAACTTGGTAGACTGACTGGCAAATGCTCTATATTGGTGTGTGTGTGTGTGTGTGTGTGTGTGTGTGTGTGTGTGTGTGTGTGCCATTCCTGGGGTTGAAATTCATGGCCTGGATGCTATTCCTGAGTTTTTATGCTCAAGGCTAGCACTCTACTACGTGGAACACAGCTCTACTTCTGGCTTTTGGGGTGTTTAATTGGAGAAAAGATTCTCATATAGACTTTCCTGCCTGCACTGTCTTGCAATTATAATCCTCAGATTTCAGCCTCCAGAGTAGCTAAGAGTATAGGGGTGAGCCATCAGCACCTGCCATCTCCCTCTTACCTATAACCTCGGCCCTCCTCTGAGTCCCAGAAGAGTATGTCTCACCAAGCTCACATGTTTTTGCTAATCTTGGGCTTGAACTAAGGGTCTGGGATTAAGCCACAGTGCCACTTTTGGCTTTTTCTGTTTATGTAGTACTGAGGAATCGAACCTCGAGCTTCATGCTCTCTAGGTAAGCACTTTACCACTAAGCCACATTCACAGCCCAAGGCTCACTTCTAACAGGATCTAGGAGGGTGGGATTTCAGCACAGAAATCGCTGGCCATTTTATATCTTTGCCAGGATTTGGGACCAGCCTGAGACTCGGCAATGAGGAATGGTGAATGAGTGATAGCCACCAGGCCTCAGAGATCTAGGCTCACATCCTACAGAGGGATAGGAAATATGGAGCCAGAACCTTCCACAACTCATACAGCCTAGCAACTGTGGTCTCCCTGGAGGTAGTGGCTGGCTGCTAGATGTCCCAATGAAATACCTCAGCCAGAATGTAATGCATCTGTTGCATACACCAGCCCAGGCAAGCCTTCGGGGTTTCACTTATTAAATACCAGAGAAGGATGCTTTGTTCAAGCTACTGGCTCATACTTAGTACTCTCTGAGGGCTTTTCCCAGCTTGCCCAGGTTAGGGGTCTGGGCATGGGCAGCCTGCTGAAAGCCCATCGTCCATACATCTACACACAGAGACATGGAGTTACTGAATTCTTTTATTTCTTTGGCAGGTCCGAGGTTGAAATAGGAGACTAAGCCCTATCCCTGATCTCCTTTTGCTCAAGGGTAGAGCTCTGCCCTTGAGGTACAGGCCCAACCCATGGGCATATTTTCCTGTGATCTCTTAGAAATAAGAGTGTCTAGGACTTTCCTGCCCTGGCTGAATTCAAATTGGCATTCTCTACACCTCTGCCTCCTGAGGAGCTAGCATTAAATACAGGAGCCACTGACACCTGGCTTTCTTTTCTTCTTGTTCTTTTTAAAATCATGACAATCTGAAATCTTCACAGTGTTATTCCAATTGTTTACATTTGAAATAAATTATCTAGGCCTGGAGTTAGAATGCCAGGACTGCCACTCACAAATGGAGGGAGATCCTGACAAACTCATTCCTATTTATGTGAATGCTAATGGAATATTATCAAAGTAATCAAAGTAATAATTAAATTTGCAGTTAATTCATGATTCTATTTTAGAATGCCACAGAAAAATTATTGAACTTAAATCTTCCATTCTAACACCATGGTATGATTCCTCTAATGGAAGGATATTGACGAATTTTTAATTAATGCTTTCATAAGTATTCAGCCATTATATTTCATTAAATGGAGAAATAACTTAAACTAATAATTGGTAACTATATATATATATATATATATATATATATATATATATATATAATTTAATGATATCCTCTATATATTGGGCACTATTGTGGCTTGATCACAGGTCCTCAGAATTTCCTGGCAGCTCAGTTTTCCAGAGGATGGTGAGCCAAGACTGTGACCCCATTTATGGATTGGGCATTCTAGGCCATGAGTTGAAATCTCAGCATGGCCAAAAATTTATTCATGGAGTAAGAAGCCACTTTTGACACATTTTTTTTCCTGAAAAATATCCTGGGTTTCAGTATGATATATAATCTATATGCAAATATATCCTGTGTGATAGGATGTAATAAATGAAATGTTATGTGTATTATAATACTAAAGAAATAAGTGTAATAAACGTCATACTCACTAAACCCATGCATGTAAATAAATCTCATGTATGAATATTATTATTTCATTTTGAGGCTTCTATTCAGGCCCTGGGAACTGGTCTAAATTTCTTGTCCTCAAGAACGGTGAGCTTCCCCTTGAACCACAGTGCCACAGATTTACCCAGACCCTGAGTTCAAATCCCAGGCCTGCCAGAAAAGTGGTGCAAATTTAAAACCAGGGCTTTTTTTTCCTTTGGCTAAGCACAGGGCTTGAACTCAGGTCTTGGCATCTCTGCCACAGTTGACCCTTGGTTCCTGGGACCCAAGTTCAAATCTCGGGGTTGGCAAAAAATAAAAAGGAGAAGGATAAAACAGAGAAGTTCAATAACATGGTCTTACATTTTTTCCCCTTTGCATTCTGACAATCCTGGGCTTAAATTAAAAGGCCCAGAAAGTGTACATGATCTTGCGTTTGGCTGGCTATGAGGGAAGCCATAACCGAAACTTCAACTTAGGCCTGGAGGTCGAATCCTGGGACTTCCACTAATGATTGTTGGGAGATTCTAAGAAATGCATGCCAATATACATCCATACAAATGGAATGTTATAAAAGTAACCATTAAATTAGTAGTGTATGAGTATACTATAAAATTATACACAATAATTATACTACTTTGACTAATTTTCAATTAATACCTTGTTATATATTCAACCATGATACTTAAAACTTGAAGGAATAATTTATTTGTCAATAATTACTAGTAATATATGTAATTTCATAATATACAGACAACTTTCTCTTATTTTATACATATGTATACATATATATATATATATATATACATATATATGTCAATCTACATATTTATTTGTTTATACACTTGTCATTCCTGGGGCTCAGTTGTATAGTGATGGCTTGTACATACAAAGCCCTGGATTCGATTCTCCACTACCACATGCATATAAAAATTCGGAAGTTGTGCTGTCACTCAAGCACTTGAGCACTGGCTTTGAGGGCAAAACCATAGGGACTGTGTCTAGACTCTTACTCAAGACCCAGGACTGGCACCAAAATATGATTGAATGTTGTGAATACAACTCTATAAGTATAGGACTTCAAATACCTCATCACAGAGCAAGCCATGAGTCTGGTGCTGACAGCTGCCATCTAACCTGACTTATCCAGAGGTATGCCACTGCAAGCCAGCTCCACAGAACCACATGCTGCTGCCTCGCTCACCCCTGTCATCAAGATATTCGGGGGCTGAGATCTCACACTGATGGGTTTAAAACCCAGCCCTGGCAGGATGTCTGTGAAATTCTGTGCTGTAGCTCAAGCAAAAGTTCATAGGACAGTACCCTCAACATTTTAGTGCAATCCCTATGGCTGACTCCCTCCCCCCCAAAAAAAACCCACCAATCTCAATGATTAGATGTGAACTTTGTGCAGTTTGTGATGTGTTTCTGAAAAAATGGTGATACTGATGAAAGCACCCAATACTAATGACATCTTGTGGGATACAGCTATGTGATGAGTTCTTCCTGAGGTGCTGGGTCCTTCGTGTGGTGCTGTGTGCTGAGTCCTGCTCAGGATGCTATGTGCTGAGTCCTTCACAGGGTGCAGTGTTCTGAGTCCTGCATTGGGTGCTGGGTGATGAGTCTCACTGGATGTTGTGTGCTGAATACTGTAAAGAGTGTAATGTGTTTTGTCCTTCAAAGGGTGCATTCTTTCATCTTGCCCTTGTAATAGCTCCACAACTTGGATGATTAGGCAGACAAGAATATTGAGGCTCAGATATGTCCCCATGGCAGGGACAAAATTATATATTACTGAAGACTAGTGAGTTGTCTACTGCGGACAATTGTTTTGTTTTGTTTTTTTCTCAGTCATGAACCTTGAACTCAGGGTCTAGGCGCTGATCCTTACCTCTTGGACTCATGGCCAGCACTCCACCACGTGTAGCCAAGGACCCTCTTGCAGCAGAGTGCCACAGCCTAGGGTTGTATCGCCAAGGTCTGTAATCCTGGCTTCTCAGGAAGCTGAGACCAGAGTATCTGGGTTCCAAACTATCCCAGACACAAAAGGTCCCATGAGACTGTTATCTCCAATTCATCACTAAGAAACGTGAAGTGGAAGCTGGGTGCTTGTGGCTCATGCTGATCATCCTAGCTACTCAGTAGGATGAGATCTGAGGATCATGGTTCAAAGCTAGCCTGGGCAGGAAAGTCCGTGAGACACTTAGCTCCAATGAACCACCAGAAAACCGGTGGCTCAAGTGGTAGAGCACAAGATTAGAGCTGAATTGCTCAGGGACAGCACCCAGAACCAGACTTCAACTCATACAACTGACAACAACAAAAAAGACATAAGCCAATTAACAAACCTGAAGTAGAGGGCTGAGAATGTACCTTAGGGGTAGAGTGCTTTGCATATATGAAACCCTAGGCTTGAATACTCTGGACCAAATCACTAGGAAAAAGCCTGAAATGGCTCTGTGTTTCAAGTAAGAGAGGGCAATCCTTGTACAAGAGAAACTAGATACAGTGCTCATGTCCTGTGTTCAAGCTCCAGGACTAGTGTATGCACATACACACTCCCACGTGCGTTCGCTTACTGACACACAAACACACACAGAAAGTAGAAGTGAAGCTGTGACACAAAATGGGAAGGCAGTAGACTTCTGCTCTGAGATCATGGTCAGCACCCACGCCCTGGGTTTAACCACAAAACTTAGCCTCTCAGGGCCCAACTAGGAGAGGTCAAAGGTTTCAAAACTTGATGCGCTTCACCAGCCCTAGATGACAGGAAATTTTGTGATATCTGAGATGTTCTTGGATTTCCAAAGCTTCCGGAAAGCTAGGAGAGGCATCATAGGCCCATCATCACAGGTTATGAAACATTTAATTAGGTTAAGTGCCCTAGTTGTTTGCCAGAAGGACTCCTGAATTATATTGAGCCCTGTATCTGAACATCAGAATATAGTCTCACAAAGGCAGTATAAGTGCACAGAACTTGGCCTTCCATGGGAGGTGGCATAAATGAAGGTTTCCTGTCAAAATAGAGCACTTGGGAGAGAGATCGTTTGACTTTCAGAGCCTGCCCACACTCCTCCTCACTAAGTGGCCCAGATAGAGTTGCTTGTTACACAGCTGTACAGGATTGAGGACTTTTGTCTGCCTGTCCAGACAATGAGAAAGACTTCTTCCAGCAGGACTGGGATGCAGAGCAACCTTCAGGCTATACTGGGAGCAGTGAGTGGAGCCCTTGAACATGCAATGTCATAAAAGCATCCTCTGTGTTATGAACTCATAGTTTTGAATACAAATTTCCTCGCTTGGTGCCATTCATCATAGCTACTCTTACTCTGGAGATTCACCTGTAGGAATACATCCATACATAGACCAAGACGTGGAGATACAGGCTCTTTTTGAGGGGGCAGGTCCTGGGGTTGAACTATGAGCCTGTGCGCTGTCCCTGAGCTCCTTTTACTCAAGGGTAGTGCATTAAGCTCGAGTCAAAGCCCACTTCTGGGTTTTTCTGTGATCTCTTAGAAATAACAGTGTCAAGGACTTTCTCACACTGGCCGGATTCAAATTCAGATTCTTTACATCATCTCAGCCTCCTGAGGAACTGGGATTACAGTCAGCAGCCACTGGTACCATCTTTCTTTTCTTAATTTTTTTTTTTAATCTGGACAATCTGACTTCTTAGTGGGTCATTCCAATGGTTTGAACTTATAAGAGACTACCCAATGTTCTTTATAGCTGCTTTCTCAGAGAAGGATTTTCTCTCCTCATCTTCCACTCTGGTCACAGGTTGGAAGACAAAAGTGAGAAATGAGTGTCACAGGATTGAGGAGCAAATGTCCACAGGACATGCCAGTTCTGTCACTTAGCATTGAGCTGCAGTGAATTTACTGTCTCAGGATGAGAGGACCAAAAGCTGGAACGATCGTCATACTGTCTGCATTGCTCCTTTTGCCTATAAAATGATCTGATAATTATGAATGCTGTGTGTCTCCAACCTTAACTATCTAGGACACACTACAAGTATCTGCACGTTTCTATTTTTATCTAGTACCTCCTGAGATTTAGATTAAAGGTTTTTGTGGAGTGGCTCCTTGGTAAATCCCTGAGGAAAGCTGCTTGAATCCTCTTCAGGAGATCGCCTTACAAAGCCAGCCCAAGCAGGAAGTCTGTGAAACTCTTATTGCCAATAAACCACCAGAAAACCAGAAGTGGAGTAGTGGCCTAGAAGATAGAGCTCCAGTTTTGGGAGAGAAAGCCTAGCAGGAAACACAAGCCAGACCAGGCAGGAAAGTCTGGGAGTTGCTTAAGTCCAATTAACGACCAGTTGTCTGGAAGTAGAGCTATGGCAGTATTAGAAGCTCAGCCTTGAGCAAAACAGCTGAGGAACACATTGCACCCTGAGTTTAAGCACTGAGATGTCCAAAAAATAAAATTCAAAAAGAGAAGGCCAAGTTTATGTATCAGTGCCCTACTTTCTTACTTGTGTATGTTAATTCTTTGAGTGCAAACAGACTGTATGCAAAGCTTTTGCTTTCATATACTGATTGATTTTTCAGATATGCTTGTTACGCATACTGCATCATTCTTTTTATTTCAGCCCCATCGCTTTGCTCTTCCAGGGTTCCAGGCCTCTGTCCTTATACAATGCACATTGCAGCTCTCAGCAGCCTATAGTTACATTTTATTATGAGGCCAATCCAGGAACAGTCACAAATAAGGCAAGGGAAGAGAAGATCAGGGTTTATAGAAATAACCGGTATTCAGAAAATTACACTTGAGGACACAAACTGTAGCATACTTATGTAAAAACTACCATTAAGAAAAAAAGATGAGGGGGCAGGGAATGTGGATTAGTGAGAGAATGCTTGCCTAGCATGCAAGAAGCCCTGGGTTCTATTCTTCAGTAGTATATACAGAGAAAAAGCCAGAATTGGTGCTGTGGCTCAAGTAGTAGAGTGCTAGAGACAATGCCCAGTCCTTGAGTTCAATCTAAGAAATGTCAAAGAGATATATAGGTAGGTAGGTAGGTAGGCAGGCAGGCAGGCAGGCAGATAGATAGATGATAGATAGATAGATAGATAGATAGATAGATAGATAGATAGATAGATAGATAGATAGATAGATAGATAGAAAAATGATACATGAATCTGGTCTTGGATGTCAGGAGGAAAGAAGGGAACAATTCCCAGTCATGAGTCCTTCTGCAGTGTGCCAGGACACCAGCATCGCCTTCACACAACCACAGAGCAGGAAGACTGTCTCTTTTTCACTTCTCAGGCAGAATGAAGGCCCCAGAACCAAGAAGGCAAAGCCAAGTTCTAACTCAGGTGCTTGGAAATAGAAGAGAAACGGCCCTGCCTGACGTTCGACTGGGGATTTGCATTAATGATGTGGAGAATGAAGGAAGGAGAATGGACTGGCAGAGGTAGAAGAAGGGCCTTCAAATCTGACAGATGTAGAGTAAAAAATCCACTCCCTAAGAACAGAGAGCATGGTTTTTCTACTCTGTTCCTGCCCTCTCTCTCACTAAACTGACTCTCGATTGGTAACCTAAAGATAGCCTGAGGCTCCCTTCACCTAAAGGAGGAAGGTTATGCATCGTTTGAAGAGGCTGAGAAAGCCTGACCGTGGTGTAACTGTAACAAATATTTCAGGTTTCCCCTCATTGCTGGATGTGTCTGGAATGAATATAATGAAGTGGTTTGCAGCTCACTTCCCTGTTGAGTGTGTATCTTCTGCCTCCTAATCCTACAAGCCTAGGTCTCTCCACCTAGCCTGGCTTTTGATACTGTTTTCTGTCCTTCAAATACAGTGTTACACTGGAGTTCTCCCTGCTAACAGGGCTAGGGCTTGAATCCTGAGAATTTCATTTGAACCTTGGATGGGTCAATGATGTTTCTTTCCTTCTTCTATAGCACAAGAATTCTAATAACATTTAGAGTTCAAGTAATTTCTCATCACCAAAGGAAACATAAGAAACTATTGAACACCTGACCTTTCAGAAGTGGAAGTCAGAGTGTCATAGACTTTCCTGCCCTGGTTGGCTTCACCCTGTAATCCTGAGACCTCAGCCTCCTTAGCTAGGTTGATGAGTTTAAGCTACTGGTGCTCTGCTAGGTTTAGGACTGTAATGACACTGACAATACAAGTCAAGTGCTTATCACAAAGGGCTTGAGGAGCATATTAAGCCTTTCAACATTGGACCATTCAGATCCCTTTAGCACACAAGGTTATAATGCTAGAGTCTGAGAGCCTGGGCAAGTGGATCTGTTACACTTCAACCTTAAGCTCTGACTCCAATTCTGGTTTACATCAGCATTTATTTTCCAGGGAACGTTCTCCTAATTAGCAGATAGGAAAAGTACTTTGATTAACCCTTACTTTTTTCCAGTTGTGTGTCTTGTATCAAGCTTGGACCCTGTCCCTGGGCAATTCAGCTCAAGGCTAACACTCTACCACTTGAGCCACAGCGCCACTAGGGTTTTTTTTTGGTGGTACATTGGACATAAGAGTCTAACAGGCTTTCCTTGCCTAGGCTGTCTTTGAACTGTGGTCTTCAAATCTCAGCATCCTGAGAAGCTGGGGTTCCAGGTGTGAGCCACCCGCATCTGGCCAATTGTTTATGACAGTCCTGGGGCTTATTTTTATCAAGGCTAGCACTCTGCCATTTGAGCCACTCCACTGCTTCTGGCTTTTTCTGAGTATGTGGCACTGAATATTCAAGCCCTGGTCATCATGCATGTTGAGCCAGCTCTTTACCTGTAAGCCACATTTCTAGGCTCACCCTTACAATCTTATCCCACAACTTGTCTGTCCAAAAAAAACGCTTCTGAGTATAAATCATTAAAGAAATCCCTATAGGAACGTGTTCAAAGATAAATAAGACAAAGTTCATACTTGAGAGAGACCCTAAACGTGTGAAGATTATTACAAATGCCATTTAATTATGTATCATGTTTCAACACAAAAAGTTTTAATGAAAAATGAGTCAATGTCCTAAATTATTGTGTATAATTTTATAATAGATGTGCAAAATGTAATAAATATGTGTATGATAACACTAAATAAAATACTCAATAAATAAATGAATCAAATAAAAAATAAATACAAAATCAATAATAAAAATCATAATATGTAATAAACATAATTATGTAAGTATATATCCTATATTACATATGTGTAGAAATATCTTTTCCATTGCAGGGCCTCCATTCAGGCCAGGGGAACTCTAGCCTGAATTTCATTTTGTCAAGGACAGTAAGCTTCGCCTTCACCCATGGTACAAAAGAGTTACTTGGATGGTGAGATCAAATCCAACCAATGGTAAAAATATTGGCCAGTTCCAAGATAGTGACTTAATTTTTTAATGAAAGGAGTTATGTTTATTCAGTTACATAATGAACATTAAAAAAAGCAGTGTAGAATTTTGTACAGCTATTCAGACGTCCGTCCCTTACTCACAAAGTGCTTCTCTGAACACTACATTGTTTCTTTCTTGTACTTTTTTTATTGTAAAAATGTTGTACGGAGGGGTCACAGTTACTTGAGCAAGGTCATGAGTATATTTCCTATTGAGCATTGTTGCCTCCTCCTTTGTTTTCCTCCTACCATCCCTTCCCTCCCATCTCCAAAACTACTCCTCCTGCCAATCTGAGTGACTTATTTTTAGTTTTGGCTTGGCATGGGGTATGAACCCCAGTAGTGGCAAATCTGCACTTTCCCTCACATTGCTACAGATTTACAAAGACCCTGAGGTCAAATCCCAGGCTAGGAAAGAAAACTGACAGAAATTCCAAATTAGGGAGCTTTTTTTAAAAATTTAGTTCATTAATTAATTAATTAATTTTTCTTTTCTTTTCTTTTTATTTGGGGGGCCAACCATGGGGATTGAACTGAGGTCGTGGCAACTCTGCCTCAGCTCGATCACCCTAGGCTAGCTGCTGCTCAGGACCCATACCCAATCCTGGAATCCTAGGCCCAGAGGGCTTGCATGAGGATAAAAGTGGGATAGAACAAAAAGTGGGGAGCTGCAGAAGTCTGGGGTTTTATGTTTTTTAGTTTGCACAGTGACCATCCTGGGTCTGAATCAGATAGCTGCAAAGTTGATCTAACCTGCCATATCTGAAGGCTGGCACACTATCAAGAAAACCATAGGACAACCTGTCAACATAGGCCTTGGCTTCAAATCCCGGTCCTGACACCTACCAATGACAGGGGATCACAAGAGACTCATTCCTATGCATAGGAATACTGATTGAAAGAAGTTTGTGCATCGGTCTAGTCTAAAATTGGATGCAATATTCCTAGGACACGGATCGATCCCAATTAATAGTTTATTAAGCATGAAAAGAATACTATTCCTTTAATTGTAGTATAATAAATACCTAAGAATTGGTAGGAACGTAATATATGTCATTCAATCATAGATAGGCGGCTATGGCTCTTTTTACCAATATATATTTATTTGTATACCACTGTCTGCCTATCCACGTAATGCTGTTTTGTACAATCCTGGGGCAAGATCTCAGCAGCTGCGAACCACCTGACAGCTTCATTGGCTAGAGGCTGCCATGCTCAAACTCACCCATTCATGAATTGGGACTGCATGTCCCTGAGTTCAGATCCTAGCACTGCCAAAAATTTAATCTTGGATTAAGAAGCCAATCTGTTTTCCTTTTCTGGGAGAGTCCTGGGTGTCAGGCATGATTGAGAAGACATCTACAAATCTAAATGCTATGTGAAAGGATGCAAACAATATAATACATTATTAGGTGTCATCACAGTCAATAAAATAAATGGTAAATAAATGAATAAAACAAAAAATTAAATGAATAACCACCCCAAACATAATATAGTCTGAACATCTGTATGGAAGTTCAATCCTATCTTTGAAATGTATATAAGGAATATGCTTTCCAGGGATAAGCCTTGAATTCAGGCCTAGGGAACAGGCCTGACTTTCTGTTCTTCAAGCATGGTGAGCTTCCCATTCCTGCACAGTGGAACAGAGTTACCCAGACCTCTTGTTCAAATTCCAGGCCTTGCAGACAAAAAAATGCCACACATTCCAAGCAAGGGAGCTTCATTAGCATTTTTAATATTTTTTCAGTTCACTTCACCTTTATTTGATACATTTTGATTTTATAACACTAAAGTTTTTCAAAAAAAGACTTTAAACTTTTACATTTCATCATAGCACATTGGTGTTTCTATTTTGACCATCTTCTATGAAGAGTGAACATGAAAATAAGGACACCATTTCTCCCTAGAAGGTTGGGACAGTTGATTTTATTTATATTTAGAGTTATTTCTATATTTATAAACTCTACATTTGTGTCATGTTAGTTTTCCTCCGTGCCTACAACGAAATATACTAGGGGAGTCATAGCACAAAAAGTTGTGTTTCTGAATAAAAACTCACTTTTGTGAGGACAGCAGGTACTTGTAAGCATTTTGGGAATAAACTAGATTGTAAAATGAAAAACAATAACATTGGGAGTGGGATGTAGTCAGTAGTGGAGTATTCGCCTAAAGAGCATAAGACTCTGGCATAAGACTCTGAGTTTCCTAAAGCTCAAAGTATTAGAATTTTATGATCTGTATGAACAAACTTTTTTTTTTGGTCGTGGGCCTGAACTCAGGGGTTATCCCTTCACTCTTCAGCTCAATGTAAGCAATCTACTTCTTGAGTCACAATGCTACTTCCGGTTTTCTAGTGGTTTATTGGAATTAAGAGTCTCACCGACTTTCCTGTCCAGGCTGGGTTTGAACCGCCATCCTCAAATCTCAGCCTCCTGATTAGCTAGGATTATAGGCATGAGCCACCTGTGCCAGGCACGTGAACAAACTTCTTAAAGATTGATTCTGAGAAAATAAACCTGGAATATACTTTTAGTATAAATAATTTATAATGCTATGTTTAAGGCACTAATTCAGAAGTATTTATTCATTGGCTGGTTTCTTAGTTTATTTAAAGATATATTATATATTCATTATGAATATATATGCATATATTATTAAAAATGTAGCTTTGAAGTGTACCTAAGAGCATATATGCTCATGTAAAGTTATACAACTGCACAACTTCATTATTTTTTTTCCAGTTTGGTTGGTACCATAAATTATGTGGGATTTTTCTACTGTTGTTTTGTTCTCTGTTTTTGGAGGATTTCTCTCCCTTTTATCTCCCTCTCTCCCTCCATGAACTTGAACTCAGCTTGGTCTTTCTTGCCTTTGTTGTTCATAGCTGATTTTCTACCACTTCAGCCATACCTGTAGCCGGGCTTTTTGCCAGTTAATTGGAGATGAGTTCTCTCAGGCTTTTCTGCCTTCATTACCTTTGAAATTTCATCGTGCAGTTCTCAGCCTCCTGAGTAGCTAGGATTACAGATGTGGGCAACTGGGGTGCCTAGGGATAAATTAGACTTTGGTTGGTGTATTCTTTCTGTTTTTCTAAGCATGGGATCATCTAATATAGAAATTCAGTGAATGTCCTGGGTCTGAAGTAAGATATATAATATATATGCAAATCTGTATAGTTCTCATAATATGTAATAAATTTAATATGTGTAATAAGTATAGTAATAGTCAATAAATATAATGAATGAATAATACACAAAATAAATACCCTGAAAGCAATATACAGTAAACATAATTATGTAGATATTAAAAATTTTTTCAAGTGTGGATGAATATTACTTTAACAGGGCTGAGGATTGAATTCAGGCCTAGGGAACAGGCCTGAATTGCTTGTATTCAAAGAGGGTGAGTTTCCCCATTCTCCACAGTGCATTAGAGATTCCCAGACTCTGAGTTCAAATCCCAGGCCTAGCAGAAAAAAGCAGACACGAATTCCAAGCCAGGGAGCTCCATTAGTATTTTTAATATTTTTAAATTTTTAAAATTTTTTATTTTACTTTTTATATACTTTATTAAAATTTATTTTATTTTATTTATTTATTCATTTATTTTGCCAGGCACGGGGCTTGAACTTAGGTCGTAGCAACTCTGCCTCAGCCTCCATCACCCTAAGCTGGAATGGTGCAGCTTCTGGGCCCACAGCCCATCCTGGGATCCGAGGTTTCAGGGGATGACAGGAAAACAAATTGAAAATGGCACTGAAAAATAGCCGCGAATTGCAGACAGTCGGCGGTTTCTCGGTTTTCCTTCCTTGCATGGTGACCATGCCGGGTCCAAATGACACAGCTATAACCTGTAGGTTACCTGGCATTGCTGAAGGCTGGCAGGCTGGCAGAGAACCCATAGGCCAATCTGGACACCTAGGCATTTGAATTCTGGTCATGGCACTTAGAAAGGGCTGGAGAGCCTAAGAAACTATTGTCTGTTCATAGGAACCCCAGAGGAATGTGATCAATGTCATGGTTGGATGAGTAGTTTGTCAATCAGCCTAACATAAAATTAAACCCAGTATTCACAAGCTGTGGATTGATTTTAATTCATAGTTTATTATGCATTAAAAGAATACGTGTGTGTGTGTGTGTGTGTGTGTGTGTGTGTGTGTGTGTGTGTGTGTGTGTGTGTGTGTTTTGTCGGTAGTGGGGCCTGAACTCTGGTCCTGGGAACTCTCCGTCAGCTTTTAAGCTCAGGGATAGTGTGTACCATTTGAGACACAGCACCATTCCCGGCTTTTTCTGATCATGTGGTGCTGAGGAATTGAACCCAGGGCTCGTGCATGCAAGACAAGCACTCTCCCAGTGACCACTTTCCCAGCCCCTAAAAGAATACTATTGATTAAATAGAATTCTCACTACATACCTGTGAATCACTAGGAAGGTAGTATATGTCATTGAATACTACTAGATACACATCACTGGAAGTATCTAAATTTCTAAATATATATTTATTTTTATACCACTGTCTGAATAGAAAAGTATTGCTATTTTGGCCAAACCTGAGTCTCAATCCCAGGTCCTGGTATCCACCTGGCATCTGAATGTGCTAGAGGATGCCATGCTGACACTCACCCATTCATGAATTGGGCCTCCTAGGGCTTCAGTTCAGGCCCCAGCATTGCTAAAAATGTCTTCCTCGAGAAAGATTCCAAATGTGATACCTGTTTTCCTTTTCTGTGCGAGTGCTGGGTGTCAGGTATGATGTAAAAATATGTCTGCAAAGCTCCATGCTGTGGAATAGATTTGAATGAATGTAATAAATGTTATAGGTGCACTCACAGTCAGTCTATAAATAAATGGTAAGTAGATAAATAAATAATAAAATATAATTAATCATTCCAACAAACACGATATAAATTGAATATATGGATGTAAGTATAAATCATATAATAAACATGTCTATAAATGTTATGTTTTCCAGGGCTGGGGCTTGAATTCAGTTCTAGGGAACAGGCCTGAATTGCTTGTCTTCAAGGGAGGAGAGCTTTCTCTTCCTCTACCCGCTCAGTGCATTAAAATTACCCAGATCCCAAGATGCATCCCTGCCTGGCAAACAACAAAATGGCACAAAATCCAAGACAGGGAGCTTCAGTAATATTATTAATTAATTAATTTATTTTTTGCCATGCACGGGGCTTTAACTCAGGTCATGGCAATTCTTCCTCAGTTTCCATGACCCTAGGCTGGGATGGTGCAGTCACTGTACCCACAGCCCATCCTGGGTCCTAGGCCTCAGGGACTAACAGGAAAACAAAATGAAAACACCATCAAAAAAAAAAAAATCCACGAACCACAGAAGGTCAGCAGTTTCTATTTTTCTTCATTGCACGGGGACCATCCTGGGTCTGAATGACATGGCTGCAACCTGTAGTTCACCTGGCATTGCTGAAGGCTGGCGGGCTGTCAGTGAAGCCATAGGCCAACCTGGATGCTAGGCCCTGAGTTCGAATCCTGATCATGCCATTTAAAAGGGGCTGGAGAGTCTAAGAAACAATTGCCTGTCCATAGGAATACCTTGGAAATGTGATAAATGTCATGGACGGATGAGTAGTCCCTCAAAATGAATCTAGAATAAATTTAGACCCAATAATCACAGGACACAGATTGATTTTAATTCATAGTTTATTATGCATTAAAACAATATTATTGATTAAATGGCATCCCCACTAAATACATGAGAATCGGTTGGAACGTAGTATATGTCATTGAATACTAGATACACACCTCTGGCAGTACCTAAATATCTAAATTTATTTTTATTTATGTACCACCATCGTCATAGAAAGTTACTGTGATTTTGGCCAAATTTAGATATTTATATTTATTTATGTACCATCATCGTCATAGAAAGTTACTGCGATTTTGGCCAAACAGGGGCTTGATCCCAGGTCTTGGGATCGACTTGGCAGCTGAATGGGCTAGAGGCTGTGGTGCTGACACTCACCCATTCAAGAATTGGACCTCTCAGGCTTTCAGATCAGGTCGCATCATTGCCAAAAATTTCTTCCTGGTGTAAGTTTTCAAGTGTGACACCTGTTTTCCTTTTCTGTGCAAGTTCATAATATGTCTGTAAAGTTACATGCTATGGAATAGATTAGAATAAATGTAGTAAATATTATGGGTGCACTCACAGTTCGTAAAATAAATGCTTAATCAATAAATCAATAATAAAACATAATGATTCACTCCAACAAACACAATATAGACTTAATATATAGATGTAAATATAACTCGTATATTTAACATGTCTATAAATGTTATGAGGTTCTTGAATTCAGGCCTAGGGAAGAGTTTAGTTCATGCATGATTCTCATAGGAAATGATAGGCAAGACGTATGGCACAACAATAATTTTTAATTAAGAGTTCATGAAGTGTGACAATAAGGATCACATTTAGAAATTGGAGGAAAGGGGAAAGATCCAAGAATCAGTACTCACATGGTGTAGAGCACATGGGCAGCAAAGATGGCGCTGATAGGGAGTTGAGTGGACAGAGCCGGATTTGCTTTATGTTCAGTGCTTAAACAGACCGTGGAAGCTTAGGTGCATGATAGGATGTGACCTTGACAGTGATTGGTTCCTCTTCCTCCCCTCCCATGCTACCCATTCTTTTTTGCTTTAAAAATGGCTTGCTCTATGTTAATAAATTAGTTTTCCTGCTTGAGTTGACTCCCCGCTGCATCTGATTGTCTCCCTGGCTGAGGGAGATTGGGGAACAGGCCAGCGGCCACACTTACCTTTCCTCGGACCCTGTCCGTCTTTTGTGGGATGGATGAAGACCCAACATCTGGCTCCCAACAAGGGGCACGAAAGGAAAAAATACCAGCAGAGGCTAAGCAGTGTGTCAGCGTAAGTGAAACCCTTACTATGGGTAATGCTATCTTACAGAAGAAGGAGGAGGAGGCAATATTAGGCCTAGGAGGAGAAAAGGAGGACTTGGGAAGTGAGAAGGAAAAGGAATGGGTCAAATATGACCTAGAACACACTGAAACATGCACCATGGAAGTCAAAACGAGGATGAAAGTTAGTCCCTCTGATTCAGATGCCCCTGATGGTCATAGCCCCTCTCCTTATTCCCCCGATTGGAGGGGAGGTACGGAACCCTACACGATCTGTGAGAGATACCTGCAAGAATCGGACCCCTACAAACCATCCACGGAGGGGTGGAGGGCGGGGGAAGTAACCTACTAGGAGGCCTACCCTGGAAAGGAAGGGCCACCTGAGAGCATGGACCCTAGGCCACAGGATTTGCTACCCCAAGTGTAAACGTTCAATCTGGCATCAAGAGCAAACAGGCCCTTGGAATGGTATCCATGGGAAGCTAAGGATCTTAAAGAGCTCTGCAACGTGGTGGCGGAGGATGTCCCAAACTCTCCTTTGGCCCAAAGCTTATTACAGGACATTGCTTATCACCCAGGTGTTGCTAAAGCCTGGCTGGATGTGGCTAAAGCTGTCCTCACTAGTTCTCAGTTTATTAAATGTGTGCTTTCTTTAAGGAGGAATGTAGAGGGCAAGTAGAAAATAACCGGCAGGCTCAACCCATGATACCTATTACTTATGCCTTGTTAACAGGGACGGGGAAGGGTACTCCACTGGCATCCAACAGGAGGCAATACCTGGTCCATACCATGACTAGGTGAGGCAAGCAGGACTTGTCACTTGGTACAAACTGGATGATAGGCCTACTGAGTCCCCTATAGCAGGAGTGAGGCAAAAACCTGGTGAGCCTCTAGCTGAGTTTGTAGACTGAGTCCAACAGAGCATTCATTACTAGCTTCCAGCAGGGAACCTCCGGGATCAGTTTGTAAAGCTACTGGTCTGGGAAGGGATGAATTCATACCACTGCACGGCCTGTGCGGGATTGAGAGAGTTCACTGAGCAGATGGGTGGTGGCCTCACAGGATGTGGGAATGCAACAGCACCAGTCCCAATCACTAGCTTTAGCTTTACAGGCTCAGACATCTGCCATGACTGAGGCTATTACCCAGGCGCTGGCAGCCCAGGGCCGAGGAACCCCAAGATCATCGTGGAGAGGGACTTGCAGGGTGTAGGGGGCAATTTCCCCCTCCCAGCCATTTGGCGGGGGGATTGTTGTAAGCAGTCCTTCTTAAAGTGTCTCTCTTTCAAGTCCCTCTCTCCGATGATTAACCCCAACAGGTGACCTGGACAGTGATCTGCATTGACAATGCAGAAATCATCAATAGACTTCAAGAGAAGCTGTTCCTTTGACCTGGAGGCCTGACCTTCATTTTGATTACCACCCTATGTCATTATGTATGGACCATTTAATATTTGTGTAGGAGCACTTATTTTAATGTTACTGGCTCTAATTGTTCTTTTACTACTTGCTTGTACAACCACCTTTTGTTATGCTTTCCTGTAAACATGTCTAAAATCTGCTCCAAAACAACCCCCACCTCTGGACTCTGAAGTGGCAAAGACTGCTATCCCATCCCTGACTAATGCTAAAAGACTGCTAATGACATTACTTGGCCTGGGAATGCTTTTGCTGATTGTTTTTCTATGCCTTACTTGCATTATATGTGCACTGCAAAACTCTTATGAGTTTAGCCAGCCAATTACATAAGATCAAGCTCCAAGTGAATAAATTTCTCCCAGGGAGGAATCACAGCCAGAAATGGGTAAGAGGGGGTGTCAGTCTGTCCCTTGCTCTGAAGAAGTTCTCGATGATGGGTCAGGCAGACAAGGCGATCCACCCAAACTAAAATAGGTGGGTTCACTTCCTTAAACAAAGACAGGGGAAGATATTGGGAGCCATTTGGAGCTTAAAGTAAAGCTCAAAGTCATCTTGAACACTGTGCTTGCTTAAAGGCATGTACAAGGAACTGGCTTACTTAAAAGACACCAGGTACCCAGGATTGTTCTGCTATGTCTGCAGTTTGTTTTAAATTTTCCTTGTTTTTCTGGACTATAGTAGAATGGCCTGAGTATGGGGGCCCACGAGGATGCACCATGCCACATGTGTGGAACTCCCAATACCCAGGCTGCTCCCAGGTTTTGAAGAGGATGGCCTTACGAGATACTGACTTTATATATGCCCAGGAATTAATTGAACTGCTTTGGACATTTCTAACTGTGGTGGGACTGATGGCCAATGCTATCCATACCAATGGAATCCTTTTAAAATAACCTTTACAGAGGAGGGAAAAAGATAACTAACTTGGAGGTGGGTCTGCCATTTAAACAAAAAAGAGGGAATCTATAGAGCACATGGACAGTAAAGATGGCGCTGATAGGGAGTTGAGTGGGCAGAGCCCGATTTGCTTTACAGTATGTAACCAGACCATGGAAGCTTAGGTGCATGATAGTATGTGTATGTAACCAGACCATGGAAGCTTAGGTGCATGATAGTATGTGACCTTAACAGTGATTGGTTCCTCTTCCCCTCTCATGCCATCCACTCTTTTTTGCTTTAAAAACGGCTTGATCTGTGTTAATAAATGAGTTTTCCTGCTTGAGTTGACTCCCTGCTGCATCTGATTGTCTCCTGCGATGAGGGAGGCTTGGAAATGGGCGAGTGGTCGCACTTACCTTTCCACAGACCCTGTCCATCTTTTGTGGGATGAACGAAGACCCGACAACATGGTAGATGGGATTCCACCCCGAGCTTCAAACTCAGGTCCGGGAAACCCCTAGCTACTTAGTTGCTCACAGGTTGGTATCCTCACCTAGACCCTTTTGCCAATTGGGCCTGCTAAGCTCTGAGTTCAAATCCCAATACTGCCAAAAGATTAATCCTAATGTGAGAAGCCCATCGATCCACTTGTTTTCCTGTCATGTGAAAGTTCTGGGACTCAGGGAGGATGGAGAATTCTATATAGGCAACTCTATAACCATAGGAATAAGTTGTTATCTGTGTCGGTACAGTTATGTCTGTCATCATACTCAATAAAACACAAATGCATCCATGACTAAGACACACAATAAAAAGAGTAACTAAACTGAACTCATGATGCATTCTATACATATATGTAAATAGAGATCCTATGTGTAAAATAGGTGGTACATTATTATTTCCAGTGCTGGGGCTTCAATTTAGGACCTGTGACCTGGCCTGATATTATAATTTTCAAGGATGGTGAGCTTCCCTTTCCCCCACAGTGTTATAGATTTACCCAGACCTGAGTTGGAATCCCAGCTGTGGGAGAAAAATGGTGCGAGTTCTGAGCCAGATAGTATTATTATTATTATTATTATTATTATTATTATTATTATTATTATTATTATTATTATTATTATTATTTCCAAGGAAAGGATTTTTTTAAATATTTTATTTTATTGTTGAACATAATGTACAGAGGGGTTACAATTACATGGGCAGGATAATGCGTACATTTCTTACCAAGCATTGCAGCCTTCTCCTTTGTTTACCCTTCAAATCCCTTCCCACCTTCCCCCCTCCCTTCCCAGTCCCAAACTTTCTCCCTCCCCCCACACCCGGCACCTACTTTGTAAAGCTCATTTTGGACATGAAAACTTGTACTTCTCATTGTTGCAACAGGACCACCTGTATCCTTAAACGACTTGTTTTTCCCCATCTCCTCCACAAGTTATATTGACATCAAATATAGTGAAAGCAGGGGTTATACTGTGCGGGAGGGACATACAAAGAAACAAAGAAATAATCTTATAAATGGTTTAGAAACACATGCGTGAAAGAAAGAAACATTAAAATAGGTATCTAAGGGATCATTTTCCCATTTTCCTAACATCACATTATCTGACCTTTTCCGCTTGACTCATACAAATACTAGATATTGAAATAAGGGAAACCATGGGACCTATGTTTCTTTGGGCCAGGCGTACTTCGCTTAATATAATTTTTTCCAAGTCTTTCCATTTCCTAACAAATGGGGCAATGGCATTCTTTCTGATGGAGGCATAGAATTCCATTGTATATATATGCCACATTTTCTTGATCCATTCATCTACTGAGGGGCATCTGGGTTGGTTCCAGATCTTAGCTATGGTTAATAATGCTGCAATAAACATAGTTGTGCTGGTACCTTTAGTGTGGTCTTGTTTGTAAACATTTGGGTAAATGCCCAAAAGTGGGATTGCTTGGTCATAGGGGAGTTCTATGTGGAGTCTTTTGAGGAACCTCCATACTGCTTTCCAAAGTGGTTGAACAAGTTTACATTCCCACCAACTATGACGTAAGATTCCCTTCTGTCCACATCCCCTCGACCATTTGTTTTTGTTAGAGTTCTTGATTTTTGCCATTCTAACTGGAGTGAGGGCATATCTCAATGTTGTTTTGATTTGCATTTCTTTTATGGCTAGGGATGTTGAGTATTTCTTCATGTGTCTATTGGACATCTTTCTTCTTCAGAGAAGTTTCTCTTTAAGTCTTTAGCCCACTTGTTTATTGGGCAGTTGTTTATTTGAGGATATGTTGTTGGAGGATTTAATTTTTTGCGTTCCAAGTATATTTTAGATATGAGACCCTTGTCCGTTGTATGGCTAGTAAAGATCTTCTCCCAATCCGGGGCTTTTTATTGATCTTGCTAGCTATGTCCTTTGCCATGCAGAAGCTCTGCAACTTCATGCAATCCCATTTGTCCAAACTTTATTTGATTTCTTTTGTTTCCGGCTCTCTATTCAGAAAATTTCTGCCTGAGCCAAGGAGACCTAGGGTTTCTCCTATTCCATCCTGTAATGTTTTCAGAGTGTCTGCTTTGAGTTCAAGGTCTTTGATCAATTTGGAGTTGATTCTGGTGCAGGGTGATATATAAGGATCTAGCTTTAGTTTTCTACAAGTAGTTAACCAATGTTGCCATCACCATTTACTGAAAAGGCTATTTTTGTTCCATTCTATTGTTTTAGTTCCCTTATCGAAGATTAGATGGCTATAGGTCTGTAGGTTCATTTCTGGGTTTTCAATTCTATTCCATTGGTCCTGAGGTCTGTTATGCCAATACCAAGCTCTTTTGATTACTATGGCTTTATAGTAGAGTTTGAAATTTGGTATCGATATTTCTCCAGCAGTGTTCTTTCCGTTGAGGAGCGTTTTTGCTATTCGGGGTCTTTTATTGTTCCATATGAATTTTTGGCTTGCCTCTTCTATTTCCTTGAAGAATGAGATTGGAATTTTGATAGGTATCGCGTTGAATTTGTAGATAGCCTTGGGAAGAATTGCCATTTTCATGATGTTAATGTTTTGTATCCAGGAGCATGGGAGGTTTTGCCATTTTTTAAGTTCTGTGTTGATTTCCTTTTCCAAGATTTTAAAGTTTTCATCATAGAGTTCATTCACTTCTTTGGTTAAGTTAATTCCTAGGTGTTTTAATATTTGTGGGGCTATTACAAATGGAGTTGCTTTCCTAATTTCAGCCACACTTTTCTCATTGTTGGCATACAGAAAGGCCATTGACTTTTGGGGTTTAATTTTATACCCTGCTACTTTGCCAACGTTTTGAATCAGTTTGAGTAATTTGGGAGTGGAGTCTATGGGATTCTTTAAATACAAGATCATGTCGTCTGCAAAGAGGGAGAGTTTTATTTCTTCTTTCCCTATTTGGATCCCCTTTATGTCTGCATCTTGTCTTATTGCTGTAGCTAGGCATTCTAATACTAATTCTAATACTTGTCTTGTTCCTGAGTTAAGAAGAAATGGCTTTAGTTTTTCACCATTAAGTATAATGCTGGCTGTAGGTTTGTCATATACACTGTTTATTTTATTGAGGAATGTTCCATGGATTCCTAATTTTTCCAAAACCTTCATCATAAAGGGGTGTTGGATCTTGTCGAATGTTTTTCTGCATCTATTGAGATAACCATGTGGTTCTTATTCTTGCTCCTGTTGATGTGATGAATAATATTAATTGATTTGCGTATATTGAACCAGCATTGCATCCCTGAAGTGAATCCTGTTTGATCATGGTGTATCATTTTTGAGTGAATTGTTGAAGTCGTTTGGCCAATATTTTGTTGAGTGGTTTTGCATCAATGTTCATCAAAGAAATGGGTCTATAGTTCTCATTCTTTGATGAGTCCCTGCCTGGTTTTGGGATGAGGGTTATGATGGCTTCATAGAATGTGTTCGGTAGTGAATTTTCTCTTTCAATTTTATTGAAGAGTTGGAGGAGAATTGGTGTGAACTAGGTTTTGAAGGCCTTTTAAAATTCTGCTGTAAAACCATCTGGTCCTGGACTTTTCTTAGCTGGAAGGTCTGTTATTTCTGTTTCTATTTCAGTGCTTGATATGGGCCTGTTAAGCTGGTTTTGGCATGTCAATATTTGCTAGTAAAATGTCCATATCTGTCAAGTTCTCAAACTTATTAGCATAAAGTTTTGAGAAGTATTCCCTTATAATGTTTTGAATCTTGGTTTTTTCCTTGGTGATGTTTCCATTCTCATCTCTGAGTTTATTTATTTGGGAGTGTTCTCTTCTTTTTCTGATAAGATTTACTAAGGGTCTGTCAATTTTGTTAATTTTTTCGAAGAACCAACTCTTTGTTTTGTTGATTCTTTCTATAGTTTTTTTGGATTCTAATTCATTTAATTCTGATTTAATTTTAATTATTTCTTTCCATCTACTGGATTGGGATTTATCTTGCTGCTCTTTTTCAAGGAGATTTAGATGTGTCATTAATTTTTGGTTTCAGATCTCTCCAATTTGTTGATGTAGGAGCTCAGAACTATAAACTTGCCTCTGAGTACTTCTTTTGCTGTGTCCCAGAAGAGCTGGTAATTTGTTTGTTCATTTATGTTGAATAGCATGAACATTTGAATTTCCTTTCTAATCTCTTTCATGACTCACTCGTGAATCAGCAGTGAGTTGTTCAGCCTCCATGTGATACCAAACTTTCTTTGGTGGCTTTTGGTGTTGAGTTCTAATTTTATTCCCTTTTGGTCAGAGAGAATGCAAGGTATAACTTCTATGTTTCTGAATTTGGATAAGTTTGCTTTGTGGCCTAAAATGCGGTCTATTTTAGAAAATGTTCCATGTGCTGCTGAGAAAAACGTGTATTCTGATGCTGCTGGGTGAAATGTTTGGTAGATATCTTTTAAATCTAGTTGATCTATGCAGCTCTTTAGATCTGCAGTTTCTCTGTTGAGTTTTTGCAGAGTTGATCTATCTAGTGGGGAAAGTCGTGTGTTAAAATCCCCAACAATTAATGTCTTTGGATCTATATGGGATTTGAGGGAAAGTAGTGTTTCTTGGATAAATTTGGGTGCTCCACTTTTTGGCAAGTAGATAATTAGAATTTTAATATCCTCCTGAAAGAAAGATCCCTTAATTAGTATGTAGCGGAGTTCTTTATCTCTTCTCACGAATTTTAATTTGAAGTCTATTTTATCTGATATTAGGATTGCAACTCCCACCTGTTTATGGGGGCCGTTTGCTTGGTAGATTTTGTTCCAACCTTTACCATTGAAAATGTGTTTGTTTTTATGGGCAAGATGTGACTCCTGAAGGCAGCAGATAGAAGGGTCTTGTTTTTTAATCCTGCTAGACAGCCTATGTCGCTTAATTGGAGAGTTCAGTCCCTTAACGTTAAGAGAAAGTACTGAGAGGTATTTGGGAGTTCCTGCCATGTTATCCGCCTTCTTGGGGGTTGGGAAAACTGGGTTCTTTCTATGGTTCTTGGATTCTCAGTTTGGGTACAGTTTCTTGACATTTATTGTGGTCTTGTTGGTTTTCTATGTGTAGGACATCTTTAAGAATCTTTTGTAGGGTTGGTTTGGTGGAGATGTATTGTTTCATTTTTTCTTTGCTGTGGAAGGTTTTTATTTGGCCTTCAGTTATGAAGGAGAGTTTAGCTGGGTACAGTATTCTTGGTTGATAGTTGTTTGTTTTTAGGGCATGGCATACGTCATTCCAGGCTCTTCTTGCTTTGATTGTCTCTGCTGAGAAATCTGAGGTGATTCTAATTGGTTTTCCTTTATAAGTGTTTAACCTTTTCTCCTTGACAGCTGTAAGGATCTTTTCCTTGGTCTGAGTTGATCCTGTGTGGATTATAATGTGACAGTGGGATGTCCTATTCTGTTCTGGTCTTTTTGGAGTTCTAAAAGCTTCGTGTATCTGAATAGGCCTATCTTTTTGCGTGTTTGGGAAGTTCTCTGCTAGGATCCTGTTAAACAAATTTCCTAGGCCATTAACTTCTCTTTCTAGGTGCTTCTCTACACCCATTATCCTTAGATTAGGCCTTATGATATTGTCTTCCAAGTCTTGGATAGATCTATGATATTTCTTGGACTTGTCTTGGATGTTTGTAAGTTCTTTCTCTATAATATCTCGGCTGTCTACAATCCCTGAGATTCTATCTTCTGCATGGTCTAACCTGCTGTCAACACTTTCTACTTTATTTTTTATCTCTTTTCCTTATAATTGGTCAGCTTTGATGGCTTCAACTTCTTTGTTGAAGCTTTGTTTTAGATCTTGTATGAACTTCATTACTTCCTTAATTTGATGTTCAGTGTTTATTCTCAGATCACTTAGTTGATTGGTTATGGTTACCTTGGACTCCCATTCCTTCTGTTGGGTTCCATTCAGCATTCCCTTTGTGGTCTCCCTGACTTTCTTCAGCTCTTTGTTAATGGATTCCATGAATGCCATTAGTGATCTTTGTGTATTCTCTTCCTGCTCTCTCAATTCCTATATTATTCTTTGATAATCATCCTCCCCTTCATGGGATTCCTGTAGTTCTCTTTGAGTGTTCTCAGCCTGTTCACTCCATTCCTGCTTTTCTCATTGAGTATTCTCAAGCTGCTCATGCAAATCCTGTATCAGCTTTTGAATAGCTTCCTCAAGCTTATGATATTCCTGTATAAACTTTTGGAATGACTCCCCTCTCTCCCTATCATGCTCATACAGAGACCTTTGTATGCTTTCAATCTTTTGACTTATCATGTTTGCCAGCAGTGTTTGTACAGCTATTTGGGAATTCTCCTCTGGATTATTCATTGTCTGTTCTGTCCCCTGATTATCAGGATTGGGAATTGAGATACCCGGATTTGCCATTTTTCTTGTGTTTTTCCCGGTTACTCTGCCCATTTGAGATGAAAATAGCCCCAGTTTTGTGCTAGAACACTATCTTAAGGCAAGCATGAACCCAAGTCTGAATTTGCACAGTCAATATTCTACAGATACAATCTAGTTCAACAGATCCATCTATTCAACATCAAACAACTATACGTTAATGGGCTACAAACCTCAAAGAAGAATTTGGAAGAACAGAAATTATTAGGGTTACGGAGAGATGTGGGTAAAAAAATAGGAATAGATTGATGTGGGGAGGCTCAGGGGGAGTTAACTAAGTCTTAATCTCAAAGCAGGAAATAGGTGGGGTAGGATGAAATTAGAGAGAGAGGAAAAAAAAGGGAACGGGAAAAGAAAAGAGACCAGAAAAAATAGAAAGGTAAAAATTAATAAAATTATGTAGAATCCATAACAATCTATTTAGATAAGAACGTGAATTTATTGAGAGAAGGGGAGGGATATAAAGGAGATGTGAAAAACTTAAAAATAAAAATGCTTAAAATATTATATAGGTATAAAGAGGTAGTACTGCTATTAAGGAATTTAAGTCTTAGAGGTTTTGACTTGAGTAATAAATTTGTGGATTAAGTGTGTACACAATGCGGGATAGGGTCTAATAGTCAACTATGGGTTTATCTGAGGGTGTGCAGGCCAAGAATTAAGTCACATAAAGAAGAACGAAAGAGAGGAGCAGGTGAAAATGATAAGAAAGGAAGAAGAAAAAGATGAGAAGTTCAGTAGAGCTAAACAAAAAACAAAAAGATAATTTAAAAAGAGAAAAAAAAAAGAGAAAGAAAACCAAAAAAGAAAGCAAAAACGCCCACTCCCATATCCCCAAAATAAAATTATAAGAGGAAAAGAAAGTTTCTGGAAAACATTTTTTTTTATCAAAAAAGGCAAAGTTTAAAGATTGAAAAAAGTTTTAGAAAAGAAAAAAAAATTTTATATAAGGTATCAAAAATTAAAAATTAAAAAAAGTAGATGAAGAAGAGAAAAAAAAAAGAAAAACAAACAAAAAACAAAAAACAAAAAAACCCAAAAAACTTCTTTGATTTTTTTTTGGGAGGAGTGGGAAAAATCCTGTATCTCCCTTGTGTCAGTAACCAGCCTCTTGTTTGAGTCTCTGGTCTGCTTGTGGTCCTGTGGCTTGGTTGGTTTCTTTGGTCAGTTTGTTCGAACAGGCAGTAAAATGCTCTGCTTTACCCAGGATTTCGCGATCCTCCTCCCAGGCTAGTTCATTGGGAGACAGATCTGCTTTGAGTATCACAAAAGAGGGGGATGCAATGATGAGGCTAGTTTCTGTTAGCTTTTCCCGGGCTGGTTTGTGAAAAGCTCACAGAACCCAGCCTGGAGCCATTCTCAGGGTTTCTGTTTACTGATTTTCAATTGCTTGACGAGGCTGCTAGTGGGAGGGGCAGCCTCTGGCTCTGATTACCCAGTGAAGAAACCCACTCCTCCGGCTGGCTCCCTAGCTAGGTGACTTTTCCCTGGGTGGAGCTGAGTCTGGCAGGTTACGCCGCCGTTATGTTCTTGTGACCTGCTAAATGACTCGTTTTATTCCAAGGCCTGAGCTGGAGCTAGCAGCTCCTCCGAGCTTTGTCGGTATCCAAGATGGAGATCACCAGTGCTGTGGGGAGGGGTGGCCTTCCCTCCTCTGCTCCCTGAGAAGGATTGAGGAAGTCAGTCTTCTACTCACACCGAGTCTTAGTTCCTGGGTCGTCTCTGGTCTGCGAACTGCAGGATGAAGATGTCTGCTCCTTGTCGGTTCTTGCTGGTGTTGAGTAGAATCCACTCACCTGCTGCATCTGGCTCCTTCGTCATGGACTCTGTGTTGCTCAGGTGTGGCGGCTGCACTCGGCTGCCACCTCTACAGCTGCCTCCGCCGCCGCAGCTGCTGGTAAGGGCTCAGAAGTGTCTCCTTGCCTGGATTTCCTTCTCTGGCCTAAATCTCTGTCCTGTGATGGCACACTTGGTGTAATTCTCTGACTTAGGACTGTTCACTGGAACTCTAAATCTGCTTTCTATGTGAGAGCTTACTTAGACTCCAGCTTCAACTCCGTCATCTTCCTGGACTCTCTAGGGAAAGGATTTAAACTGAATTTGTTGTAACTCTGCCTCAGCTTCAATCACCTCAGGGTGGTGGGATGCCATGGGCCACACACACACACACACACACACACACAGATAGAGAGAAAGAGAGAGAGTAAGAGAGAGAGAGAAAGAGAGAGAGAGAGAGGGAGAGAGAGGGAGAGGGAGAGGGAGAGAGGAAGAGAGAGAGGGAGAGGGAGAAAGGGAGAGAGAGAGGAAAACCGCGGGATGGATTTTTACATTTTGTTCCTTTCCAAGGTGACAATCCTGGGTCTTAATGACATGCTGACAAAGATCACTTCACCTTGCAATGGTGAAGGATAGTTGGCTATAAGGGAAGCCATAGGCCCATGCAGCAATGTAGGCCCTGATTTCGAGTCCTGGTCCTGACACATACCAATATGTGGAATTCCCAATACACTCGTTCTTATGCATCGAAATACGGATGGAATGTGAGCAAACTCATGATTGAATGAGAAGTTTCTGAGTGCATCAATCAGTCTAGTCTAAAATTAGATGCCATGATCCTAGGATGCTGATTGATCTTCATGAATAGTCTATTAAGCATGAAAAGATTCTTCAATGGTGGCATAATAACTACCTAAGAGTTGGTAGGAACCTAGTTGATATACTTGAATCCTAGGCAGATGTCTGGCACTCTATACAAACATATATTTATTGGTAAACTACCACCTGCCTATCCATGTATGGCTATTTTGTCCACCACTGTGCCTCAATCTCAGTGTCTGGGAACTGCCTGGCAGCTTCCTGGGCTAGAGTTTGCCATGTTGACACACCCATTCATGAATTGGGTCTGCTAGGCCCTGAGCTCAGGTCCCAGCACTGCCAACATTTGGATCGTGGAGTAAAAAGTGGAGTGTAACACCTGTTTTCCTTTTCTCTGAGTGTCCTGGGTGTAAGACATAAAAGAGAACATGTCTACAAATCTAGATATATGTGATAGGATGTCATCAATATAATAAATGGAATGTGTGTTATCACAGTCAATAAAATAAGTGGTAAATAAATGAATAAAACAGAAATACAATAGATAACCACAACAAACAGTATATGGACTGAACATCAATAGGTAGGTACAAATCCTATCTTTACAATGTATATAAATAGTGTGTTTCCCAGGGCTGGGGCATGAATTCAGGCCTAGGGAGCAGGCCTGACTTTCTTGTCCTCAAGCATGGTGAGCTTCCCTTTCATCCACAGTGCTACAGAGTTACCCAGACCCTAAGTTCAAATCCAAAGCCTGGCAGATAAAATGGCAACAATTGCAAGCCAGGGAAATTTTTTTTTGCCAAGCAATTTCTTGAACTCAGGTCATGGCAACTCTGCCTCAGCTTCCATCACCCTAGGCTGTAGTGCAGCCACTGGAACCACAGATGATCCTGGGATCCTAGACCTCCAGGCCATGCAAGGGGGGGGATGCAGAGAAAATAAGTGGTGGGATGACCTTTTTAGATTTTGCACCATGACCATCTGGGTCTGAATGACAAAGCTCCAAAGGGTACTTCACCTTGCATTGCTTAAGGCTGGTGGGCTATTGGGCTATTGGGCCATAGTCCTGCAGGGCAATATAGGACTAGAGTCGAATCCCAGTCATGTCACTTCTGCATGATGGGAGATCCTAAGAGACTCATTTCAATCTATAAGAATAATGGTGGAATGTTATAAATGTCACTGTTGAATGAGTTGCTCATGAATGATACTCATATAAAATTAGACATCATGGTTTTAGTCGGCTGGTTCATTTTATATAATATGAAACATTAAAAGAATACTCTTTCTTACAGGGATGCAATGATTTCAGGACGCCAATTTTACTTAAGAGTTTATTTATTTATTTTTTTATTGTGAAAGTAATGTACAGAGGGGTTACAATTACATGGGCAAGATAATGAGTACATTTCTTATCAAGCATTGTAGCTTCCTCTTTTGTTTCCCTTTCCCATCCATTAACATCCTTCCCCCGCCTCCAAATCCAATCCTCCCCAACCCCCCTTCCTCACCCCACCCCCACACCAAAGTTGTAAAATTAGTTTTCAACATAACGACTTGTACATCTCAGTGAGGATAAAAACAAGAACATTAATTACATGGAGGCATAATAATACCCAAGAATGGTAGTAATGTAGTCTATATAACTGAATAATGGATAGACATCTCTGGCACTCTATAAAGATATATATTTATTAGCGTACTACCATCTGAGTGTCAATCTGTTCTTATTTTGTCAACTGCTGGGGCTCAATCTCAGGCCCTGGGAACTTCCTGTCAGTTCAATTTGCCCCAGGATGCCATGCTGACAGTGACCCATTCATGAATTTGTCCCTGTAGGCCATGAGATCAGATGTCAGAACTCCCAAACAACGAATCATGGAATAAAAAGCTGATGGTGACACATGTTTTCCTTTTCTGTGAAAATCCTGGGTGTCAGATATGAAGCAGAATACATATGTACACCTATAACATATGTAATCAATGTAATCAATGTTCTATATGCCATAATAGACAATAAAATAAAGTCAATACGTGAACAAAACAAAAAATAAAATGAATAAATATACTGAACTCAATATGTACATACATATATCTGTAAATATAAATCATATATTTAAAATGTACATGAATAGGATTTTATTTAGTGCAGATGATCGATTTCAGGCCTAAGGAACAGACTTGTATTTCTTGACTTCAAGGAGGCAAGCTTCCCCTTCCCACACGGTGCAACACAGTTACCAAGACCATGAGTTCAAATCCCAGTCCTGGCAAGAAAAATGACATCTCTATGCTATATGACACCCAATTCTTAGGTATTTCATTCCGCCTCCATTTAATGAATGTGATTGTTGAAATGCTTAATAAAGTATTAACTAAAATCGATCAGTGTCCTATAATATCATTGTATATAATTTTATACTGGAATCATTCAAAGAACTGCCCATTCAATCATGACTCACATCACATTCCATTGGTATTCATATGGATAAAATGAGTTTCTTAGTATCTCCTGCCATTTGAAAGTGGCAGGACCAGGATTCAAACTGTGGGTTCCAGCTACCACCACTTAAACCTGAGGATAGGGAACTCACTGGTCTGTCCAAGAACATCAGCAAGACCAATGATTAGGCAGGCAACAGTGGCTCTCAGCACTCCTCCTTGATACTTACAAGGCTGTGAAAGGAGGGTCATGTTCAAAGTCACCCTAGGCAGGAAAGTCCTTGAGACCACTGTCCAACTTAAGTGGCAACAAAGCCACAAGAAGAGACATGTGGCTCACGCTAGCCTTGATCCAATGCAGCTCTTAGACTGTGCCCAGATCCTGAGTTCAAGGTCTGAGACTGGCAACACACAGCCATACACAACAATTTGTGCAGCCATCCAAGTAAAGCAGGTCACCCTTTTGTACCCAACTGAATTGGACAGAGTTCCCTGTGAAAGGGTCTGGCGAAGCCGCTGTCATTTTTACTCCACCCATGCTGCCTGCATCACAGGATTCCGGCCACAAACCCATTCTTTCCTGGTTCTTTCTGACCAATGGGATTCAAGAATGCTGGCCATGCCCACATTCCATGCTGCCCTGCAGCACCAGAATTACCTCTGTTGGTTGACACCACTACCAGCCATTGAGGAAAGTAGAGGTGGCTGAGTGGTGAGCAAGAGATCGAGGAAACTGGAGTAGGTTAGGATATTGACCTCTTAGTCACTGAGTGGGAGAATAGAGGATTTCCCAGAGCCTGGGAATGTGGCCAGCCCATCTTTCCCATCACAGCTCTCAGATGTCTGAAACAACAAGATTCCATGAGAGAGCTTATTGACCTCTTAGTCACTGAGTGGGAGAATAGAGGATTTCCCAGAGCCTGGGAATGTGGCCAGCCCATCTTTCCCATCACAGCTCTCAGATGTCTGAAACAACAAGATTCCATGAGAGAGCTGAGGACGAGAACTACTACGAGAACACCAGCAGAAGAATACTCCCATCAGATCTGCAACATTCAACAAAACAAAGAAAACGAAAAAGAGAGGGAGGCTCAAGACAAACATCATCTTATAAATATGATAAAAACAATTGCGTAAAATGAAAAAAACAAAAAAAAACATTTGAATACTTATCTTGGGGTTCATTCCATTAACATCAACTTATCTGAACTTAGTTATTACAAATAAGGGAAACCATGGGACCTATGTTTCTTTGGGCCTGGCTTACTTCACTTAATGTAATTTTTTCCAAGCCTTTCCATTTCCTAACAAATGGGGCAATGTCATTCTTTCTGATGGAGGCATAGAATTGCATTGTGTATATATACCACATTGTCTTGATCCATTCATCTACTGAGGGGCATCTGGGTTGTTTCCATAACTTAGCTATGGTAAATAATGCTGCAATAAAAATTGTCGTGCTGGTAGCTTTAGTTTGGTCTTGTTTGTGATCATTTGGGTAAATGCCCAAAAGTGGGATTGCCAGCTCATAAAGGAACTCTATGTGGAGTCTTTTGAGGAATCTCCATGCTGCTTTCCAAAGTGGTTGAACAAGTTTACACTCCCACCAACAATGCAGTAAAATTCCCTTCTGTCAGTATGCCCTCCAGCAGCTGTTGTTATTAGAATTTTTTATTATAACCATTCTAACTGGGATGTGGTGGTATATCATTGTTGTTTTGATTTGCATTTCTTTAATGGCTAGAACTTGAGCATTTTTTCATGTGTCTATTGGCCATCATTCTTTCCTCTTCAGAGAAGTTTCTCGTTAAGTCTTTAGTACAGTCATTTATTGGGCAATTGTTTGTTTGAAGATTTGTTTTGGAGGGATTTAATTTTTTAAGTTCCAGGTATATTTTAGATATGAGACCCTTGTCTGTTGTATGGCTAGTGAAAATCTTCTCCCAATGCGTGGGCTTTCTATTGATCTTCCAAGCTATGTCCTTTGCCATGCAGAAGCTCTGCAATTTCATGCAATACCATTTGTCCAACCTTTCTTTCATTTGTTGTGTTTCTGGGGCTCTATTAAGAAAATTTAGGCCTATGCCAAGGAGACCTAGGGTTTCTCCTACTCCATTCTGTAATGTTTTCAGAGTGTCTGCTTTGACTCTGAGGTCATTGATCCATGTGGAGTTGATTCTGGTGCAAGGTGATATATAAGGTTCTAGCTTTAGTTTTCCATAAGTAGTTAACCAATTTTACCAGCACCATATACTGAAGAGGCTGTCTTTCTTCCATTCTGTTTTTTTTAGCTCCATTATCGAAGATTAGATGGCTACAGGTCTTTAGGTTCATTTGTGGGTTTTCAAGTCTATTCAATTGGTCCTGGGGTCTTTTCTTGTGCCAGTACCAAGCTATTTTGATTACTATGGCTTTGTAGTAGAGTTTGAAATTTGGCATTGATATTTCTGCAGCACTGTTCTTTCTGTTAAAGATTGTTTTTGTTATTCAGGGTCTTTTGTTTTTCTATATAAATTTTTGGATTGCTTCTTCTATTTCCTTGAAGAATAAGATTGGAATATTGATAGGTATCACATTGAATTTGTAGATAGCCTTGGGAAGTATGGCCATTTTCACAATGTTGATTTTTCCAATCCAGGAGCATGGGAGTTTTTGCCAAATTCTAAGTTCTGGTTTGATTTCGTTTTTCAGGTTTTCAAAGTTTTCACCATAGATGTCCTTCACTTGTTTGGTTAATTCCTAGGTATTTTATTATTTGTGGGGCTATTACAAATGGAGTTGCTTTCCTGATTTCAGTCACACTTTTCTCATTGTTGGCATATACAAAAGCCATTGATTTATGAAGGCTAATTTTATACCCTGCTACTTTGCCAAAGTTTTGAATCATATTGAAGAATTTGGGAGCAGAGTCCATGGGATTCTTTAAATGCAAGATCATGTCATCTGCAAAAAGGGAGAGTTATATTTCTTCTTTTCCTATTTGGAACCCCTTGATGTTTACATCTTGTATTATTGCTGTAGTTAGGCAATTTAATACTAGATTGAAGAACAAGGGAGTGAGTGGGCATCCTTGTCTCGTTCCTGAGTTTCGAGGACATGGAGTTAATTTTTCAACATTGAGCATAATACGGGCTTGAGGTTTTAATATACAGCTTTTATTGTACTGAGGAAGGTTGCATGGATTCCTAGTCTTTGCAGAAACTTCATCATAAAGTGGTGTTGGATCTTGTCAAATGTTTTCTCTGCATCTATTGAGATAACCATGTGGTTCTTATTCTTGCTCTTGTTGATGTGAATTACGTTATCTTGTTTGCGTATATTGAACCAGCTTTGCATCCCTGAAATGAATCCTGTTTGATTGTGACCTATGATTTTTTGGATAAATTGTTGAAGTCGATTCGCCAAAATTTTGTTGAAAAGTTTTGCATCAATGTTCATCAAAGATATGGGTCTATAGTTCTCTTTCTTTGATGAGTCCCTGCCTGGTTTTGGGATGAGGGTTATTATAGATTCATAGGATGAATTTGGTAGTAAACTTTCTCTTTCAATTCCATTAAAAATTTGAAGGAGCATTGGTGTGAATTCTGCTTTGAAGGCCTTGTAGAACTCTGCTGTAAAACCATCTGGTCCTGGGCTTTTCTTAGCTGGGAGGTCTCTTATTGCTATTTCTATTTCAATGCTTGATATGGGCTTGTTAAGATGGTTTAACTCATCTTGATTTAGTTTTGGCATGTTGATATTTGCTAGGAAAAGGTCCATTTCTGCCATGTTCTCAAACATATTAGCATAAAGGTTTGAGAATCATTCCCTTATAATTTTCTGAATCTTGTTTGTTTCTGTGGTGATATTTCCATTCTCATCTCTGAGTTTGTTTATTTGGGTGTGTTCTCTTCTTTTTCTGATAAGATTTGCTGGGGGTCTGTCTATTTTGTTGATTTTTTTCAAAGAACCAACTCTTTGTTTTGTTGATTCTTTCTATTTTTTATTCTAATTCATTTAATTCTGATTTAATTTTAATTATTTCTTTCCATCTACTGGTTTGGGGTTTATCTTGCTCTTTTTCAAGGAGGCTCAGCTGTCTCATTAAATTGTTAGTTTCAGATCTATCGAATTAGTTGATGTAAGAACTCAAAGATATAAACTTGCCTCTGAGTACCACCTTTGCTGTGTCCCAGAGGAGCTAGTAGTTTGTGTGCTCATTTTTGTTGAATACCATGAACACATGAATTTCGTTTCTAATCGCTTCCATGACCTACTGGGGGTTCAACAGTGTGTTGCTCAGCATCCATATGTTACAGGACTTTCTTTTGTTGCTTTTGGTGTTGAGTTCTAATTTTTTTCCTTTGTCATCTGAGAGAATGCACGATTTTACTTCAGTGTTCCTGAATTTGGAAATGTTTGCTTTGTGACCTAAAATGTAGTCTATTTTGGAAAATGTTCCATGTGCTGCTGAGAAGAACATGTATTCTGATGCTGCTGGGTGAAATATTTGGTAGGTGTCTTTTAAATCTAGTTGATCTATACGGTTTTTTATATCTGTGGTTTCTCTGATGAGTTTTTGCCAAGTTGATCTATCTAGTGGGGATAGTGGTGTATTAAAGCCCCTAACAATTAATTCATTTGGATCTATATGAGATTTGAGAGAAAGTAGTGTTTCTTGGATAAATTCGGATGCTCCATTGTTTGGGGAATAGAGATTTAGAATTGTAATCTCTCCTGAAGCAGAGATCCCTTAATTAGTATTAAGAGACCTTCTTTATCTCTTCTAACTAATTTTAATTTGAAGTCTATTTTATTTGATATTAATATTGCAACTTCTGCCTGTTTATTGGACCCATTTGCTGGATAGATTTTGTTCCAGCCTTTCACATTCAAAATGTGTAGTTTTTAATGGACAAGGTGGGATTCCTGAAAGCAATAGGTAGAAGGATCTTCCTTTTTAATCCAACTAGACAGTATATGTCGCTTAATTGAAGCGTTAAGCCCATTAATGTTAAGAGGTAGGACTTAGAGGTATTTGGGAGTTCTTGCCCTTTTATTCACCTTCTTTGTGGCTGCCACAACAGGGTTCTTCCTATGGTTCTTGGATTCTCAGTTTGGGTGTGGTTTCTTGGTGTTTATTGTGGTCTTGTAGGTTTTCTATGTGTAGGACATCTTTAGGTATCTTTGTAGAGCTGGTTTGGTGGAGATATATTGTTTCAATTTTTCATTGCTACGGAAGATTTTTATTTGACTTTCAGTTATGAAAGAGAGTTAAGCTGGATACAGTATTGTTGGTTGATAGTTGCTTGTCTTTAGGTTATGGCATACATCATTCTAGGCTTTTCTTGCTTTAATTGTCTCTGCTGAGAAATCTTAGGTGATTCTAATTGGTTTCCCTTTATAGGTTATTGATCTTTTCTCCTTGACAGCTTTAAGGATTTTTTTCTTAGTCTGAATTGATCCTGTGCGGATAATAATTTGACAGTAGGATGTCCTGTTCTGGTCTGGTCTATTTGGAGTTCTAAAAGCTTCTTGTATTTGAATAGCCCTATCTTTTTGCATGTTTGAAGTTCTCTGCTAGGATCCTGTTAAACAAATTTCCTAGACCATTAACTTCTGACTCTAGGTGTTCCTTTACACCCATTATCCTCAGATTAGGCTTTCTGATGGTGTTTTCCAAATAGAATTGAATAGATAAATCATATTTCTTGGATTTGTCTTAGATGGGCTTATGTTCTTTCTCTATAGTATCTAGGCTGTATTGAATCCCTGAGATTCAATCTTCTACATGGTCTAACCTACTGTCAAACTTTCTACTTCATTTTTTATTTCTTCTCCTTCTAATTGGTCGACTTTGATGACTTCAAATTCTTTGTTGGACCTTTGTTCTAGATCTTGTAAGAAGTTCTTTATTTCCTTAATTTGGTGTTCAGTATTTATTCTCAAATCACTTAGTTGATTTGTTATGGTTTCCTAGGACTCCCATTCCTTCTGTTGTTCTCCAATGAGCATTCTCTTTACTGTCTACCTGATTTCTTTCAGCTCTCTGTTTCTGTATTCCATGAATGCATCCATTCATCTTTGTCCTTTCTCATCCCGATCTCTCAGTTCCTGTATTTCTATTTGATTAAGATCCCCATGTTTACACATTTCCTGTATTTCTCTTTGAGTGTTCTCAGCCTGTTCACGCCATTCCTGACTTTCTCTTTGTCTGTTCTCAGCCAGCTCACATAATTGCTGTCTATCTGTTTGACTGATCTCAACCTACACTCACAATTCCTGTCTATCTCTTTGTCTGATCTCAACCTGCTCACACCATTCCTTTATTTCTCTTTGAGTGTTCTCAATCTGCTCATGAAATTCCTGTATCAATCTTTGAGTAGCTTCCTCAAGCTCATGAGTCTCCTGTATTGATCTTTGGTTTGCCTTCTCTCTCTCGCTATCATGCTCACACTGAGAGTTTTGCAGGTTTTAACTCTTTTCATTTACCCTGTTTACCTGTATTGTTTGTAGAGCTTTTTGGGAACTCTCCTCTGGATTATTATTTATCTATTCTCTCCCCTGATTGTCATGAATGGGAGTTGAGAACCCCAGGCTTGCCATTTTTCTTGTGTTTTTCAGGCTTGTTCTGCCCATTTGGGATGAGAATAACATGTTTTGTGCTAGAACACTATTTTAAGGTAAGCATCAACCAAAGTCCCTAGTTGCACAGTCAAAAGTCTGCAGATACAATCTGGTTTAAGAGATGCAATCTATTGAACATCAAACAACTATGTCTTAATGGACTAAGAACAGCAAAGGAGAATTTGGCAACCAGAAATTATTAGGTTTAGGTAAAATTTGGGGAACAATAGGATTGGAGGGATGTGGGAAGGTGAGGAAGAGTGGATTTAACCATGTCCTCATCTCAAAGAGGGAAATTGATTGGACAGAATGATAGCAGCGAGAGAAAAAAGAGTAAGAAAAGAGAAGAAAAAGGAAAAAAATCACAAGAATAAATGGAAAAACAAAAATTTAATATTAAAAATTGAAACCCTTAAAAACTGCAAGTTTGAAGAAGCAGTATTCAGAGAAGAATGGTGATGGGATGAGAGGAGGGGAGGCATAGAAAGGAAATATGAAAAACTAGAAAAATAAAAATGTTTTAAAGTATTATATGGGTATAAAGAGGTAATACTGCTATTAAAGAATTTAAGTCTATGAGGTTTTGAATTGAGTAATAAATTTCTGGATTAAGTGTGTACACAATGGAGTATAAGATCTAATAATCGACGACAGGTATATTTGAGGTTGAGCAGAACAGCAATTAAGTCATGCAGAAAAGAATGAAAGAGAAGAAGTGAAAAGAATGAGAAAAGATAGAAAGAAAGAAAGAAAGAAAGGAAGAAAGAAAAGGATCAAAAGTTCAGTAGAGATTAAAAAATAAGCACACATATATTCACCTAAAATAAAAATTATATGAGGAAGAAAACAATAAAGAATAAAAACAAAAATTTTAAAAAACAAAAAAATAAAAATAAATAAAAATAAGGTACAAAAACAATAAGAAAGTACTTTGATTTTTTTTTTTGTGGGCTGAGGGATGGGAAGATTCTGTATTTCCCTTGTGTCAGTAACGAGCCTCTTGGTGGAGTCCCTGGTCTGCTTGTGGTGTTTGGTTTTCCTGTGGCTTGATTGGTTAGTTAAGGCAGTTTGTTTGGGCAAGCAGATAATGCTCTGCTTTAGCGAGGATTTTGTGATCCTCCTCTCAGGCTAGTTCAGTGGGAGAGGGATCTCTTTTGAGTATTGCAAAAGAGGGAGATATCTGTTTTCTCTTGTTTGGTGATGCTTTGATGAGGCTAGGTTCTGGGTTGAGTTGAGGCCTTTCAGCAAACAGTAGCTTTTCCCTGAGGGGCTAGCTTCTGAGACACTCACAGAGCACAGCCTGGAGCCTTTCTCAGAGTTTATGTTTACTGAATTTCAACTGACTAGGCTGCTGTAGGGAGGGGCAGCCTCTGGCTCTGTTTACCCAGTGAAGAAAGCCACTCCCAGGTGGCAGATTTCCTCTGCCTGGGGTAGGTAACTTTTTCCTGGGTGGAGTTGAGCCTGGCAGGTCTGGGCAGGTTCCTGTGACCTGCCAAATAGCTGTCTTGTTATCTCCCAAGGCTGAATTGGAACTGGCAGCTCAGCAGAGCCTTTGTCAGTATCAAAGATGGAGCTCTCCAGTAGTGGGGTGGGGGATGAATGCCTTCCCTCCTCTGATCCATGAGAAGGAGTGAGTATGTCAGGCTTCTACTCATGATGCCAGAGTCTTGGTTCCTGGGTTATCTCTGATCTGCTATCTGCAGTGTGAAGATATCTGCTCCTTGTCAGTTCTTGCTGGTGTTGTGTAGAATCAGCTTGCCCGCTGCATCTGGTGCATTTGTCCCAGACCATGTGGCAGGTGTGACAGCTGCTGCCGCTGCCACAGCTCCTGGCAAGTGCTCAGATCTGTCTCTTTGCCTTGATTTTCCCTCTCTAGCCAAACTCTCTGTATTGTGATGGCACACTTGGTGTAATTCTCTGGCCTAGTACTGTTCACTGGAACACTAAAACTGCTTTTTATGCTAAAGTTTGTTTAGCCTCCAGCTTCTCCCCCGCCATCTTCCACACCCTATCTTGAGGCTTATTTTATATTCCTGACATTTTTCTACAGTTATAGTTAATTTTCCATAATGGGCTAATGTATTATATTGGATATACAAAAGTAAACTGAATGCTTATTCCATTAATCCTTTGCCACTTGTCTAATACCAATATAAATTATCCATGTGTTTGAGGTAATGAAAATATCAACAGATATAAACAAGATAAATCAGTCTGTAGTAGACAAGTATTTTCACCTTTATTTTGAAAGTTGGTCCTTTTTTACACTACAGAATATTCTTGAGAAAATGTGCTCCAGGCTCCACAACTGAATAATATTACGGTTTAATTTATCATAAGAGAAGGAAAGAAGAGGAACCTTCCTTCCAAAAGTTTGATCCCAGGAATGTGATGTACTTTATGGTGCCTAGTTGGAAATGAACAGTTTTCACAGTCAACCTTGGAAAGCCATCTTGATAGACAACTTCTGTAAGTGGTTACAAAGCACTATTGATGGCTTTGCAATGATGCCTGATTGCCTCATTGTGGGACAATTAAAACAGGAATTTAGTAAGCTGTTCTTTGTAGTTTTAGAAAAAAACCCATTGACTCTAGGCCAGGGGATCACAGGGGCCAAGAGAAACTACTAACTTGAATAGTAATCCTAGACCTCTAAAACAAAACACACACACACACACACACACACACACAAACACACAAAAAGCACTCCAGTAAGCACAGCCAAGCAGGGTTGCTATTACAGCCTACATGAAGTCAGGCAAAAAACTGAAGCTGAGAGTCATTTAGCCGATAGCTAAAATATTTTTATGAGGCAAACTCAAATGAGACTCCAGAGAGAGGGTCAGAAAGTCTGATCAGAGAGACTAATATTGGTCACACAAAGATTAGAAAGTAGAATTCCTTGTAGAACAAATAAATCATAGAAATCCTGTGCATGTAAAAAAAAGACAGCAGACCAAATTCCAGAAATTCACATTTTCTTAGAAGTCAGCTTAATCAATTATCAATTCAAATCTTTGAATTCTTAAATATTTGACCATATGTGGGAGAAGACTGAAGAGAAAGAAAATGGCATCATTCTCTTAGAAGGTCCAATATCACATTAGGAAGTAATCCAGCACAGATTTGTAATAAAAAGAAAACACATTTATTCCAAATGAGGGTTTTATTTCTTTTGATGTAAAAGTTCTTAAATTAGGTGCTACTAATTACCATACAATTGATCCAGTCTCCCAGCTGAATTGATACTGACTGCAGTATTCCCACATGAAGGAAAAGAGAAAATTTACAAATATCTGATGAAATGAGTAAAAGGTGAAGTGTTCTAATAGTAATATCTGAGATTTAGATACAGGTGAAGAGGGCGATTTTCTTTTCTAAAAATCCCGCATTTTTACCTGGTGCCAGTGGTTCACAGCTGTAATCCTAGCTACTCAAGAAGCTGAGATCTGAGGACTTCAATTCAAAGACAGCCTGGGCAAGAAAGTCCCTGAGACTCTTATTTCCATTTAACCCCCAGAAAACCAGAAGAGGCACTGTTGCTCAAGAGGTAGAGCACTCACCTTGAGTTGAAGAACAGTGCCCAAGCCCAGACTTCAAGCACCTCGAACAACAACAACATATCCCCATTTCATGGATTGCCTACATCTTCTCTTAACACTCAACAAAGGAGCCATTTTATCACCCACTACCTTTAAGTCCTAAACTAGCTATTGGAAATAGATTCATTTGTTATCTTATATCAAACGGTTCATATTTGCGGAAACAAATACCAGCAGTGGTAAATTTTTTCCAGTCCTTCAACTCTGGGCCTGGGCCCTGAACATGGATATACTGGGAGCTTTCATGTGAGGCTGTTTGTTATTGATTGGATTACTGCCCAGGAGGAAAATTACTGGGGCTTAAGGGAGATATAGGTTTAGTCTTTTCAGGAAACTCCGTCCTGCATTCCACAATAGTTGAACCAGTTTAATTTCCCACCAACAGTTTAATAGAGTTCCCAATTGGCCAGCATTTGCTACTGTTAGTTTTCTTAGTAATGGCCATATTAACTGGGACGAAGTAGAATCTGTCTTGTTTACTTATAGATTTTTTATGCACCTTCTAGTTTCAATAAGTGAATGAATCCATGAAACCTATATTGCTCTGTGTCTGCATTCCTTTCTCATTTAATGTAATTTTCCCAAACCTTTCATTTTCCTTACCACTGGTGAAAAGTCATCTTTCTGATGGTTGAATGTAATCCCATTGTTTGTTTGTGTGTGTGTGTGTGTGTGTGTGTGTGTGTGTGTGTGTATTTGTGTGTCTCTGTGTGTGTTTGTGTGTGTGTAAGATGACTATAGGCCCATAAATTCATTTCTAAGCATTTTGTATCATCTGTAATTTTGTAATTCCATATTAAAGTTGGATTGCTTTCTCTACTGCACTGAAGAATATTGTTGGGATTTTGATGAGTATTGCATTGCCAATTGTTTGGGGGAAGTATTGCAATTTTTATGTGTGTCTTTTCTTTTTTGGCACTGGGGATAGAACCCAGGACATTGCACTTGCTAGGCAAGTGCTTTGCCACTGAGCTACATCCCAGCCCAGTATTGCAATTTTTAAAATGTTAATTCTTCCAACCAGGAACATTGAAAGACTTTCTATTTCCTTGAATCTCCTTCAATTTCCCTTTTTATATTTTTAAAGTTTTCACATATAGGTCCTTCACAATTTTAGTTAAATTAATTAATTCCTAGTTTTGTAGTTGTTGTTTTGTTTTGTTTAGATTTGATTTGTTTTTGAGGCTAATACATATGAGGTTGTATTTTGGATTTCCCCATGGATTTTCCCATTGTTGGTAACAGAAAAACTAATGATTCTTGTGGTTTTTCCCCCTGGTACATTGCTGAAGGGTAGCATCACCTGAACTAACTTGAGGGAGGAAGCCGCAGGGTCCTTTAAATACAGGGTCATTTCATCTGTAAAAGGGGATAGTTTTACTTCTTCCATATTTGGATCTGCTTTATGTTTTTCTCTTGTCTAATGTTCTTGCAAGAAATTCCACTACCATATTGAAGAGTAGTAGAGAGAGTGCACATCCTTGTCTCATTCCTGATGTTAATGTCTTTAGGCTTCCACCGTGAGGTAAATGCTAATTATCTGTGTCAAATACATACTCAGTATTATATTGATTCTCAGACCTTTTAAACATAAAGCGGTACTGGAGCTTGTTCAAAGCTATTTCTACATCCCTATAGAAGATCATGTGTTTCTTGTCCCTGCTTCTGCTGATAGTTTGTTTTACGTTTATTCACAAGAATATTAAATCCACTTGTATCTAAGATGAATCCTGTTTGATCATACCATATGATTTTTCTTTGGTAGTTGCTGAAATTGGTTAGTGAGAATTTTATTAAGAAGTTCTTCTTTAATGCTTATCAAAGAGTTGAATTCATAGTTCTCTTTCTTTGGTGAGTCCCTATGTGATTTGGGGAAGAGTCTAATTCTAGCTTCATAGAATGTGTTTGATAATGTGTCTCTCATAGATACTAGAAGGATGCATCTTGTTTTTAAATGCAACCTAATCTATGTCCTCTATTTGGAAATTTAAGTCCATTGATATTGAGAGTTGACAGAAATATCTGATAAGTCCTGATATGTTATACACCAGTTGTTAGGAGCTGTGCCTGATCTACTCTTAATAAATTTACCTTGAACTCTGGTAAGGAACATTTATATAACCAGTTCCTGTTCTTCTTGATCTTCTCTATGTACGATATATTTGATTAAATTCTATCATGCTGATTTGGTGGAGATACGTTGTTTCAAGTTGTCTTTGTCATGAAATATGTTTATTTATTCTTTAAATGTAAAGGAAAGTTTGGCGTGGGACCTTATTCACGGTTGGTAGTTGTTTACATTTAGTGTTGGTCATATATCATTCCAGGCTCTCCTTTTCACCATATCAGCTAAGAAATCTGTTTTTCTTCTGACTGTATATCCTTTATAAATAATCAATCTTTTCTGTATGGCAGCTTTAAGAATCCTTTCCTTGATCGTTAATGATCCTCTAATGGATTAGGATGTCATGGTGGATTGTTCAGTTCTAGAATTCTGTGTTTGTTCTAAAGGCTTCTCTTCTCTGAATGAGCCTATCTGTTTGGATGTTTGGCATGTTCTCTGATAGAATTCTGTAATATGTTTCCCATCCATTTAGTTTCCTGCTCTTCTCCTTGATACCAATCTCTCCGAAATTTGATCTTCTAACTGAGTCTTGACGTTCTGGCAAGATCATTTCTTATTTCTTGGATTTGTTCTAAGTGATTTTTTCCTCTTTCCTATTAGATCTATTCTGTATTTGGCCCTGAGATTATCTTCTATGTCATCTATTTGCTGTGGAGGCATTCTACTTTGTTTTTTATTTCCCTGTCTTCTAGTTGGTAATTTTTTAGGAGTTCTATCTTTCTATTAAAGCTTTGTTTTAGGTCTTTTATGGACTTTCTGTACATTTTTTGGGGTCCGGTCATGGGGCCTGAACTCTGGGCCTGGGCACTGTCCCTGAGCTCTTCAGCTCAAGGCTAGCGCTCTACCACTTGAGCCACAGTGCCACTTCCAGGATTTTTCTTTCTTTCTTTCTTTCTTTCTTTTTTTTTTTTTTTTTTTTTGCTTATGTGGTGCTGATGAATCGAACCCAGGTCCTCAGGCAGGCAAGACAAGTGCTCTACCACTGAGCCACCTTCCCATCCCTCTGTACATTTTTTCTTTGGGTGGGGGATTTGCAAGGGTTGTTTTCTTAGCTGTGTCTTCTCTCATATCTTTTAACTAGGCATCCAGTTTTTCTTGAACTCCCTTGACTTCTCAGACTTTATTGATTTTTTTGTTTGTAGTCTCCATGAATTATTTTGCTAATCTTTGGTTGGTCTCATTTGTTCACAAATTTCCTTGAAGAGGTTTTCTATCTTTCCATTAATTACATTTTTCAGCAGTATATGTAATAAGTTTCGATAACTCTCTTCTAGGTCCTTGATTGTCTGTTCAAATGCCTGGTTATTTACTGTGTGAATTATACTACCTTGACATCTATTTTCTTGTATTTTTCTGATTTCTTTTGTCCATTTGGAGGTGTTCTTTTGGGGGAATCTATGATCTTAATAGGTGACTCTCTATGTTCTTGGTTGATTTGCCAGGTCTTTGTTTGGTCTCCTGTTATGATTTGCTTTTCTGGATTTGCATTTTCGTCAGGTCCATTAAGTGTAGGAATAGAAAACAGTTGTGGTGAGATGTTGTGATGTTAATATTTGTGGTTACAGTGACAGTTCGGACTGTCCAGTAGTATGGTGAATTGTCTATGTGTATGGATGTGGCTTTCTCTGATGTACGCTTCTGTTCCTGCTTTTTTCCATGTTGCCCATTTATTTTCACACTGCAGATGTGCATTTGAATGTGTTGGTCAACACAGTCATAGCAGTCAACTACCTGGCTGGAACCTTTTCATAGAATTCTATTTTCTTGTGAAGACAGTATAAAATCTTCTTATGAATGATATGTTTATAATTATCTCTATATTTATAGACATATCTATAGACATATTTATAGCATATCTATAATTATAGCTGATTTAATGTGACCCTCTAGAAATGGAGTATCTGCTAGGACTATAAACCTCTGTTTCATTAGAGATTACTAGGGTAATTTTCTGTTGTTATTCTGTTATTGTTTTTCCTCTTCCTCAGATTTATTTTTATATTATGGATGTTTTCACATAATTTAGGATTTGCGATTGTTGTATCAGGTTATTTTTGTTTTTCTGCTTATATTACGTTGAAGTAGTGATTTCAGACTTGTATGAAGAAACAGAAAGAGACAGAATGTTTGTTATTAAATTTGGGAGAAAGAAGATATTTTAACCTATTTACTACAAATAAATTCATATTAAGCAAAGCTAATGAAAATAATTACTAATTTACTCTTCAAAGGATGAGTATAGTACTCTTGGATATCTTGGAAGAAAAGACTTTAGACTCATTACAATTTATAACTTACATTAAAATTAGTGCCTAAACGTTCTTCTTCAGAAAGGGAAAAGCTCCATTGCTTTCATATTAGTATTATAAAATCATAATAGATGCATGTTTAATTGTTTTCCTCTGCTTTTTATCAAGTCCATTTTTCATCCATTAGGTATCTAGGGCTTTGAATGACCAATTTCTTAAAATACCTATATTTCTTATATTGTGATGTAAATCTCAGTAATATAAATATGAATTTATCTTTCAATGTTATCTTGAGCTACATTCATATGAAATTTATGCACTCTCAAACAAGAAACCTGACTATTTTACTCTATTCTATGTTTTAATCAATAAATCCATTCTCTTTAGAAATACGTTCTCATCTTTTATATTGCTCCAGTAAACATCATGTGTTTCTAGTACTTTCACTGACGTAAATATAAAGTTTGGAACAAGAAGACAACCTCCCTCCATTATCACTTTAAAGTAAACCCTTGGGGATTATTTTATATATAAAAATAAAAAAGTGCAATGCAATGTTTATACATGAATAACATAATGGGTAAGTCAAAAGACACAAGAACTACCACAGCAATTCTCAATTGACTTAAAGGCACCAAAATATTGTGTTCATGAATATCACTCATTTAAAAAAATAACTCGTCAATACAAAGTTTATATTATATTTGAAATTTACAAAATGAAAATTACACTCAGATTTGCTGTCAATATTCTGTTTCCAGTAATACATTTATTCAGCAAACAGGGAAACAAAAAATAAGGGTTTGTCACATATAATGAAAAACGTAGAAGCAGACTGTGTTTCCTTAAGATGATAAGTACGTGCAAATTGTGTGATTTATTCAAAGATACTATAAACATTCATAAGAAGATTTGTGATCAGAAGTGATAGGTAAGAAAAGTACCTGGAAAACTGTATACATAAATTGAGCTTTCAATATAGGATGACAAGTTTTCAATAAATGAGCCTATTATTCTCTATTTCTAACACACATACAGTATTCTACATTTTCCCACATACTTCCATTCTCTTACCTCAGTACCTGATTAATATTCTTATTTTTCATGATGTCAATTCTTTCTAAAATAACAAGGTGGGCATTCTGTCCCTAGATCCAATACATTTTAATATTTTGGAATAGTAGCATGAATTCATGGAGTTTGACTTGAATGTCAAGTTTGAAGATATTGTATTCAAGTTACTGTTAATTGGCATGAAACATACAAAGATACACGGTATACTAAGAAAGGACTTGATCTCGGGGAAACATACAGGTCCAAGCAAGATCCTGAATCAAAGAAAAGCAAGGGAACAAACATCAATCAACTATAATTACAAAGGAATGAAACTGATCTCCGATGTGTCTGGGTGGCAGCACTATGTGTGTGTGTGTGTGTGTGTGTGTGTGTGTGTGTGTGTGTGTGTGTGTGTGTGTGTGTGTGTGTGTGAGTAGAGAGTGAAAAAGAGAGACAGAGAGAGAGAATTTAGTGTGGCGTCCATATTTACAGTCCATAGAGCATTACCTGTTAGGGAGGATGTGCTCCTATCAGAGCTGTGATACTACTGTCATCACTTTACTGCAAAAAACACTTGCTTAAACTCTAATTAGCTGGGCGCTGGTGGCTCACGCCTGTAATCCTAGCTACTCAGGAGGCTGAGATATGAGGATCGTGGTTCAAAGCCAGCCCGGGCAGGAGAGACCGTGAGACTCCTATCTCCAATAAACCACCAGAAAACCGGAAGTGGCGCTGTAGCTCAAGTGGTAGAGCGCTCGCCTTGAGCTGAAGAGCTGAGGGACAGCGCCCAGGCCCAGAGTTCAAGCCCCACGACCGACAAAAAAAAAAAAAAAAAAAAAAAACTCTAATTAAATTTGGAAAATAGACTAACATCTTATACGATTGTTTTGACAATTAATTACTATATTGAAGGCAAAAGGGAGGAATTAAAGATCAATATAATCTTTTCCTTATCTTCTAAATATTACACAGCCATAGATGTGATTTCAGGAGTCTTCTGCCATGTACTGCCAGTTGAATGACTAATATGCTTAATAATATGTAAATATGATAGGGAAATTGATCAGCCAGCAAGCACAAAGAACTAGTGATAAAATTGAGCTTTTGAGCAGGGTTGCCACAACTTTTATGAGTGTAATTCTTTCATATGAACTTCAAATTTTGTGGCTTTCCCTGTGTGCTTAAATGGCAAGAAAGTACTGTAGAGACAAGAACTCCTGTTCAGCCAAGTAGAAAGTGCTCATGAGTCCCATCCTCATGTTGCAAATTTCCAGTCCACATAGACTCTCTTTTATTTTTTTTAATTTTTATTTATTTTTTATTGTGAAAATACTGTACAGAGGGCTTACAATTACATGAGCAAGATAATGAGTACATTTCTCATCAAGCATTGCAGCCTCCTCCTTTGTTTCCCCTTCCTATCCCTTCCCATCCTCCCTCCGCCCCCCCACCCAATCCTCCCCGCCCCCCCAAGTTGTAAAGTTCGTTTTCGACATAACGACTTGTAGTTCTCATTGTTGCCTCCATCAGAAAGAATGCCATTGCCCCATTTGTTAGGAAATGGAAAGGCTTGGAAAAAATTACATTAAGTGAAGTAAGCTAAGCCCAAAGAAACATAGGTTCCATGGTTTCCCTTATTTGCAATATCTAGTATATGTCTGAATCAAGCAGAAAAGGTCAGATAAGGTGATGTTAGGGAAATGAACCCTAAGATATGTATTCAAGTGTTTTTTTTTTCATTCATGCGATTGTTTCTAATGCATTTATAAGATTATTTCTTTGTTGCTTTGTATGTCCCTCTTCCACAGTATAACCCCTGCTTTCACTGTATTTGATGTCGGTATAATTTGTGGAGGAGAAGGGGAAAGACACATAGACTCTCTTTTAGAGTGCTTTCATTTAATATACTTCAGCACCTCATCCTTACCTGTGGGAGACAGGAAAAAATATAATTTTGTTTGTGTATTAAATTATGTAAATTAGCATGTACAGGCATGATTTGTTTAAATACAGAAGTTTGTAATAAATATAATTAGGAATCATTTCTCAATAAAAATATAATGAAAATCACATAACAAGACTAGAAGTCATAGAATTTTGTGCATGAAAACATACATTAGATTATTTGCAGAATTTCTATTTTGAGAAAAATTTTATCCCTCAATATTTGAAGGATAAAGCACTTTACCTAAGAATTGAAACATTTTATTGAAAAATATATTTCTTGGAGAAGTTTTTGTTTCATAATTTTAGGGATACCGTTGGACCCATTACAACAATGAGATGTACAAGTTCGTCGAAAGACGAACTTTACCACTTTGGCTGGTGAAGGGGTAGAGATGGGAAAGGATGGTAAGGGGAAACAAAGGAGGAGGCAACAATGCTTGATAACAAATGAACTGATTACGTTGCCCATATATTTGTAACCCCTCTGTACGATATTTTCACAATAAAAAAATTTTTAAGAAGAAAGTGATCCCAAAGTAATCATTTTCTTCTTGTTTTCCTATTTCCATGTGATTTACTCCAATTTAGAAATCCAGATATATCATTTAATTTTATCTAGCCCAAAATATTGAGTATAGGGTTCTTATACTCTCTACATTCTTCATGTTAAGATCATCAAATATGGTGAGTTTGAAATGATTAGTCTCTGTTTAACCTATGTTAATATTATTTACAATGTGAGTGAAATGTTTAAAAAGTAGTATTTATTTTAGTTTCATTGCTCTGAAGAGACAATAAATGATATAATCAAAGGTTAAAAATGATTAGATTTAAAATTTAGAATTCAGGAAATGTTTTTGACCTCACTGGTTACTGGAGCCTTCACAACAACCTCATGTGATAATGTATATTAATGAAGAAAAAATCTCACAGGTTAGACATTTACAAATAGAAAAATCATGTCATTTTGAATATGTAGAGCTACATAACACAAAATTTAGCTTTTAAATACCTGAATATCCTAGTACATTTAATTGCAGGGTAATTACTTGTTCTGAAAGGAGATAAAATTGCATTTATTTTGAAAATTAAACCTAAGTATTCATTTGAATAAAAGACAACGTTTAAAATCCAAAACACAAGATGTACAGTTCATTGTTTTACATGCCAATTATGTTCTCTAAACTTACTAGAAATACTAGGTTAGTAAACCTTAATCATTGCTTTGTAGGGAAATAGAAATTTAGCTTCTTAAAACTCATGATTATAACTTTTTCTCAAACATTTATTAAGTAACTGATTTATATTTTTGTCATGAAATCTTATTTGATAAATTTTTATTCATTAAGTTAAATAAGTGGCCAATAACAATATAAATTATGCATGAACAAAGTTTATCTAACACAATTATTTCTTTCACAAGACATATCATGGTTCTCTTCAGGAACACTGGAAGGCAGTGTGCTATTTATTTATTTATTTTTAGTTATTTTGTTAATGGTTATTAATTTTCAGAAGTGGCAGTTTAATTATGCTCTTTCCATAATCTATTAAAAATATTTGATTTTGCTCCCTCTATTTCCTTTTTGTTACTCCTTTCTCCAAAGATCTTCTGTTTTTCACATAAAATTATATTTTCATATATGCACATATAAAGTAATTTGGAAGATTTAAGCTAAACTGCAACTTAATTCAAGATGTACAGTGGATTATCAGGATAAACCAAAAACAAAAACAAAAATAAAACTGTACTGAAAATGAATTTTACAACATGGGGAGAGAAGAGTGATGGAGGTGGGAGAGGGAAGGGATAGTGGGACAACAACAAAGAAGGGGGTAACAATGCTCAACAAGATATGTACTCATTACCTTACACATGTAACTGTAATCCCTATGTAAGCCTCATTACAATAAAATAAAATTTAAAAATGAAAAATAAAACAACAGGAAATAAAAAAACATTTTTAAAAATTTAGGTTCAAAATGCATGTAAAATTTAGAACTACACGCTGAGCAAGAGATAGGATAATTGTGAAATAGAGGCTTGATATTAACATTATGATTCGGTTATATGTAGGTTTAGGATTAGGCAAGGTGTTCCAGTTAGAGCTGGGGTTAGAATGAGAAAAAGATGTAAGATATTGTGTAAAATTGCCACATATTTTAAGAAGAATGAATGACATCAAAGTTAGAATGAATGAAAACAAGTATGCATGTTATCTTAAACATTCATATATAATTTGGTTTAAAGTGTTACTGTTTTAGTTCTTGTTAGGATTAGGGAAGGATAAGCTTTAGGGTAAAATTAAGTTTTCCACTAAGAAGTAGAAGCAAAAAAATATGTGATTGAATAGAATCCAGACAATTTCCCTTACATTAACCATTTGTTGTTAATTCAGGTTGTGATTAGGATTAGGTTTCTGGTTAAAGGGGGTTGAGAAATGAGTAAAGAAATATATTAAACTGGTGGCTTGCGCCTATTATCCTACCTATTCAGGAAGCTAATTTCTGAGGATCGCAGTTCAAAGCCATCCCAGGCAGGAAAGTCTGTGAGAATTTTATCTCCAATTAACCATCAGAAAATCAGAAAGTGGTGCTGTGGCTCAAGTGGTAAAGTGCACACCTTGAGCTAAAGAACTCAGGGATCATGCCTATGCCTAGAACTCAGGGATTATGCCCAGGCCCAGAGATGAAATCCCACAATGAACCAAAAGAAAAAAAAGGAATAGGATAAAGGTTAATTAAATTTGAACTTATTTTAGGTTCTAGGAATTCAGGAAAAGCTGGGATAATGGAAGTAAAATGTGTTTCATAATATCAGGATTTGATCAATTGGTTTAATGATTACTTTTATGGAACAGGATAGGTTCAGAGATAAGAATGAGAAAATCTGTAGGGTTGAGGAAAACTTGCAAATTATTTCAAGAATTACAAGTGGAATTTCAGTTAGGATTGCACAAAACCAGCATTTTTCATAAATTTTAGAATTGTGATACCATTACTGTTAAGGTTATGGTTAGGATTCAGCCACGTTTAGGGTTAGAGTGAAGGAGAAAAAAAATGAGGCTCAAATTGATGGTGAATTTTGGAATAAGTCTGGTAAGAATTAGAATGAATGTGAACTAGTGTACTGCTATTAATATTAGAATCTACTTGCAATTAGGCTTATATTTATTCTCAATATTCCAGTTAAGATTAAGTTTAGGGTTAGAAAATGACTAAGATATTGGAAAAAATAGAAACCTATGTTTGGAAGGCATATTTGAATCAAATTAGGATGAATGAAAACTATTGTAACACTAACTAGTAAGTGTTAGTATTGACGTATAATTTGGATTAAAATCAGTGTCAGTATTTTGTTCTGATTATGATTAGTGTTATGAATAGGAAAGTTTTGGTATAAAATTGAGCTTTCACTAACAAGTAGAAGCAAAAATGTGGGAATGAATAGTAACTAGAGCATTACCATGATATATATATATACATATATTTCTCAGTGATCATTCTTGTAATGATTAATGAGCGTTTTCCAGCCAGGTTTAGGTTGAGAGTTAACATTGATAAGTAGATGATAAATAAATATGAAATTGCTTTAGAATACTGTGGTTCAGGAAAAGGTAGGATCAATGGACACTACAGTGTTTCCTGATAAGAGAATCTGATGACAAATAATATAATGGTTCATGTTAGGGAACAAGATAACTTCAGAGGTAGAGTCAGGAAATTTGTTGGAATTAGGGCAAATTGAAACTCATCTCCAGAGTGCAAACTGGAATATTCATTCCAATGAATAAAAACTAGAGTTTTTTTAATATTAATTTTGGACTATGATTAGGTTGAAAGTTAGGTTTCAGTTCCAGCTGGGTTTAGTGTTAGCATTAGGGAAATGGAAAATTTAGGGTCAAACTGAAAGTTAAGCTCGAATAACAAGTCAAGATAGAATTAGGATGAATATGAAATAGGAAACTGCTAATAATATTAGGATTGGGATATGATTAGTGTGAGGATTAGCCTGAATGTGCCAGTTAGGGTTCCTGTTAGAAAAATGACAAGATATTGAGTAAAACTAGAAATAATTTTAAGAAAGATGAGTTGAATCAAAGATAGGATGTATAAATTTAATATATATTGTGTGGCTTTTTGAATGCAGAGGCAACTTGTTCTAGGGTTAGGGTTACTTTTTTAATGTATGAACTAATGAATTAAAGGCACATTTCTTTCTTTCTTATAAACCAAGACAGTCACAATTTGGAGAAAAAACTCAATTTTCTACATGAAAATGTGTCTTAAAATATTTTCCAACCAGGATTAAATAATAGTGAGCAGGGTGTCATTTATTAAAATTAGGTAAGTTTATGACACAGCTTTCAAAAACATCAAACACATAGGATTGGAACTCAGATATGTCATTGGGAAAACAGATATTGTATTGCTCTAGCTGGGAAATTGTGTGTGCGTGCGTGCGTGTGTGTGTGTGTGTGTGTGTGTGTGTGCACCCACCACAGGTCTTCAACTCAGGCCTCGTCCTATCGTCAGCTTATTCTGTGGAAGTATGGCACTATACCGCGTAGTCACAAGTTTTCTTCTGGCTTTTCAATAGTTAATTTGAGATGCATATCTCATGGATTTTCCTGTCTGGACTTAATCTTCTGATCCCCAGCAATCCTTGGGTTAGTATTACTGTGGGTGCTACCACAAAGTGACAGTTCATTAAACTGGGATCAATATGGAAGTACTTGTGCAAGATACAAAGTAACCATTTCATTAATGTGGGATTAACAGTATCACGTTAGTTTGCCTTCAAAGACATTGTTTCTGATGAGTTTAACTGAAGCCCAAAGCATAATCCAAGCCTATTAGCCACACTGTATGAAGTAGCACATATTCATGATGTAGAATATGTACAATGAATTAAATCCTGAATCAAAAGACTTTGTTGGTTTTTTAGCAAAGAAATAGAGTGTCATTGAAATGAAGTCCAGACTGGAGGCCTGTAGCGAGCAGCAGAGCATTTGCTTAGTGCGTGTCCAACCCCCAGGACGATAAAGATGTAGAAGAAAGTGAAAGTGTAGGAGAAAGAGGAAAGGACAGGAGGAGGAAGGGGTAAGAGAGGAGAAAGGTCATAGCACGAGAGAGAAGAGGAGAGCACAGGGAGAAAGTAGAGGTAGGAGAGAAGGAAGAGGGAAACAGGACACTAATTCAGAAGTCCCCATGCAAAAATATAGGACAAGAGGAAAGCAAAACTGTTTTTAAAGTGTAATAGGTTATCATTGATGAATGGTTTTCCCGGACATTTTTCGTTTTTCTTTCTTTTTTCTTTTCTTTTCTTTTTTGTTTTTGTTTTTGTTTTTGTTTTTTTTTTTGCCAATTGTTCATTGCTCCAAGGCTGTGCCCTGGAGCCCTTTCCAAGTCATTATGTGAAACTCCATTTCTGTAGTCCCTATGGGTGTGGATGCCTTCTTAGGTCACCCGTTGAGATGTGGGGCCAACTCCCTTATGGTGGATGTGCAGTGAATGGATGTGTGTGCATGCTCCCCAGAATTGCTAGATGAACCCCGCCCACGCATCCCACCTAACTTCCCAGTCTCAGTTGCTCCATTTCACCCAGCAGCTGGCAGCCATGGGGCTGGAGTTGAGGCCACTGCTGCCCTCTCCTCCTCCAGCTGTGCTGGTACTTGTCTTCTGTGCTCCTGAGTGTGTGGCCCATCCTAGAGAGACTCTGTTCTGGGGTCACTGCCTGTCCCCTGAGTGAGGGGTGGGGGACACCATGTTTGTACACTGCACAGTCCATGGGTAAAGGAAGGTTGAGAATGCAGTCTGCCTCCTTAGGGCTAGGTAGCCTAGCCTTGGTTCACATCATCAGGCTTTAAGGGGGGCGGGGGACTGGAGCCATGTGCTGGCCCCTCTGCCAGCTGGCTTGTGACAGTTGCAGCAGCTCAGCAACCTGGAGCCCCTTCAGCATCTCTGTGGACCTCCATTTTCTGGACCCTGTGGAGTCAGGTACAGGGCCAACCCTACATATGCCCAACCGTGCCAGAGGAGCCTGGACTTGCAGCACACCAGCTCCAGCACCGAGGGACTGAAGCCCCGTTTGCTTTGCTGTGTAGTCTCCTCCATCACCCTTCTGGCCCATATGGGCCCAGCTCTGGGTACCATTCCAGGGATACTCCATTTGGAGGCAAAGGGCTCACCCCCTACCATCGTTGTTCTCCAAAGCAGGGGAATGGGCCTAGTTTTGGCAGTGTAGGCTGCACTGATGGAAGGCAGGACTTGGCGTCTGCCCTGCCTTCCCCCTGGCTTTGACATCTGAATCTGGGTTGCTTGGTTTGGTCACTAATGGAGCCTTGTTGGCTACAGCCCACCGCAACAAGTGCTATACTTGCTGCAGCAGCAATGCAGTGTCCTGGGACCCCTTAGAGTCACCACATGGACCACTGATCGGTCTACATGGGCCCGGTGTGGGTTTCATCCCAGGACTCCCAAAAGGAAGTGCCACTCCCCTTCATGGTACTGGAAGCAAGATGTGCCACATATAATATCTACTTCTAACAGTTCCCTTCATTGAGATAAACAGAACTGAGAGATATAAATAAGTTTTATAAAAACAAAATATATAAACTATATCACTTCAACTTGTTAAACCATTGTAATATTTTTATCCAGTAGGAATTCTGTCTGTAATTACTTATTTTACACTTGAATACAACTAATGTAATATATTTTGTGTGTATTTTACTATTCTAGTATAACTTTATTTGTACTACTTCCATACAATTATTTTTCAAATTCTGATATTTAATCACGTGTTTACGGTTAAGAGATTTGTTGTACTTTTATTTCAGTTTTACATTATGGCTTTATGAATACAAACAATAAAATCCATTCTTGCTAGTATAAAGTTCAATGATTTTTGACTAGAGACTCAAGGATAGAGCATTACAAATCATACAGTAATGTGTATCACTTTGTTTAATACTGCTCTATAAAATAATTAGTAATTCAGGCGGCAGCCACTTCACCTGGCATGCTGATCTGTCTGGTGAAGTAGGATCCTAGTGGCAGCATGACCATATCGGACCCTTGTGGGCACCTCTCCTGGGACTGTGGGAGAAGATCAGGGTGCACCTGCTGTTGGGCTAGGGCAGCAACCCGGCAGCTGCTGCGTGAATGACACAATGTCACTGACTCACATCTAGCACATGCCTGCTCCGTGGGCCTGGGCCCTGAGGATCAGCCCCTGGGACCACACATACACTACAGGGCAGGGGCTGCCCACCTAGGAAAGAGTACAGATTAAACAGAAGCCAGTCTGTGGATCAGCTTGTACAATATTTATCCTTCATGGAGCACAGAACTATTCTGTTCTGCTGTGGGGAGAAGACAAGAAAGGCAGGCCCAGGAGGGGTGATGCCAACTTTTGTACTCAGGCTGGCAAGGAAACTTCTTCCATGCTCTCTCCAGTAGGCTCAGGAAGCCCTTCCATGCTCCTTGTCCATGGAGTAGCAACCAGGGACACTCACATCTTGTACTCCTGGCTGCTTTTTTGAGTTTGTTTGTTAATTTATTCAGAGAGCCCCTCCCTCAGTCAGCAGAGTTTTATTCTGGGTTTTGTAAAAACGTTCAGCATCTGAGCATTCCCAGGGTTTTTTTTATTGTTTCTTGTAAATACGTTGTGCAATTTGTGTTTTATGTGTTGAGGTGCGGGAGGAGGAGCCAGATTATGAACATAGTTTCCTACAAGCCTTTCATCTAAAAATGAAAATAGATTCACTCTAAAAATGCCTTTCAGGAAATAAATTTGAGATGGAAAAAAGGTTGTTTTCTCATGAGATGAAACTATGCTATTTTTATATGCATGTTTTATGCGTTCAAATTACACTTAAGTAATTCACTATCTAGGAACAATCGTCCAGGCCTAAGAATTAAGTGTTTTGTGAGCTACAGGCAGGGTTATCACAAAGACCTCTTTGCTATTCGGTGTCTTTTATTGTTCCATCTGACTTTTTGGATTGCTTCTTCTATTTCATTGAAGAGTGAGATTGGGATATTGCTAAGTATCACATTGAATTTGGATATAGCCTTTGGCAGTATTGCCATTTTCATGATGTTAATCCTCCCAATCCATGAGCGTGGGAGGTTGCCCACTTCCTGAGTTATGCTTTCATTTTCTTTTTCAGGTTTTTAAATTTCCATCATAGAGGTCCTTCACCTCTTAAGTTAATTCCTAGGTATTTTATTTTTTGTGTGGATATTAAAACGGGGTTGCTTTCCCAATTTCAGCCACAGTCATATCGTTATTGGAATACAGGAAAGCCATTTATTTCTGAGGGTGAATTTTATACTCGGCTAGTTTGCCAAAGTTTCTGATCAGCTCAAGTAACTTGGGAGTGGAGTACATGGTGTTCTTTGAATACAAGACCAGCTCATCTGCAAAGATGGATAGTTTTACTTCATCTTTCTCTATTTGGATCCCATCTTGTCTTGTTGCCCCATCTAGCATTCTAATACTAAGTTGAAGAGTAGTGGAGAGTGCAGACATCCTTATCTCATTCCTGAATTTATAAGAAATGTCCTTAACTTTTCACCATTAAGTATAATGATGGCTTTAGGTTTGTCAGTCCTTAGCAGAAAGAACAGCACTGGAGCAATATCAGTTCCAAATTTCAAACTCTACGAAAAAGCCATAGTAATAAGAACAGCTTGGTCTGGCACAAGAACAGACCTGAGGACCAATGGAATAGGACTGAAGAGTCAGAAATGAGTCCCCTGACCTATAGCCACCGAATGTTTGACAAGGGAGCAAAAAAATAGAATGGAAGAAAGACAGCATTTTGAGTAAATGATGTTGGCACAATTGGTTAAACACCTGTAGAAAACTAAAGCTAGATCCGTATATATCACCCTGCATGAGAATCAACTCCAAATGGATCAAAGACCTCAAAATAAAAGAAGACACCATGAAAACATTGCATGAAGGAATAGGATAAACTCGAGAGCTTTTTAGTACAGGCAGAAAATTTCTTTATCGAGAGCCAGAAACAAAGAGTAAAGAAAGATAATTTAAGAAATTAATTTTTTAATTAATCTCTTTATGAAACTAGTAATTTGCTATTACAAGATGCGATGGAATTATAAATTCCAAGTGCTAATGGAGTCTGTATACAATAAACATATTATAATAGTCAAAAAACAGAAATCAAAGAAAATTTGGACAAATGGGATTACCTGAAACATCAGAGCTTCTGCAAAGCAAAGGTCATAGTTAGCAAGATCAATAGAAAGCCCACATTCTGGTAGAAGATTTCATGAGACATAAAATGGACAAGGTCTCACATCTAAAATATACTTAGGACTCAAAAACTTAAATTCTCCAACAGCAAATCCTCAAAGAAACAACCGCTCGATAACTAAGTGGGCTAAAGACTTAGAGAATTCTCTGGAGAGGAAATAAAAATGACCATTAGGCACATGAAGAAATGCTCAACTATTCTAGCTACAAAAGAATGCAAATCAAGACAACATTGAGATTGCACCTTACTCTAGTTAGAATGGCTATAATCAAGAAATATAATAGCAACAGATGTTGGAGGGGATGTGTCTAAAAGACTCTTATTGCATTGTTGGTGGGAGTGTAAACTTGTTTAAACACTTTGTAAACCAGTATGAAAGTTCTTGAAAAGACTCCAGGTAAAGCTCCCCAATGACCCAGCAATCCCACTTTTGGGCATTTAGGCATTTACCCAAATGATCACAAACAAGATCATACCAAAGTTGCAAGCGCCACCATGTTTATTGCAGCATTATTCACCAAAACTATGATATGGACCCAACCTTGATGCTCCTCAGTACATGAGTTGATCCAAAAAATGTGATACACACACAAACACACACACACACACACACACACACACACACACACACACACACACACACACATACACACAATTGAATTCTATGCCTCCATTAGAAAGAATGAAATTGCCCCATTTTTTAGGAAATGGAAAGACTTGGTAAGTATTATATTAAGTGAAGTAAGGCTAGGCCCAAAAAAACATAGGTCCCATGTTTTCCCTTGTTTGCAAGGACTAGTACATGTCTAGAACAAGCACAAAAGATCAAAGGCTATGTACATATGACCATATAAGATGATGTTAAGCGAAATATACCCCAAGTCAGAGACACAAGTGGTTTTATTTTTCTTGCCTTTTGTTTTTAATATACTTATAATGCACTATGGGATTCTTTTGTAGGTTCATACCCCCATGGTATAATTCCTGTTTTCACTGTATTTGATTTAGTGTTCTGCATCTTTTATATACATTTTTGTAATTTGGGGAGTGGAAAGGTTGTAGCAGAATGCTGAAATGGGGATGCATTGTGACGATGAGTTATACAGGACACTGTGTCGAAAATAAATTTATAATGTCGGGCAGGAGTCAAGGAGGAAGGAGTTGGAGAGGTGGGGAGGGAAGTAGTAGAGGAAAAACAAAGGAGGAGGTAACAATGCTCAATAGGAAATGTAATCATTACCTTACTCATGTAACTGTAAACCCTCTGTATAGCATTTTTACAATAAAAAATATAAAAAAAATCTTTCCCTGGTGTAGATTTCCAGTGCTGCCCTGGGCATTGCATTTTTTGCCTTTTCTGCCTGTGGTTAGGTCTACCTGTCCAGTGGATCAGTAGTCTTCACAGCTTCTTGGTCCTGAAGTGGTACTTGGATTATACAGTGGTGGTTGGAACCAGGCCAAGGACAGGATAAAAACACTTCCAGGGCATGGCTTCTTCATTCCCCATGCAACTAGGATTGCAAGCAGAATTTCTCTGAATTTATTCTAGAAAACAATCACTGCACCAAAAGGCAAGGTCACCAAACACCTCCCCTCCTCCTCACATTCCCTCCTTTCTCCCTCCTTGGGAAAGTACAAAAGAATTTTGCAGGTTTTGGTAAACACACAATTGTCCACTACCTCCCCTGGTAAATTAGGCTTAAAGTCACTAAGTCATGTAAACGGATAATGCTGCCCTCATTATTCTGGATAACAACTTCAGGTTGTTTGATGCTTTAATTTGTAGTTGGTGGTGGTGGTGGTAGGAGGGCCTGAACTCTGGGTCTGGGCACTGTCCTTGATGAGCTTTTCATCTCAAGGCTAGTGCTCTACCGCTTGAGCCACAAAGCCATTTCCACTTTTTCTTCTTATGTGGTGCTGAGGAATTGAACCCAGGATTTCATGAATGCAAGACAAGCACTCTACCACTGAGTCTCCTACCCAGCCCTAATGCTTTAATTCTTCAAATTGTATTTTTGTCGGTCCTGGGGTTTAATTTCAGGACCTGGGTGTTAACATATCACTGAGTTCTTCAGTTCAAGGGGAGCCTTCTACCACTTGAACCACAGTGCCACTTCTTGTCCTCATAATGTTGAGGAGAATATTTGAAGGTGAATACGTGATTACAGAGGTGTGTGCTTTCTTGAGTTATATGTTCATAGCATAGTTTATATACTGTTGAAAATGAGACAGTTAAGATAGGGTTGTTGACATTCCTTGTATCCTTAACAGTATAATATTAAAACCAGTTTTATAATATAATATTTATAGTAATTATAGAATATCCCTAATTATGCATATATTATAAATATATCATTTATATTTTATGTAATATAGTAGTTTATGTATATTATGCATACATAATTTAATTTCTCTGCTCATCTGTCCAGGAATTAAATTAGAAATGTCTTTGAAAATTGATAGTAAAGTATGGTCCTTACAAGTTCGATTGCAACATAGCGTTTTACCCAATAAATAGTTATTTATTCAGAATTGGTTTAGAAATGGAATATCATAACATAATTGAACATTCAGAAATAATTATGTAGGAACATGCCAAGGATGGAATTCAAAAAATATAACATGAGGACCTGTTGCAACAATGAGAAGTACAAGTTGTCATGTCAAAAACGAACTTTACAACTTGGGGGGGGGGAGGATTGGGTGTGGGGGGAGGGAGGATGGGAAGGGATGGGAAGGGTAAACAAAGGAGGAGGCTACAATGCTTGATAACAAATCTACTCACTATCTTGCCCATGCAATTGTAACCCCTCTGTACAGTATTTTCACAATAAAAAATATATATAACATGATTCATATCTGTAATCCCAGCTACTTAGGGGCTGAGATCTGAAGATAGCTATATGAAGCCAGTCTAAGTGAAATGGCTCAGGGACAAGACCCAGACCATAGTTCAAGTATCAGTACTGGCACAAAAATAAATTATGTGACTAAAACATACAAATATATTTAGTTAAATAAAGTTGTCATTCCTTGTATCCTTCACAGTATAATACTAAAACCAGTTTTATACATATATTATTTATAATATTTATAGAATATTATTTATAGAATATCAATAATGATACATGTATTATAAATATATCATTTATATGTTATGTAATAGAATACATTACATATATTATGCACACCTAATTTATACTGATAAAACTAATATCCATTAAATTGATATAAGTTTTAGAATAGGGAATAGATTTTCTTTAGTACAACAAGAAAGTAACTAGTCAAAAATTATTTTTTTGTATTATATATCCATAAAAACTATTCCCTGTGTATTCAAGGTACTTAATGATAAAAGCCTGTGTTCATCAGAAAAAGGGGATTTGTTCTCCTTAAGGAATTACTCCAGGAATAATAAACAGTGAACGGTGAGTGATGTTTATTCAGGTATTTTTGTAGAAATTAAACCGATCTTTATTTGGTATAAAGATCACTTACACTCTCATTATCCACACCCTTTTTATTTAAAAATGCTTATGTTCTGTAGCATTGTTATTGCCCTTATAACCATAATTAGGAAGATAATGTGAGTTCATCCACTCCATAACTCTTTAAAGGTAATGAATGTTACAGAAAATAGCCTCAGATATGCCTGGTGGAAACCTGGATTTGAATTATAGGTCGACAACTGATCAGTCTTAGGTACTTGGGAAATTTGTTTGGCCTTCTTGCCTACTTCTGTTTTTAATAAAATAATTCATTTCCTAACTTGAACAACAGACATGAGCACTAAAATTACCCTAATGCAAGTGCAGTGCTTGGAATGGTGTCTGCACATTGTGAAGTAGGTCTCAAAGAAGTCAGTTTCCACCAACATGGTCACAGCATCCTTCCTGAAGGCCTTAAGAAATATATACCCAATTGATATTAATATCTGTGAAAATTTGTCTTTTCTACCAAAAAAGTTCTTTTCTTCATATGAACAATGAAAGTAATATTGGGGCTGTCCTGTGGCTTTTACTCTGAAGGAATTTTGCCTAAATTTCATTCTTACTCTATTAGTGGTAGCAGTAGCATTCTTTAGTGCTACCCTTCATGTTTCTAGTTCTGTTTTCCATTTGGAATACTATTGTAACTTAGTTTATAAACTTTGTTATGAGAGTAAAAAATACAACTGCTGAAGTTTTCAACAATGACAATGCATTACATTTTATGTGCTTACTACTTTCCTAAAATTATTCTTTTTGGATTATATATCCCTAACAAACTATTTTTTATGATTTCTTATATGATTTATATACATTTTTTATGTGTTTCTTATATGATTTTTAGAGATCCATAAATAAAAAAGCAAAGAACAGTAAAAGTGTAGGAAAGAAGTCATAAACAATACTATTATGGTGGTCTCAATGGGTAAGTGTAAAGAAAATGTAAGGAAACAGTTGGAAGATTCATTTTCTCTTTTCGCTGTTCTCTCCCTCTTCTTTGTAGAAAGGTTCTCACTATGAAGCGCCAAGTGGTCTGGACCTTTCAAGCCTTATCTCAGTGACAGAAGTGATGGGATTAGGGACATGTGCTCCCATGGATGGCTTTTAGGAAGTTCACAATATAGCAATACGAATACACATAAAAAAACTTGCGTGAGTCATGTATATTCCCCTCCTCAATTGCCAAAATTAAATTTATATGTCAAAACATCAAATTACTTACATTATAATATATGCAGTTCAACTGGCACCACTAGCACCTCCATAAATCAAATGCAAACTAAAAGCTCTATTTCAAACTCCAACATCTAAAGCAGTGTTGGAAATACAAGAAGATACACAATAAATCTAAAGGAGTGAGATCTTTAACACTGGCAATGAGCAGTGATAGCTGAATATTTAGCCACACATGAAAAGTCCAGGTGTTCACTAACTATGTGATTAGAGTTGCAGAGTTGACCTTGGTATCAATATTGGAGATAAAATTCAAAGGCAGCTAAGGTTGCTGCAGTATTGTAGCTCAGTACAGTGTGACCCTGCCTGATAATGGTAAAGCCCAGAATAGATGCTAAGTCAGTAAAATGTACAGGAAGGATTCTCCACTGAGAATAATTGCAGAGGGTGATCATCACTCTTGCGTTGAAAATGTATAGCCCATCATCCTACTTTAAGCTTTAGCATATTTCTGATCTGAATACCATTTTAACACACCAATTGTGCCATGAATGCTGATCAGTGTAGGCGTATATTACTCTAATATATGTAAAATCCTTACAGGTATGTAACTGCCTGACCCTGACACTTCATTTTGTGTTCTTGAGTTTCTTGGAGAAATGCTCATAATTAGGCAATTCACACTCATCTAATTCTGAATCAGGAAACTGAGATAAGATGTTAGGGTAATCACTCCAGTCACATGGTCTGTGATCTATGAAATGAATGACATTATTTCACAATGTATATGTGTTTCTGAAAATGTATGCAATACCAAATACCTAGGGACAATTATCTATCTCATATTATCAGAAGTAAAGATACTCCTGAATTGTACTTTCTTGCTAGAGGATCATAGGGTGACTGCTGATGTTTGGTATCTTTCCATGTGCTCCTATACATTTGTCAATGTTCTTTGAGGAAGTGTTTGTCATAGTTTGTTTTGAGGTGTTCAGAATATCAGTACTGTCACTAACTGCAACTATGGGACAACCAAGATGATGGGATACCTGAACAAAGAACTAAGAAATCACAGGAAGTGATAGGAAAGAAGACACTAGAGGACCCAAAGCGTCATTGCCAACTTCTGGATCCTTAAATCCTGCTTGACATACTTTATATTCATTCTACTACCGGGGGTGGTGGTCAGTGGCTGCAGGTATGTCCACAAAGACATCAATATAGCTTGTGGTTACAACTATTAACATGAAGTATTGTTTGTAGACATAGTGACAATTGAATCCCTCATTGTTAGGGAGCAGAAGGGAACAATAGTCATTCTAACCATAACACAGACATCCATTGTGTCTCCGAAGTCTTAATCTTTTAGTGTCCAACAGCTCGAACTTAAATACTCTTGAGGTAATAAATCATACCCCTGTCTTCCCTTGACTGCTTGGCCTTTACAGAGCACAGCTCTCAGCCTTTCGATTGCTGTTTGAGATGGCTTCCCAATCTATCCTTTTCCAAGTCTAATAGCTTGACTTTAGAATCACTCACAAGGTCTGTGACAGATGTATTATTTTGAAAACGATATTTTGTCTAGGATAGGCTCAATATTAAAATTTTATTTTATTTCAAAAATACTATACAGGGTAGTTACAGTTACATGAGCAAGTTGCATTCCTTATTGAATATTGTTACCCACTCCATTGTTGTTCTCCTATCACTTCCCACCACCTATACCTCCCACCCACTCCAAAGTTGTAAAGTGCATTTCCATTATATAGTATCTTGTGAATATCATTGTTGTAATGAGTTACTCTTTTTACTTCTTTCATCATTATATTTTTTCCCTTTCCTTCTCCAAATCAGATAAATGTATATACAAGATGGAAGGAACCAGAATCAAGACAGAGATTGCCAGGGATAAACCAATGGTAAAAGACAAATGAAATAAAATAAGATCTAGATACTCTACCGACATCAAGGTTGACATCTGAAAAAAGACAGTTTTTACCATGTTTTGGAGTTCATTTTAATTAGCTTCATTTTGTAAGGTCAAATATACTTAGCTCTGGAGCCAGTAATCCAACTCCTGGGCATTTGTCGAAATGATCTCAAGCTAAAACCCATTAAATCTACAACTATGTTTTTGGGAGCATTATTGGAACCAATCAAGATGCCCCTCAAGAGATGAATGGATCAGGAAAATGTGGTATATAGAAACAATGTAATTTTATGCATCTATCAGAAATAATGACACAGACCCTTTCATAATAAAATGGAAAGACTTAGAAGCCAATCATATTATGTGAAGGAAGCCAGACTCAAAGAAACATAGGTTCAATGGTTTCCCTCATTTTTATTAATATATGGTTAGGATAGTCCTTAAACTCTTAATATTCCCTGTTTTCTCTCCCTCTTCCTCTCTCATTCCATTTGTGTGTGTGCACACACACACACACGCACACACATGTACACTAATGAAAATTGACTCAGAGCCTCAAACTCTTGCTTGTTTTTTTTCACTCATGATTGACTGAGTCTGTAGTATTGAACCAAGGTTTAACTCTGTCGTTGATTGAATAATTGAACAGAAATGTCTCATGGATTGCTACCCCAGACATCTGTGAACCATGATATTCCAATCTCAGGCTCGTGACTATCTAGGAATAGGAAGGAAGCACTGGCATCCAGCTCTATTGCCAATTGTCTTTTCTTTGTTTTGCTTTTGTTTTTTGTTGGTTTTGTACATCCAAAATGTGTAAGGAAAATAAATCTTTTATAATAAGGACTACTCCCATAAAATGTGTGTGGTTTAACGGTTACCTTAATAATGTTATGCTTTTGCATCCACACTATATGATTTGATTTTTTGAACTCTATTTTTGTGAACAGTCAAGTTACTTATATACAATTTGAATCATCTGGTCTTGGTTTTATAGTCTGTTAGGTGTTTCCAAACAGAAATTATCAAGGTTTAACTCTGTACTACTGAAGCAAGACTTTTATGATTATTCAATGTCTTGTAAATCGTAAGTTCTTCACTGCTTGTGGCACCATATGAGCACAGGTAGTTTCCTATAACACCTCCACATAGTTTAGACCTCAATGCCACGCACTCTTCTGCCAAATATGCAAGGGCATCCTTTGTAATTTTCCATTCCTTTTCACTGTTCTTCTCTCTACTCTCCAGTGTTAAATCCTGTGATGGTCATGTTGATTTTCTCCCCTGTTATATTAATTATTTCATCTTGGGAACTACAGGTATGCACTAATGTACTTCTGTCCATTCCCCTTGTGCTTTGGCTTGTACCCCTCTCATCTTGAGAAGCCAGAAATTGGGGATATGTTCTTCACTCTTCATCTCAGACGTTTATCTATACTTTCTAGCAATACATTCATCGAATTTTTTTGTAAAGTATAAGGCCTTGAAAAGGATTATTGCGTTTTCATGGCTTTATTATTTGGCATTAGGGAAGAACATAGGTCAGTAATTGTAACTTAAATAAAAGAAGATTGCAATCATGCCTCAATAGGTATTGCTCATTGGATAATGTTTACTTCAAGGTCTGCCTGCCTGCTTCCTTTTCGTTGTTTTGTTTATTTTTCAATGCAGCCTTTTCTTCTGGAAATTATTTTTGGGCCTACAGAAAATCAATTCCTACTGTAATTAGTCATTAATTTTATTCCAACATCATTTCACAGATCCTTCTGAGTCTCTTCAGGGTCTCTATAGAAGTGTTCTCCTTCTTAGATATGTTTTAACAGCGATGCATCCAAAGATAAATACACATCGTTTAAGTCACCATTTTGATGACTGGAAAAAAAACCATGCTACAATCTCACTATATGGCAATTTTATTGTTTCAAATTCTTTTAGATTAAAGTTGATGCTGCAGAATGAACAATCTGTGTACAGTTTATATTTTCCTAATTAATTTTTGTATACCTTCCAATATTATAAAAAGTTAAAACATTATTACTACTTACATAGTTTTAGTATTTCTAAAATGGTCAGAGTAAAAGTTTCATTCATTCACAATTTTAAGACAATAGAGTGTCCATTATTACTGTGAGACATCAAAAAAATTTTTTTTTACTTCAACAACTTTTTTTTTGTTATTTTATTTTATTTTATTTGAGAACATACTGTACAGAGGGGTTACAATTACATGGGCAGGATAATGCATACATTTCTTACCAAGCATTGCAGCCTCCTCCTTTGTTTGCCCTTCACCTCCCTTCCCAGCCTCCTCCATCCCCCCCAACCAATCATACCCCCCTCCCCCCCCACACAACGACATTGTAAAGCTGGTTTTGACATGACATTTTGTACTTCTCAATGTTGCAACAGGTCCACCTGAATCCTTAAACGACTTGTTTGTCCCCATCTCCTCCACATGTTATACTGACATCAAATATAGTGAAAGCGGGGGTTACACTGTGGGGGAGGGACATACAAAGCAACAAAGAAATAATCTTATAAATGCGTTAGAAACACATGCATGAAAGAAACAAAAACATTAAAATACATATTTAAGGGTTTGTTTTCCTAACATCACATTATCTGACCTTTTCGGCTTGACTGACACCTATACTAGATATTGCAAATAAGGGAAACCATGGGAGCTATGTTTCTTTGGGCCTGGCTTACTTCACTTAATATAAATTTTTCCAAGCCTTTCCATTTCCTAACAAATGGGGAATCTCTCCTTGCTCCAACAAGAACCCAGCCTACATCGGGCTTCTCCCTTGAATCCTCACTTCATCCACCAGATTCCCAGCCCCTAACTACACTATTTCCTCATCAACCCATTGATCCCATATCATAGTACCTCCAAGCTCCTCCCTTCTCTTTCATACCCCACCCCAAAACCAGACTTCTCCCTCCAGTCCCTTCTGGTTTCATCAGAAACTCTGCCCCTCTCTGTCTGCTTCTAAGTGGCCTAACTTGTCAAACACAGCCCCAACCCTACCTCTTTCCACAATGCCAATCATGCTACACAAAAACCCTCCACCTCCGTATAACTGCCCTTGAAGCCCAGCCTTGGTTGGCCAGAAGCTTCTCACATAGCCCATCTCCTGCTTGGAAAGCCAGCTCTGCTTCACAACAAGTCTCTCCACCTCCCATTCCTACTTTCTCAATGCCTTGGATTGCTCCCCAGATAAATCCAACCCTATTGGATGCTCCCTCAGATCCACACCCTACTCCAACAGATACCCTGCCCATAATTATCCTACACCTTTGTAGACTTTCCACTCCTTCTCAAAGCCCCTCCTCCAATTAGCCCCATGGCTGTAAGCCCTGACCTGCTCTACAAAACCCCCATTAAATATCTCCCACGACACTATCCCATCTCTCGACACCCACATTGCTTAACTGGAAACCACTGCACCAGTTGGCCCCCTTCTGGAAGCCTCACCATGCTCAACTGTAAATCCCTGTCCCTCCGTAGTCTCTTTTTGAAAGTTGCCTTGCACTACTGGAAACCCTGTCCAAAGTCCTTCTCCTGCCTTGTAACACTGAAATCCCCACCCAACCTTACTCCTCTTTTCGAAGTGGTGTCTGGCTACACCAGAAAACCGTCTTAACTAATCTAGTCCATTGGATCCTATCCCTGCTTTAACAAAGCCCTGGTCCTGAAAAGCTTCTCTATACATTGTGAATACATTCTGCTCCGCCAGAAACCCCACCTCCTCCCTAACACACTTCCCAAAGACCTGCCATTCTCCACCAGAAACCATGCCTCTTACTAGCCCACTTCTTCCTAGCACTGCCCTGTCCTCTTAAAGCCAGACACTGAAAAGCCTCTCCCTCATAGATCCATATTCCTGCACCAGAAACCCCACCTTCTGTCAGCCTCTTGCCTCCATTCCATTCCTTGCCTTATGGGAAACCCCACCCTACATATCCTACTAGAGCTCACAGTGCTCCACCAGAACCCCTCCTCTAAGTAACCTCCCCCTTTGTAGCCTTGTTCTTCCTTCTCAAAGCTCTTCCCCAAACAGCCTCTTCCCCAGTGACCCAGTCTTCTTACACTGAAAACCCATCTACCTGTCAGCCTCCATCCTAAAGTCCCACCTATTCCACAAGTCTAGTCCTTCCTGTCCCTCCCTACTCTCTCAAAGTCCTACACAGACTGGCCTTCATCCTCAAAACCCCGTCCTGCTCCACCGCAGGGACTGTGCCAATACCAACTCTTCCTTTGAACCAGACAGAAACCACACACCACCTCATAAATTTTATTAGATGCCTTAGACTAGTTGTAGGTTCTGTTATCAAGCAGATACACATTGTGTGAAAATGTATCAAGATGATTCCTCTAATTGGAAAACATCCGTTGAAGTATTAGTAAGGTTTCATGAGTGATCATTTTATTTCTGGAAAAATCATGCACATTTGTGCCCATTAACTTAAAAATATTAGTTATTTTAAATCCTCTGGCTTTGTTGAGGAAACAGTTAGTGTGTATAAAGATGACTTTCAACTCATCTCTCTAATGAATAATTTTGAAGTTGCTTCCCTTACTATATACTGGAGTTTTTAGTAACAGAAATTGTCTACCAGAATCAATGATTTTCCTCCTTCCACTAAAGTGCCCTTTGGAAAAGACTTAAGTGAGATTACTCAGGTAAAATGCCAGAAATAAAGACGCATTTTGAGATCATAACACATTTATTATGAAGAACCCACCCACTAGACTTACATTCCTATTGGTCCAACAGTGTAAGCCAGACCAGTATTTTACCAAAGCTTTGTATGGGGCATGCTATGGCTTATTCAGGCTTGATTCAAAATGTCTCTGTCCAGGATTAAATGATGACATTTATAGCTAAAATTACTTAAAGTCATTATTAACATCTAACGCATGTTGAGGTTTTTGTTTATACTTATTTTTCCCTTTCTTTCTTCCTCCTTCTTTCTTTTATTTATTCCTTTCTTTCTTTCTTCATTTTTCTTTCCTCTTTTAGGAAATGAGTATGAATTTTGATATTTTGTTTGCTAAACAAGTATTCTACCATTAGAACATTCTTTTTTGATTTAGTTACTTTGCTCATAGGTTATCAATTTTGCTAGGGCCAAACAGAGGCTAAGTTCCTCATTTCTGTCTGTCAAGTAGCTGGGATTACAAATCCATTCCAACATGCCAGGATTTGGGATGATATGTGACTCTTATTACTTTCCTTGCACACTGGTTCTGAACTGTGATGCTCTCAAGTTATAGCTCTTCAATTAGTGATGTGAGTTCCAGTAGCCTGCCCTCAGTATAGATTGTCTAAATGAATGATTAAAGGCAATTTCACTTTAATCTCTTTTTCTTTGCCAGTCCAGAGACTGTTATAGTTTTATTTCTAGAAAATTTTTGTGTATATGTTATATGTGCACATTAATTGTAAAAATGTTACTTTTTCCTTCTTTTTTCCTTTTTTTTATTTTTCTTGGTCATAGGGCTTGAAGTCTGGGTCTGGGCATTGTCCCTGGGCTCAGTGCCACTTCCAGTTTTCTGGTGGTTAATTGGAAGTAAGAGTGTCACAGATTTCCTGCCAGGGATAGCTTTGAACTACCATCCTCAAACCTCAGCTCCTGAGTAGCTAGGATTACAAGAATGAGCCAATGGCACACAGCTAAAATGGTACTTATTTTAAGTTCTATGATATAGTTGAGGGAGTAGCATGAGTGTGTAGAAAGATAACTTTCAAGTCATCTCTTTTAATAATTTTTTCATTTTCATAATATTTATTTCAGTGATTAATAACCAAAGCTCCCAAAGTAACAGTATGATCCTTCATTTTCTCCTTCCCATAGATACTATTGGAAGAGAATGAATGAGATTTAAGTCTAAGACAATATGTACTTGAAATTATAAAAAATATATTTTGATGATTCATATAGAGCCACATAACACAACGTGCTTTTCATTTTCTAAAGAAAGGAATGTCATACAAGTATGTTTATTGGCAGGCTTTTTTCATCTGAAAAACAAAGAAAAAACAATATCCTAAAAAAGCTGAAAGCGATCAGCAACTATGTAAATGTGATATAGCATTAGAGACTTGAAGACATGAATTGGTTCAGATAAAATAATTCTTTAAGAAAGGTATCTGTTCAATTAATTTATTCATTACAAATTTTTTATTTTTATTTACATGTTAATATATAAATACATACAAGTGTGTGTGTGTATGTGTGTGTGTGTGTGTGTGTGTGTGTGTGTGTGTGTGTGTGTGTGTGTGTGTGTGTGTGTGTGTATCAGCAGTATCTGTCCAGTAAACTGTCTGGTTATGTATGGTTAGGTAATTTCATCATGTCAAGTTCATCAAAAGGATGGACTTCCATAAACCTTAACAACCCTGCAACACCACTGGACATGCAAACTTAAGTGTTCATCATTGTAAGCTAGACCTGTGTTTTACCAAAGATTTATATATAGTGTGCTATTTTTTCATTTAGGCTTAACAGAAAATATGTTTAGCCCTAGAAATAAATGATGGCATTTATTACTATGATAATTTAGTGTAAATCTTTACATTGAACACATGGTCAATATTGTTGTTTTTTCTTTCCTTTTCTTATTTTATCTTTAGGAAGTTGATTTGAGTTTTGATGTTCTGTTTGCCAGACAGGTACTCCACCACTGGAGCCACTCCATCAATCCTTTCTCATTTAAGTTACTTTACTCCTATAGTAGCAATTTTTGCACCCATCCCAGAAAGCAGGGATTATGATTGCATTCCAATATCCCTACCTAGTATGTTGATATGAGTGTTTCTTTTCCTTCCTTGACTGATTCAGAACTGTGATCCTCTCAAATTCTACCACTTTATTTTATGGTGTGAGTTCTGCCTACTTCTAAAAGATATGACAGAAATAAATGATTACAGGTAATTTGAGTTAATCATTGATTAATATAGGTGATTTGATATAAAAATGTAGGGTGAGTTTGCAAGTATAATCACAGTAGACAGATATTTTGCTAAGTAATTTTGTTTCACATTAAAAACACATCTCGACCAAAATTAAGGACTTACTTTTGCTGTCTGTCAACTTGTATGTCATTTGGGAAAATCAACTTCATGTCTTCCGTGTGTGATAAAGACTTTGAGTGGTCTGATCGTGGTTAGAAATAAGAAATAAATAGATCACCATTTGATCATAGGCTAACCAAAAAATTAGGACGTCCCAATCTCAACAAATTAGTGGATCATTTTGAAGCATGCCATTAATTTCAGCACAACCAGAGACTAAGTCTCTGTCAAGTACCTGTGCCACTTAGGTAACTGGCTCACATGGAGCCAGTCAACTCTCCTGATGCAGAAACTGGGCTGAGATTGCTCAAGAGGAGGGAGGAGTCTGCCACACTTTCCTAGGTTGGACTTCACAGAATGCAGTAAGCTTGATTGCTTTACTTACTCCCCTAAATGCCTTAATATTCCATGCTGCTGAGTGTTCATGATTTGATTCCAGTGATCTGTGGTAGAGGTATAAAGGAACATTAAATTAAAGTTCACATTCACTAATTGAGCTGCTCTTCTCAGCCTGTGAGTTCAACTCAGCAAGTGTTCAATATTTGAGAGTTGAGAATACTGAAGTAGGAGAGAGAGAGAGGGTGAGTGAAAGAAAGGAGAGAGAGAGAGAGAGAGAGAGAGAGAGAGAGAGAGAGAGAGAGAGAGAGAGAGAGAGAGAGAGAGAGAGAGAGAGAAGAGAGAAAGAGAGAGAAGGAAGGAGGGAAGGAAGGAAGGAAGGAAGAAAAAAGAAAAAAAGAAAGAAAAAGAAAGAGAGAAAGAAAATGTTTGAGAATGAATTTTTTAGAGTCTGGAGTCACATGGCAGTACTACGTGTATTTAATATTAGGTCTGCCCCAGGCCATGCAGACCCTATGCAGATGCCTTTTCACTTCTTCGCTAAGTTTCCACCCTTTATGTGTTATCTAGGTATCTGGCACACCTGGAGGCAGCCACCTCCTCCTCCCACTAAGTCACGACCTGGTCAGCCTCTGATCACACTTTCCATCTGACTGGAGGTGAATCCCAGGCCCTGAAGTCACATCCAGATGCAGTATTGCTAGTCTTTCCCCCTACCTTGCCACACCTCATCCGATCCTTTGCCTAGATACATCCAGGCCCGAGGTTGGGTCGCCCTATTTTTTGTACATCCCTTTCCACCATGTATGGCATGGGCAGCAGTTCAGTAAATAAACAACTTTATCTGGCTTAATACCATGTTGTGTTCTCGGCATTGGTTACCTAATGAAATTCAACTAATTAGTATGCTTTACACTTCAGAATTTCTAGTTATGAATCCATGGATATTTTAGTGACACATGTGAGTTCAGTATCTAGAAAACACATGCATTAACTCATCATTTAAGATTATAATTCTGCCAGGAATCCTTAATAACAGCTTAATTCACCATAACATCTATTTTGTTTACTTTCCTCTGTTTTTTTTTTTTTTTGCTTAAAATAATAAGAGTTGTCGTGACAATATGAAAGGATCTCTGGTTTCATATTTTCTAATCACCCCGGGCTACAACCTGTGTGTTGCCAGCTCAGATGATGGTACTTTGAAATCCTAGAAAGTAGATGCACATCATAAGGGCTAATGGCTACAGGATTTCTCAGATTTTTTAAAAATGTAATTGTTACTGATTGTACAGTGAGGTTACCATTTCACAATTCATGTAATGTGTACATTTGTCTTGTAGACAAGGCCATCCTTTCCTGAGCTTTCTCCAGTTTCTGTTTTTTGTGTGTGTTGAATGTTTTTGTTTTTGTGCCTGACCTTCTGCTTGAACTCAAGATTGGGTGCTGCCTCTGATTTTTTTTGGGGGGGTCCGTTAATGGGGCCTGAACTCTGGGCCTGGGCACTGTCCCTCGCTCTTCAGCTCAAAGCTAGTGCTCTAACACTTGAGCCACAGCACCACTTATGTTTTTTTTTTCTTTTTGCTTATGACATGCTGAGGACTCGAACCCAGGGCATCATGCATGCATGGCAAGCACTCTACCACTGAGCCATCTTCCCAGCCCTCGCCTCTGACTTTTTGTAAGCAAGGCTACTCTGCCTCTGGAGCCCCAGCTCCATTTATGGTTGTTGGTTGTTAATTGGAGAGAAGAGTCTCACAGATTTTCTCACTCCAGTTGGATTTGAACAGTGATCATCAGCCTCCTGAGTAGCTAGGATTAGGCCTGAGTCCCCAGTGTCCAGCTAATATAGAGTTGGTTTCATGCTTTCCTGGTTGTGTTACAATTTTCCTCACCTCTTGGCACTAATACTACATATTGCCTGGCTCAAATCTGAATTGGTGGAAAATGCTTGAGGAAGGCACGAATAGGAAACTATAGGCCATAGGGAAATATAAGCTAAACAAATCATTCGGAATATCACATAAAGACAAATAAGTTTACTGCAAGTTTACTGTGTCCTGTCTTTACTATTAATTCTGCATGGCCTGTGAATGATGTCATACATATCCAAATAGCCATTGGTAGAAATAAGATTTCTCATCCTGTCCTATAAACAAAACAAAAACCAACCAAAAGTATTATGTATGAGCCCAGCAATTTCCTCTAATTAGAGACCAATCTTCCCTAGTTTATGAAAAAGTGTCCTTTATTCAAGTGCTGCTACTTTTTCTAAACGTAAATATAATGAAATCTGTAGTAGACTGTAGAATTGTATACCAGAGCTGTCATTTTAATTCACAAGAAATTCAGACATTTATATGTTTATTTTTTTGTCAGTTGTGGCGCTTGAATTCCGAGCCTGGGCACTGACTCTGAGACTCTGTGCCAAAGTTAGTTAACACTGGGTCAATTGAGCCATGGAGCCACTTCAAGCTTTTGAGTTGTTAATTGTAGATAAGTGTCTTATGGGAACTTTTCTTCGTGGGCTGGCTTTGAACGCTATCCTCAGGTCTCAGCCTCATGAGTAGCCGGGATTACATGCATGAGCCACTGGCACCTGGCTTCACATAGACTTTTTTTTATTGTGAAAATAACATACAGAGAAGTTACAATTAAATGGACAAGTTATTGAATAAATTTCTTATCAAGCATTGTTGCCCTGTCCTTTGTTTCTCCATCCCATACCTTTTTATCTCCACCACACACCTCCCCACCCCACCCCCACTTCTCACCCCTCTTGGCCAAAGTTGTAAAGTTCGATTTTCAAAATATTGGCTTGTATATTTCATTGCTGCAATGGGTCCACCTGTATCCTTTTTTAAAAATGTGTTTTTTCCTTCCCCTCCACAAATTATACCAACATCAAATACAGTGAAAGCAGTGGATATACTGTGGGGAAAGGACATACAAAACAACAAAGAAATCATCTTATGAATATCTTTGAAATAATCACAAGAAAGAAAAAAAGTATTTGAATCTTTCTCTAGGGGTATATCTCATCCAACATCAACTTATCTGACCTTTTCTGCATGTCTCAAAAATATACTAGTTATTGCAAATAAGGGAAAACAAGGGACTTATGTTTCTTTCACTTATGTTTTTTGGGCCTGGATTACTTCACTTAATATAATTTTTTCCAAGTCTTTCCATTTCCTAACAAATGGTGCAATGTCATTCTTTATGATAGAGGCATAGAATTCCATTGTGTATATAGACCGCATTTTCTTGATTCATTCATCTACTAAGGGGCATCTGGGTTGGTTCCACATCTTAGCTATGGTAAATAATGTTGTAATAAACATAGTTGTTCTGGTAGCTTTGGTATGGTCTTGTGATCATTTGGGTAAATTCCCAAAACTGGGATTGCTGGGTCATAGGGGAGCTCTATGTGGTGTCTTTTGATGAACCTCCATAATATTTTCCAAAGTGGTTGAACAAGTTTACAGACCTACCAACAATTCAGTAGGATTCCCTTCTGTCCGTATCCCCTGTTGTTATCTGTTGTTATTAGAGTTCTTGATTATAGCCATTCTATCTGGGGTGAGGTGGTACCTCAATGTTGTTTTGATTTGCATTTCTTTCATGGCCAGGGAGGTTGAGCATTTCTTCATGTGTTTATTGGCCATCCTCCTTTCCTCTTCAGAGAAGTATGTCTTTAAGTCTTTAGCCCACTTATTTATTGGGCAGTTGTTTCCTTGAGGGTTTGTTGTTGGGGGATTTAATTTTTTGAGTTCCAGGCATATTTTAGATATGAGGCCCTTGTCCGTTGTGTGGTTAGTGAAGATCTTCTCCTAATATGTGGTTGATCTATTGATCTTGCTAGCTATGTCCTTTGCCATGCAGAAGCTCTGCAATTTCATGCAATCCTATTTGTCTAACCTTTCTTTGATTCGTTGTGTTTCTGGGTGTCTTAAGAAAGTTTCGGCGTGTGCCAAGGAGACCTAGGTAGTCTCTTATTCACGGACTCCACTCCTAAACTACTCACGGTGATTCAAACCTTTGGCAAAGCAGCAAGGTATAAAATTAACCCTCAAAAGTCAATGGCTTTTCTGTATTCCAACAATGAGAAAAGCGTGGCTGAAATTAGGATAGCAACTCCGTTCGTAATAGCACCACAAAAAATACCTGGGAACTAACTTAACCAAAGAAGTAAAGGACCTCTATGGTGAAAACTTTAAAAACCTGTTAATGGAAATCAAAACAATGTAAAAATGGAAAACCTCCCATTCTCCTGAATTGGAAGGATCAACATCATGAAAATGGCAATACTTCCCAAGACTATAACTTCAATGTGGTACCAATCAATATTCCAACGTCATTCTTCAAGGAAATAGATGAAGTAATCCAAAAATTCATATGGATCATAAAAGACCTCAAATAGCAAAAATTATCCTTAACAGAAAGAACAGTGCTGGAGGAATATCAATACCAAATTTCAAACTCTACTACAAAGCCACAGTAATCCAAACAGCTTGGTAGTGGCAAAAGAACAGACCTCAGGACCAATGGAATAGAACTGAAATCCCCGAAATGAACCTACAGACATATAGCCATTTAAACTTCTATAAGGTAGCTTTACAAAGAATGGAAGAAAGACAGCCTCATCAGTAAACGGTGCTGGCAAAATTGGGTTACTACTTGTAGAAAAATAAAGCTAGATCCTTATATATTACCCTGCACCACAATCAACTCCAAATGGATCAAAGACCTTGGAGTCAAAGCAGACACTCAAATAGTCATTTTATAATGATGAACTGCTTAGTGTCTCTGGCTCACATATATAATCCAAGCTATAGTTAAGAATAAAGGTATGAGAAACAAACACCGAGTGTGCGTTGTTCATGATGCTTTGCATTGGCATTATTTAATATCGTTTGTTTCTTATACTACAATGCTCTTATTTTTATTTTTACCTAGGTGGAGGATATAGGTTCTAGCCAGTGTTTAGCCTTCTTTGGTTGAGAGGGAGCCATGTGGTAGTTCTTGCCTTGTATGGCATGTAATTGAAATCCTCCTGCTTTCACCTCCCCATGGACCAGGGTGATAGAAGTATTCCATCATGCACAGCCAGGGGTGGGGATCATTGCAGGTAAAATTTCACTGGTCTTGAAATGATGTCCCAAAAGGCTAGCTTTACAGGCATATGCCTTCAAAACCTTGTTGTATTCCGTTTCACTTTGAAGTAGTGTTTGTACATACTTAGAGATAAAATGGTAACACATTACATGTTTAATATATAGAATAGTCAATATAATTAGCAAGTTGATCTCCTAAAACATTGCAGCTAATATATTTTGGTAACTTCCTCACTCTGCTAGTCACTTTTTCGAATATACCATAAACATGAATACATTAATAATGTGCACTAGAAGATTAAATGTTGATAGATATAGACAAGTTAGACTATGTGTAGTAAATATATATTTATCTATTGCTGCTTTGAAGAACATTATCATATATTCACCATAAAAATACCACCATATATTCACCATGACAATAATTTTCCTGCAGTGTAGAATTTTCCATTTCATTATCTGCCATCTTTTAATCTTTTTACATTCTCATAAGTATGAATTTTTTCTTGTTTCTTATGTTTTGAAATTATTAAGATGGAATTTAAAAAATCGTAGAGTCTCCTAAAATTAGCACATTTTGTTTGGTTTTGTGTTGCTAAATCATTAAAACCAAGGTTTCCTGAAAGGTATGCTAGCAGACTATATCACTATATTGTATTGTAATTACATCTTATTATTGTATTTTGATATAGGATTTTGCTGTTGCTGTTTTATGATATAGTGTCTTGAAGCCGGACTGAAACTTGCAACTCCACTGCCTCCATTAACAATGCTTTATCACCAGGTACTGGAGGCTGATAATTATAACTCTAGCTAATCAGGAGGTTGATAACTGATATTTAGTTCAGACAGCCTGAGCAGGAAATATTATGAGTCTCTCCTCTCTAGTTCACTAAAAAAAGCTTGCAGCTGAACTGTAGCATAATTGGTAGAGCAATAAGGTCAAGGGAAAGAAGCGTGGGATTGTCATATAGCCCCCGAGTTCAAGCCCTAAGACACAAATATGCACAGACACACATTCATACACACATACTCCCACACACTTGTACACGCACAAATTACCAGGCAAAGTTGTACCTTAAATACTTATCCAGAGATCGGACAACTGTCTACTTACTTGTGAAGGATTTTCCTTGATTATTTTGATGGAGGAGGATAGTTCATGGGACACAGACGACAAGACTTTAGGGAGGAATACTTTATAAACGACTAACTTATAAAAAGAACAGGAGCAGGGTTTTTATCTTTAAATCTTACATTCCTTCAACTATACTATTTAAAAAAAAATCATTGAATTATGAGAAAACAATGCACCTCTTCCCTTCTCCCCTTCCCCTCTGTCATAAAATATGACAAAAGATTCAAAAATACTCTTTTATCTTACAAGAATGTACACCTGTAAAAATGTCTGTCTATATGTGTAACAATACATGTGTTTTCCAATACTTGTTTGATTTTCCCACCGCTAAGAACTTGCCTTTTTTCCAGATGAAAGCACACTGGGGTTTCAAAGGCAAGTAAGATTAGGAAACAAAAACCTAATAATGTCTTAGGAAGTAGATGTCAAAAATTGATGCAAGAAGCACATGGCAGGCCGAGGGGGCCCTGAGAGGCAAAATGATTTGTGCAGGATGAGAGGAATAGTGACAAATAAGGCCTGGATCTGACCTAGGAAGGGCTATTTGAAGTTGAGACATGCCTGTATCTAGGCCTAGCTGAGGCTATTGGGATTTGACAATGTACACATGTGTATAAATTGATGTGGGAGGGGAGATTTCAGCCTCCAGTTTGTCTTGGGGATGGTCTTATGTGAGCAAGCAGCTTAGATCATTGGGCTCTGAGAGATGACACTACCTCACTCACAATGGAATAGAATATAGATCTCTGAGAGCCACGCAACTGTAACCTACAGTTAGCTCAAGCCAGCTCACTTGACCTGTGGCTCAGGAACAAGAAAGATGTTCCTGTACTGTTTTCAAAGTCAAGAGACTCAGGTCTCAAGCATGAGAGGTGTGAGTGCCTCACTCGATGCTGCAGACATTCGATCAGTGCCCAACCACGAATCCAATGTCTCAGGACTTTTTATAAGAAGAAACCAAGGAAATCACAAGGAAATTCAGGCCAGGTATAACTATGACAGTAAACCTATTTAATCTCATCCTAGCCCACACTAGAAACTTCTTCTTATGTGCTTTTATATGTGTAGACAGAAAATATTTGCTGTGCACTTTTCAATCCACTCTACTACAATTACTCAGTTTGAAGTGTACTCTCATTTCCATGTTTCATAGATCCATTCTTTTTTACCACCTCAGTGTGACAATGAGTCCATCCAAACCCTGAATGTGCCTTATTATGTATGGAGCCTGGACTCAGGCTTTCTGGAAATTCTGGTAATGGACCTTGTCCCTGCCTACCAGAAAGCTGATCCCTTCTATGTGGGAAACTTCCTCCACCACTTCACAGAGTGTAGGACAATGGAGCAGTTGCTGGATATTCTGAAAGTGAGTGTTCCTGGGCTGGGAAGGTGGCTTAGTGGTAGAGAGCTTGCCTTGTATGCATGAGGCCCTGGGTTCGAATCCTGACCACGACATAAGCAGAAAACAAGCCAGAAGTGGTGCTGTGGCTCAAGTGGTAGAGTGCTGGCATTGAGCTGAAGAGCTGAGGGACAGGGCCCAGGCCCAGAGTTCAAGCCCTGACAAACAAAAAAGTTAGTGTTCCTAAGCCAGGCACCAGTAACTCACACCTGTAATCCTAGATACTCAGGAGACAGAGATCTGAGGTTCACGGTTCAAAGCCAGCCCTGGCAGGAAAGTCCATGATACTCCTCTCCAATAAGACACTAGAAAACCAGAAGTGGTGCTGTGGCTCAAGTGGTAGAGTGCTCCCCTTGAGCTGAAAGGCTGAGGGATAGCACCCAAGCCCAGAGTTCAAGCCCCATGACAAACAAAAGAAGTTAGTGTTCCTCCTTCAAACCCAGGGCTGATGATACCCCCTGGCAGAATATTGGAATACTAGGTACATCTCTGAGACAGTTTCACTGGGGTCTAGTTAAAGGAGCTTGGCTTAAGACAAAGAAGTTCAGTCTTTGGCTAATTCCTTAGGACTGGGCTGCCAGAATATTTCATGTGCCTCATAAGCTAGTGGAGCCTTAGTAATTTGCTTGCTGAGAGACTAGGATTTAAGGAAGGAGCAAGTGGCACCCAACGTCAACGCTCACCTAGGAAATCACTATCTTTGAGGCCTTTGAAGGAATATAGACAGAAGAAAGGAGGCAACTTTTACTTTAATTGGGGGCTTGAGTGCTGTCCCATTTCTAACACACTACCAATTGAGCCCCAGGTCCAATTCTGGCCTTTGACTGGTTAATTGAAGATAAGTATATTTAGATTTTTACAAACTAGACTGGCTTCAAACTGTGATTCTCAGATCTCACCCTCCGGATTAGTAGGATTAGAGGCATGAGCCATTGTGCATTTATTTGGACAGATGCACATAAGCATCTTCACAGAATTACCATGAAGTTGTATATACATATCTGCAATTTTGTGTGTCATGTTTACATTACCATGTGGGACTTAGCGAGTCCTATGTGTGTCCTGTTAGTTCAGAAAAGGAGAAGCATAGAGTTAACTTCCTTCTCTCCTCCCATTGGTACAGATACTTCTACCATAACTGAGAAGAAGATGAACAAGTGAAGAAGTAAGTGGACGCTGGCACAAAGAATTCTATCCTTGAAAACTTGGTATCTTTGAGGTTTCTGAATCAAACTCAACTTTCTTCTTTGAACACCAGTTGTGATTTTCAACAGGGGGTTGAGGCTTGGCACATCAGTGGATAGCAGATTACACAGTTGTGGTTGTGGTTGTGCTTTTGGACTCTCATGGATGACAGGGAGGGCTGTGTGTAGCAAGTCAGATCCAGTGGGGAAAAAATTTCTCTTCCTATTACAGGGAGAATTTTAGAGGATTATATTTGAGAAATTACTAGAAGTGGGTTGTGAGGAGCATCCTGCTTGCAGGAGTCTCTTTCCACTTCCCAACAATCAATCTGCCCACAGCGTTGTTTGTTTCATCCTCCCCATGTGGATGGACTTCTACCCTGATGATTTCTATGAGCCCAAGAACAATGACACCCTGAAAGAACTTACACAGAATGTCAACCTCATCATGGCCTCTTCAGACCTGCTCTTCCGCTTACATATTTTTCTGGACCAGCTGGAGGAACCCATGAGACCAAGAAAAAGAGGAAGAAGTCCTTGTTTAGATGCCCCAGAGCTTGTGAGTAGGGATGGAACCTGAGTCTCTAGGGATGTTTCTGATTGGCCAAGAGCCCTTAGTACTCCCCAGCTTGGCAAAATTTCCTTTTATGGATATTCTTTGCCAGGTAATGTCTGTTCTCCTTTTGAAAGAACTTGGAAGTAGCCACTCATTAGAAAAAGCCTACCTCCTCATCAGTGTTCAGTCCCAACTCAAATCCTACTGCTTCTCCTATTAGATCATCTTGGAAGTTTAGTGACACCTTAACTACGAGGGTCTACTCAAAGACTCCTGTACCTATTTTCATTCTCAGGTTTGCATCACCGTAGAAAAGCTTCTGCAGAACTCCAGGTAAAGAACCCATCAGTGATGTCGTCTATGGTGACCGATGGAGATTGGAAGCCATCGCTGATCTCCAGAAATCCTGTGAAGGTAGAGGGTTTTTTTCAATTTGTAGAAAGGCCAAAGTAGGTTTTGAGTCCTGTGGACATCCCACTGATTCTGAACCCCACATGTGATGCAGGTGTATCTACACATACCACCAAGGAAGAAGACGATACAGAATGTCTTCCATTGATGTTCACAATCCAGCTAGATCAGCTCTAAATCAGTCAACAAAAAAACACTTCTTGGTGTGATGGTTAAATATGTGCTAATGAAAAATGACTCCAGTCTATGTTTAGGAAAACCAATAAGTGAGGTCCAAAATCTAGATTCAGTTGAGGAAAGGGAATCTTTCCTCACAGAATACCCAGACCAATCTCTCTTCTTGCAAGGGATCCAATTTCCAGTTGATAAATTAGAATCTGTCCCTCCCTGGACTCAGGAAGAAAATCCTGTCTTTATTGAGGAAGTAGATCCCTTTGAAGACTCTGAGGCAGAATTTCTGTCTGAAGGCAACTTAGAGGCCAATCTAGATTTTGAGATTCCTTCTCCCCTTCCTAAGAAAATCCTTATTTTTCTTTTTTTTCTGATTTTTGTAAAAGGTTCATTCTATTTATTTTTCTAACTTTATTAATATGTAAATATTTTTGACATATTCTAGAATTCATGAATCCTAAATATATTTCTTTTTAAACCTACAAACTGAAGAATCGTGCATACCTGTTCTGGAGGCGGGGAAGCAGAGTGACAGGGGGCTGTAGAAGAGAGCCTACTGGATATAATGGGAGCTGTTAAATGCAACAAGAGTGAGAAGGAAGCCAGGCCATGCCTGTATGGGGTGATAAGGTGGCTACAAAAGGTCTAGGACATAGCAGATCAGATGTCCTAGAAAGCTATTCTGTCAATTGGGACAAATACCACAATACTTATAGCGTTAAGTGGGACTCTCTTCCAACAATGAGTTCAAATCTGTATACATTTTCATTGCATTCATTTGCCTTGAGCAAATATGGAAGGAAAATTTGGCTCCAATAATATAAAAAGTCTACTTTGGGCTGAAAATATTTGACACAATATATAGGAGATATGTATACTGGAAAGTAAAAGCCATCATCAATAGAAGAAAGAAGGCTTACATAGATGAACAAACACAAAATCAGGAAAAATTTCCACAATTAAATCAGTTATATGTAAATACATGTTATATTCTTTATGTTCTACATAGTATATTATGTAATATATAAGATTCAATATGATTTTTCAAAGTAAAAAGGCATTTAAAATTTTAGAATTGCGTGTTTTTTGCACAAAACATTAGTGTAAATGTTATTGGAGAAAGTAGTGATATAATTTGATTATAATTATATGAATATATATTTGTGTGTTTCTAGATATAACACTGATTATACATAAATATTATATACATATATTTGTATATATCTGTCTATGAAGTGAATATAATGAAAGTGAATATAATGAAACTGAGTTTAGTATGTATAAAAAAGTTGAGTACATGAGACTCAAACCTGTAATCCTATTGATGTAGGAAGCTCGGTTTTGAGTTTTAGTATCTCTTATCCCCAAGCCCTAGATTTTTCAGAGGAGGCATGGGCCCTCCAGTGTAGCAAACAAACATATGCCATGGGATCAAACTCCCTGACCACAGAGGAAAGTCAGTAGAAATCAGGACAAGCTTCTTATCTTGACTGTGTACTCAGTTCCTGTACCAAGAAGGCCATCTTTAGAACACCAGATGGAAAGTTGGCATTCCCTCCACAAGGTTCTAAAAATATCCTTCTGAACGATAGTCTGACTATATTGAATTAAATCTTTTTCCCTTCGCAAGCTGCAAACACATAGAAATATGACAAGAGCTAAAGAAAGATGGTCAAAGACTTACAAATACATAAAATTATATACTCTGTTTCAGTAATTCAATGACAAATTATCAAAGGCATGTCGAATTTTTTAAAGGAAATAGAAACATACTCTGAGTTTATCAGGAACTGGGTGATATTTTGGTTGCTGAATTGTTGAATGCACTTCTGGGCAAAGGAGACACATACCTTGGGAAAAATTGTGTGGGGTTGGGTGTCCTCACACGGCTTCACAATAAAATGGCCATAACATCTAGGATGTCACAGCCAACTTTGCCATGGCAGCAAGTAGGTGTCAGGCACTGATTTTGCCCTGAAGTGGACTCAACAACACCAACAGGCAAAAAAAATGAGAAGGAATGACTATTATCCACCAAACTTCAGCTTAAATAGCTGTCCTTACCAGAACTAGGATAAATTGAGCTGGAAAAGGCTGATCTCCATGTCAGGATCCTGAGCACTAAGGACTAGTGTGTGTGTGTGTGTTTGTGTTTGTGTGTGTGTGTGTGTGTGTGTGTGTGTGTGTGTGTGTGTGTGTGTGTGTGTCTGTGTGTGTGTGTGTGTGTGTGTGTGTGTCTGTGTGTGTGTGTGAATACTGGGGCTTGAACTCAGGGAGATGACCTTTAGCTTTTTTTAATCAAGGGTAACAGTCTACGACTTGAACCAAATTTCCATGTCTTGATTTTGAATGGTTAATTAGAGATCAAAGTTTCAATGTTGCACATGTTCATTCTTTGTCCCTCCTTTTCAATGACACCTTTAACTTCTTTTTTTTTTTGGGTCCGGTCATGGGGCCTGAACTCTGGGCCTGGGCGCTGTCCCTCAGCTCTTCAGCTCAAGGTTATCGCTCTACTGCTTGAGCCACAGCGCCACTTCCGGCTTTTTTCTTTTTTCTTATGTGGTGCTGAAGAATCGAACCCAGGGCCTCGAGCATGCAAGGTAAGCGTTCTACCACTGAGCCACCTTCCCAGCCCCCCTTAAACTTCTGAAAGAGAGATAAATGTAAAAAAAAATGAAAAAAATGAAAGAAAACAAATATCATCTTGTTTCTGTTTCCTGGTCACTGATTATTTTTGAGATAGTGCTTCTTACTAATAAGAATTATTGATAGAATCTGAAAACCTATTTGAGTAATAAATAGACTAGGAAAAATGTTGTCTCCTATTTTTTATCACTACATTTCTTTTTGTCTAAGTATACATGCCAGACTTACCCTAAGGGCCTAGAATAAACAAAATGGCTTATAGAGCTCAGATCATATCTTCCCACAGAAGATGACAGCCCCAGAAGAAAAACTTGTCCACAACTTGCACAAGGAAGAGAGAGTTTGATGTCTCCTTAAATCTTAGGATCGAATACTCATGAAGAACCCTGGGGACTGATGACAGCTTAAGGACCTAACATTTCCTGTGTCGTTCAACCATAGGAACAGTCACCAGTCTCCCATCATACTGTAGGTGCCACGCCTGACTGGTGACCTTGGCTGTGTCATGAGAACGTGCAGCAGGGCTCTGTCATGGTCATTGGAGAGTCAGTATTGCACACTAAGAGGACATTCATGAAGGTGGTAACAAGGCCTGAGTCAGGGTTTGTCAGATATAGATGATTTGTAACAGGCACTACTGTATTCTGGCTAAGAATGTGGATATATCATCGGGGTCTTGCACACAAATTTATCAAGTGTTAGCTTGCAACATTTCTGCATGAAAGCCAACAAAAGGTCATCAATGCCCTCTGAACATATTCTCATCAATATTTAGTAAGTAAAAAGCTATAAAAATCAAGTTCATCATGACGAAAAATCTGATATGAAAACCAAATTGCAGGAGCATTTACAAAAAATGTTTTTCTGTATGTATCAAATGTGACAAAATATTAAAAATTAATGAAGCTGGGAAAGTTAAATTGATTTCTTTTTTACTATGGTTGCAACTGTCTTTTACATTTCAACTACTTAACAAAAAGAAGGTAGGCCAAGTACCACTGGTGGCTCACACCTGTAATTCTAGGTAGTTAGAAACCTGAGATCTGAGGAAAGTGAATTGAAGTTAGACTAGTTAGGAAATCCAGTGAAACTTTGATCTTTAACCATTCAAAATCAAGACATGGAAGTTTGGTTCAAGTCTTAAACTGTCAACCTTGATTAAAAAAGCTAAATGTCAGCTCCCTGAATTCAAGCCCCAGTATTCACACACACACACACACACACACACACACACACACACACACACACACACACACACACACACACACACACACACACACACACACACACACACATTCTCAAAAATAACCAGTGACCAGGAAACAGAAACAAGATGATATATATTTTCTTTCCTTTTTGTCATTTTTTTCAGAAGTTAAAGGGGTCATAGAAAAGGAGGGACAAAGAATGAACACGTGCAACACTGGTATTCAATTGGTACTATGTTGAAAATTACCTATGAAATTTGTTTTGGGGGAAGAATGGGAAAACAGAAAAAGAGATAAAGTGAAAGGGTAAAATTGTCCAAAAAAATGCACTCAGGGAATTAGAGCTGTGGCGCAATATGAGTGCCATTATTCAGCAAAAGAGCTCAGAGAAAGTGTCCAGGCCCTGGATTCAAGCCTCATTACTGACTAAAACAAAAACAAGAAAAAAGAAATGTAATCCTTACCACACGATTGTAACTAAAACCTCTACAGCACAATAATAATATTAATAATAATAATAATAATAATAATAATAATAATAATAATAATAATAATAATAATAATGATAGAAGTAGATGATGATGAAGAAGAAGAAGAAGGAAGTTAAAAAAAAACAAACCAGTGAGAAAAATTGAGAGAGCAAGGGAAGGACTGACCTTTCAAAAAGAAATATATCCATACCTGACTTATATGCCTGTAACCTCAGTGTAATTCACATTTATAATAACAATACAAAAGAAAAAACAGAAATGTAGTGCTGGAGCCATAACTCAAATGGGAGGTCAGACTAATATGTATGTGATACCAAGGTCAACCCCCTTATCAATTTCTCCTTCAAAAATGGTTCTTCTTATCACTTGTGCTTTCCTTAGCTTATGAAAAGGGGTGCAGTTAAAGAAAGAGAAAGGTAATCTGTCAGGCACAGAACTGTACTTGCAAAGAGCAGTACTCACTAGAACACATGTTTACTAGACCACTTGATGACTCCACGTTTTCTGAAATAAACAGAACTAGTTGGAATTGAATACATGCTCCACTGTATACTAGATGGGGGCTCAAAATTATTGAAACTCTCTGGATCTCAAATTCTTTACAGGTAAAATGAGCATAACAATACGTACCTCACAGCATTATGAGATCTGGTTGTCATCAAACATGGAGCGGTTTTATCTTTGGTGTGTGTGCAACACTCAAACATTGCTGGAAGGAGTAAAAACTGGCATGATGTTTACTATATTACTTAAGAGTAATACAACATGCCTGTAATCCTACTTACAAAAGAGGCTGAGAAAAGAGGATCAAGGTTTTAAGTCTGGAGGAAACTGGATCAGATTCATCTCCAATGATCTCTAAAAAAGATTGAGGTGGAGTTTGGTTCAAGTGGTAGAGTGCTATACTGGAGCATAAGCCTCAGGAACAGTGCCAAGGGACTGAGTTCAAGCCCTAGGACCAGCACAAGCACACACACATGCACAAGCACACACACACACTAAATTGTTTGTGTTCCTATCACCCTGCTTAACAATATATTTCCTTTTCCAAGCTCACCTGATTTTTTCTGTTTTAAAAGGGACTTCTGTGTAGCACAGGCTGCTCCTAAACTTACAATCCTCCTGGGTACTGGGAGTACAGGCAAGCCTACTATAATTGCCTTCACTCAGTAACTCTATTTATAACATATTAGCAAGAAATTCATTCATACTCATGAAGATATTTGGCTTAAAGCTGTTCACAGTAATATTCTACTGTACAAAATGTAAATAATATAACTGGATATGGTACTATCCTACCACATGGTAATACCAGCCAATACTCAGGAACCTGACACAGGAGAATAAGCAGGTGAGGAAAGCCTGGTCTACGCTGCAAAACCTGGTCTCCAAAGGAAAGAAATTCTATAAATATTAATCTACTATGAAACATACAATATGTTAAATTTATATAATGTAACGAATAGATCATTATTAATAAAAATAAAATCTTGGCAGAAATTTTAAATACATACATATGCATATATATTTAAACTTGTAGAAATAAAATTTCAAGTGCTTTTATCTGCATCTTTCAGTCTACCTGTCACCTACTTATTTACTGACACACATTGATTTCTGTTTAGTCTTCACAAAACACTGTTCTCTCACATAAGTACACAAAATTGTAAAACAAAAAAAGTACAAAACAAATATTATCATAAATACAAATGTAGTTTAATCCCTACCAAAATAATTTGGAGAAAACATACATTAAGTTAATGGCATTGTATACTGCTCAGGAAGGGGAATCTAGGAAAATGTAGATTGTGTATGTGTGTGTGTGTGTGTGTGTGTGTGTGTGTGTGTGTGTGTGTGTGTGTCTGTCTGTCTGTCTGTCTGTCTGTCTGTCTGTCTGTGTCTGTGTGTTTTCCATGAGTAATATTGGAGTTAGAATTAAATGTATTATTCTTGCTTGGTCTTTTTGCTCAAAGATGACACTCTACCACTTGATCCACATCTCCACTTCTGGATTTTGTTTTCTTAATTGGAGAAATATCTCAGATTTTCTGCATGGGCTGCTTTAAACCTGAATCCTCAGTTTTTGACCTCTAAAGTAGATAGGTTTTAAAATATGAGCCACTGGTGGAAATCAACTACGTTAATATTTTTGCCTGTTTGAATGAATTTTAAAGTAATACATATATGTTACATTTGAGAGTGACTGGAAATAGTCATTAACGTTTAACAGAATTTAAAACATACAAAGCTGAGAATGACAAGTAGCTGAGAACAGAATGGAATAAATCAAAATTACCTATGACAGTTTTCAGTCTGTGCACAGAAATAATTACATTATTGGAGCCCAAAACCATCAGATAGCTGAGCTCCAGCTGGCTGCTATGCTCATGAGGCTAGCTGGTGCTATTCACCAGAATGTGATGTTGTTGGATAGTAGGGATCAGCTTCAAGTTAAGAACCTGAAATATTTCTATTCATCTAGAAGAGGAAACATACCAGGACAAGAAATGTGATTAAAATTGCTGAATGCAAAAACCATCCAAAGGAAGACCGAATAACTTTCTATATCTGAAAAGAGTATTCTCTCACAAAGAATCATGAGCTGAATATAGTGGTCAATGTTTGTAATCTCCGAACTTGGGAGGCTGATTTAGAAGTTAGCTTGAGGCCAGCCTAAGTTTTAGGCAATCAGAAGGACATATAGTAAAATGCTATCTTAAAACAACAACAACAAAAGACCCAGTTACTGGGAGTATTTTTAGTGGTAGAGTGCTGGCCTTACATGCAAGAAGCACTTGATTTGATTCCTCAGTATGTCGTAAGCAGAAAAACTGGAAGTGGTGCTGTGGCTCAATTGGTAGTGTGCTAGCCTTGAGCAAAAAAATTTAGGAAGAGTGCACAGGCCCTGATTTCAAGCCCCAGCTCTGGCAAAATTTAAAAAAAAAAAAACAAGTGCAAAATGCTGTTTGTTGAAATAAATATGTTGAAGAATTTTTATACTCACTAGAAAATAGTGCTGTTGGGAATTCATAATGAACTTTGTTAGGAAAAATTAAAATAAATTAATGAAATATTATCTGGCATTGGAAAGAACATAGTGAGATGTAAAAATGATTGGTGCCTCTAGTTAATTGATACAACAATGTTATAGATACACTTGCCAAAATGTGATTTTTTTAAGTATAAAATCGTGGGTTTGTTCTTTTTCAAAATAATTTTACTGCCAGGCCTAGCTACTAAGGAGACTGAGAACTGTTCGAATCCAGCCAGGGCAGGAAAGTCTGTGAGACCTTTATATCCAACTAAAGGTTCAGAAAATGTGAAGTGGCACTGTTGCTTAAGTGGTAGAGTGCTAGTCTTGAGCTGAAGAGTTGAGATACGATGCCCAGGCCTAGAGTTCAAGCTCCACAACTGACAAAAAATAGTAATAGTAATAATATTAATTTTATTGTTACTATTAAGGTGTTATATATAAAGGCTACCAATTCATAAGTTTTTTTCTTTGCTAAAAGAAATACGTATCCATCTTCATTGCCAACAGCCAGGATTTGGCCATCTGCTTTCCAGCTGATCTCTCGATGTAGAGGCAATGTGTAATACAAAACAATACAAACCCTTTCTGACTATAAATAATTTTTTCCCTGCACATCTTAAAAATCAATGCTGACAACATGAAATTAAAAATCCCTAAGTTTAAAACATTCTTCTAAACAAGTTAAAGAAATCCTGATAACAAGTATTTTAAGAATAATTTCAGAGAGCTTGAACTCAGGGCCTGGGTTCTGTCTCTGAGATTTACTACTCAAGATTGGGTTGCCAGTTTGAGCCACAGTGCCACATCCAGTTTTCTCGTGATTAGTTGCACAGAAAAGTCTCACCAACTTTCCTCTCCAACCTGGCTTTGAACTAGGATCTAGAGATCTCAGCCCTCTGAGTAGCTAGGTTTATAGGCCTGAGCCCCTGGCACCTGGCTTTTTGCTTACCTGAGACAGAGGCCAGTTAATATTAAATGTCAATCATGTTTAATTTTGTAAAATGAAGTTAACTGAAATGCCTTCCACTAGAAATAAGGAATCAAATGAGTAGGTGGGTTACAACGTTATTACCAAAAGTTACATATTTTCCTTGTGCTTTTTTCTTCCAAAATTGTGTGCTTTCCAGAATCATACCTTATCTTTCCTTGCTAATTTCTTTGGTTTATTTCATAATTGTCCACAGCTTCTTCAGCAATCATTTACTTATGTGAAGAGCTTTCAAACATCTATTTTCAGCCCAAATTCCTTGTATACACCTCTCATCCATATATTCAGCTGACATAAAAACTTGTGAAACAGTAATCATCTCTTATCAGTATTGGATATTAATGTGTAAGTTAAATTTAAGAAAATAACATCAATAATTGTAACATGATTTTAATAATAATGCTAAACATAAATACAACGTTGATTATATTCTGAGCAATTTAATAAAAACCTCCAGGAAAAGAAATCACTTTTTTTAGTGCTGATATTATGGTTTAAACTCAGGACCTTACCTTCTCACTTAAGCTTTTTCCCTCAAGGGTGGTGCTCTGTATTTCAACCACAGCTCTCCTTCGAATTTTATTTGGGGGATAACATAGAGATAAGAATCTCATGGAATAAAAACAATCATTTGTGTCCCTATCTTATTTCACATAACATTCTCTTATAAGGTTATATGGTACCATGTACTACTTTCTGAAAGTGAGGTTAACCATGGGACCTATGGTTATTGGAGCCTCGCTTATTTCACTTAATAAAATTGTTTCCCCATCTTTCCATTTCCTAGCAAATGGGGCGATTTCATTCTCTCTGATGGAGGCATAGAATTCCAGTGTTTGTGTGTGTATCACATTTTCTTGATCCATTCATCTACTGAGAGGCATCTGGGTTGGTTCCATATCTTAGCTATGGTAAATAATGCTGCAATAAACATAGTTGTGCCGGTAGCTTAGTATGGACTTGTGTGTTATCATTTGGTAAATGCCCAAAAGTGGGATTGCTGGGGTATAGGGGAGCTCTAAGTGGAGTCTTGGAAAAAATTATATTAAGTAAAGTAAGTCAGACAAAAGAAACATAGGTCCCATGGTTTCCCTTATTTGGAATAACTAGTGTATATCTGGGACACGCATAAGAGTTCAAAAGCTATGTACATACCAACAGATAAGATGATGTTAAGCGAAGTGAATCCCAAGATAGGCTTTATAATTTACCATGTGATTTCTTTTTGTTTTTGTTTTTGTATTTTCCCCCACCAAGGTATAACTCCTTTTTTCACTGTATTTAATGTATGTGCCCTGCATCTTGTATACACCATTTCTCTAACTTGGGTAGGGCAAGGGAAAAAACAAAATGTTTAAAAAAAGGGCAGGCTGACCCGTTGTAACAATGAGATGCACAAGACACTATGTTGAAAAAGAATCTTTACAATATGGGTGGGGAAGCAGGGAAGGGAGGAGAGGGGGGTGTGTAGTTGTGGAGGTGGGAGGAAGAAAGGGTAGGGGAAAAACAAAGGAGGAGGTACAATACCTCATAGAAAATGTACTCATTACCTTGCTCATGTAACTATAACCCCTCTATACCATATTTTTACAGTAAAAACCTCTTTTATAAAACAGAAGGTGTCATGTACACCAAGTATAGCAGCCCACATATGTAATTCCCGCTGATTGGGAAGCAGAGATGACAAGGATCATGGTCTGAGGCCAGGCCAGAGAAAAAACTGCCAAGACGGCCATCCTAACGAATGAGCTTTCCATAGTGGTTCACATCTGTATTCCTAGCTAATTATGTGGGAGGCATAGGTAGCAAAGTCTCAGTCAATCTAAGATCAGACCCGGGCAAAAAGTTCAAGACCTCAAGTAATTAAATGGACTAGAAGTATGGTAAAAGTAGTTGAGCTTCTTGATGCTATTCAACCAGAGTCCTATCTAGCAAACAGGGAACCCCTGAATAGAACCCTTCCACCAAAAAGCCTAAATAATTTTAGCCTATTTGAACATCTAATTTCAAGGAGCCTGACAGATCAGAGATGATGACATTCTCTTTAAAATTAGGTATTCAAAAGAGACAAAGTTATTTAGATTTTGAAAAAATTGAAAAGGAAAATACATGTGATTTTTGTTAGCTCTGTAATTCTTGAAAACATGAAATGTACTCAAGTATTTAATATATATCCATATGTGTGCATATGTCCATGTATATATGTATATCCAAGTATGTATGTATATATATGTATATATACATACATATATGTATATGTATTTATATGTATGTATATATACATACATACATACAAGTGGTTCATCTCTATTCTGTGTAGCAAATGGTACAAATGAATCTGTATAATCACTATTCAAATGCATGAATAGACAAAGAGAATGAGCAAAGAACTCATATTCAGGAAATTATGGCTAGCCCATAACCCTGAAAATCTTTTACATCAGTTTGCATGTTTCAGTTACTGCAGTACAGGGACAGTAGGACAACAGTGGGATACTAGGCAGATGAAATTAGAAATGAGAGATACAAATGTTAAAATATTCTTTCTTATGGGTAAGTAGAATTTCCTCTGTGTGTGTGTGTGTGTGTGTGTGTGTGTGTGTGTGTGTGTGTGTGTGTGTGTGTGTGTGTGTGTGTGTATTACATTTTCTTGATTTTTTTTCTCTTGAAGGTTATCTGGGCATATTCAATAAGAATGGTCTGGATGAAACCTTTACTATATCCTGGTTTGTAATCTTTCAGGTAAATGCCTGGAGTAGAGTTGCTGGATCATATGGAAGTGGGTAGTCAAATGAGGGGTGAAGGGTTAAAAGGTAGATGAATGACCAGGAGAAAAGGGGGAAAATGCAGAAAGGAATCCAATAAACATCCTACAATATTAAGAAGAGTGAAGGAAGAAGTGCATAGAGGAAGGATGGATGAGAACATTGAAAGGGTTGGCACTGATCAAGGTATATTGTACGCATAAAATGCTTTGTTTAATGATAATTTCTTACTGCTTAAAATTTCTTTCTACTTAAAATAATAATTAAAAAATCATGTCTCTAAACTGTTATGCAATTAGAAGCAAAGAATGAAAATTTGCTCTGATCAACTCCAGGGTCTATAAGTTTTTTTTTGTTAGGATAAGTTTTAGAACAACACTAATGATACATATCACCTGAAGAAAATTTAATGATTTTCAGTTATTTATAGTAATCATTTTGGAGATATGGCTCAAGTGGCAAAATGCTACTTAGTGAGCAAAGCTGTCAGATAATGAATTCAAGTCTCAATCTCGAACAAAAGTACAAACAATCAGTAAAATTCAGGCACTTTCCTGGGCACTGGTAACTCATGCCTTTAATCCTACCTTTAATCAAAAGGCAGAGATCTGGGGATCTCAGTTGAATGTCAGCTTAGATAGGAACGTCTGTGAGTTTCTCATCTCCAACACACTGCCAAAGAAAGCTGGAAGTGGACTCATGGTTCAAGTGGTAGAATGCTGGCCTACAGCAAAAAGCTCAGAGGCAGAACCCAATCCTAAAGTTCACGCCTTAGAATAGTGCATATACAAACACAGGGGAAGTAAGTCACTCAAGTTCTCAATCTTCCATTTCCCTAATCCTAACTCAAATCTTGGACAGAACCCTAACAGTAACCTTGATGATAATAGTAACCCAATCTTAAAATTAATGTAAAATATATCCTAACAGATACTCATTGTCTTTGAAATGATTTGGACTTTGCTCCAAATACTACAGATTCCCTGACTTGGACTCTGAAATCGTTCCCTATTATTAATCATTAACCTCAAATCTTCATATCATGAAAACTTCTGTAGTTTCCACTAATCTTAACTTTTAATGAACTCCTCTATCTCCAAAAAGAAGTTTCAGGTTTACTTAAAATCTACTCTAGTTCTTAACCCTAACTATATATCTAAACATTACTAGAAACCTAACTCTAAATTTAACCCTATTGAGCCCTTAATAATAAACTTAAGAAAACTCTGTAGTTTTCTTTAAATTTCACACTTATTTTACTTGAAAGTGTTAGCAGAAAACTCAGTTTTACCTGAAAGCTTACCCTTCCCTAAGCCTAAGTCTAACCTGAACTAGAAAAGCAACCCAAGCCCTAGAACTAATAGCCTTTGGATTCTAAAGGTCATAAAAATACATTAGTTTTTATTCATCCTAACTTTGATTTAACTCATCCTTCTAAAAATACTTTGTAGTTTTACTCATTATCTTGCCATTTTTGTAACCATAACCCTAACTGGAATATTGAAGCTAACCCTCACAATAACCATACCCTAATCTTAATATTATTAGCAGTTTCTTATTTCACATTCATCCTAATTCTAACTAGACTTGTTATTCGAAGATTTACTTTGAGTTGGACCCTAAACTTTCCATTTCCCTAATGCTAACACTAACTCCAGCTGGAACTAAAACCTAACTTTCACACTAATGATAGTCCAATTCTAATGTTTAAGAAAAATACTCTAGTTTTTATTCATTCTAATGAATACTCCAGTTTGCACTCTGGAAATGAGTTTGTTTGCCCTAATTCCCACAAATTTTCTGACTCTTCCTCTGAAGTTATCTTGTTCCCTAACATGAACCATTATTTTAGTTGTCCTCACATTCTCTAATCAGGAAAAATACTGTAGTTTCCAATGATCCTACCTTTTCCTGAACCCCTGTGCCCTAAAACAATATCAGATTTCCTTACCATCTAGTCCATTAATTAACTCTAACTCTCAACCTAAACCTGGCTGGAAAACTCTCATTAATCATTACAAGAATGATCACTGAGAAATAAATATAATGATAATGGTCTAGTTACTGTTTAATCTCATATTTTTGCTTCCACTTGTTAGTGAAAACTTAATATTATACTAAAAACTTTACTATTCATAACACTATTCATACTCAGAACAAAATACTGACCCTAATGATAATCCAAATTATATGTCAATACTAACACTAACACAAGTAAACTTGTTTTCACTCATCCTAACTTGATTCAAATAAGCTTTCCAAAAATATGTTTCAATTTTTTTCCAATATCTTAGTCATTTTCTAACCCTAAACTTAATCTTAACTGGAACATTAAGAATAACCATAACCCTAATTGCAAGTAGATTCTAATACTAATAGCAATACTCTAGTTCACATTCATTCTAATTCCTGCCAGGCTTATTCTAAAATTTACCTTCAATTTGACTCTCATTTTTTTCTCCTTCACTCTAAATCCAATCATGGCTAGAATCGTAACCATATCCTTGACACTAACAGTATCTCACTTCTAAAATTTATGAAAAATGCCTGTTTTGTGTCATCATTATTGAAATTTCACCTGTAATTCTTGAAATAAATTGCAGGTTTTCCTAAACCCTATGGATTTTCTCACTTTTAACTCTGAATCTATCTTGTTCCTTAACAGGAATCATTATATCCATTGATCTCAAATCCTGATATTATGAAATACATTATACTTCCAATATCCAAGCTTTTCCTGAATTCCTAGAAACTAAAATAAGTTCAGATTTATTTAACATTTAACACATTTCTTTTCTTTTTCTTTTTGTCCAACGTGGGGCTTGAACTCTGGGCCTGGGCATGATCCCTGAACTCTAGGTCATGATCCCTCAGTTCATTAGCTGTAGGTGTGAAACTTTACCACTTGAGCCACAGCACCACTTTTGGGTTTTCTGGTGGTTAATTGGAGATAAATGTCTCATGGACTTTCTGCCCTGGCAGGCTTTGAACTGCGATCCTCAGAAATCAGCTTCCTGACTAGCTAAGATAATAGGCACGAGAAACTAGTTTAACCAATTTATTTATCCTATTCTCAACCCCCTTTAACCAGAAACCTAATCCTAATCAAAATCTGATTTAACACCAAATAGTTACTGTAAGGAAAATTGTCTAGATTATTCAATCACACATTTTTTTGTTTCTACTTCTTATTGGAAAACTAAATTTTACACTAAAGCTTATCCTTCCCTAAACCTAAGGAGAACAAAATGTAATTCACCTTTAAGCCAAATTATGTCTAAATGTTTAAAGTTACACAGACACTGGTTTTCATTAATTCTAACCTTGATGCCATTCATTCTTCTTAAAATATGTTGCAATTTTGCACCTTTTTAAATCTTACATCTTTTTCTCATGCTAACCCCAGCTCTAACTGGAACACCTTGCCTAATCCTAAACCTACATATAACCGAATCATAATGTTAATAGCAAGCCTCTATTGCACTTTAATTCTCTTGCTCAGGATGTAGGTCTAAATTTTACTTGCATTTTGAGCCTACATTTTTTAAGTGTTTTTCTATTTCCTGTCAGGTTTTCTTTTTCTTTTTTTTTTTTTTTTTGGTCGGTCATGGGGCCTAAATTTTGGCATTGGGCACTGTCCCTCCACTCTTCAGATCAAGGCGAGTGCTCTACCACTTAAGCCAAAGCGCCACTTATGGTTTTCTAGTAGTTTATTGGAGATATGAGACTCACAGACTTTCCTGCCTGGGCTGCTTGGAACTCTGATCCTCAGACATCAGCATCCTGAGTACCTAGGATTAAAAGTGTTAGCCACTGACACCCATCTTTATTATATTTTTAAATTTTATTTTATTGTAAAGATGCTTTAAAGACAGATTAGTTATACGAGTAAGGTAATGGGTATATTTCTTGTTGAGCATTGTTACACCCTTCTTTGTTGTTCTCCTACTAGCCCCCCTCCCTTAATCCTCCCTCCTCTTGGTGTAAAGTCCCTTCACAACATAGGGTCTTCTGAGTATCATTGTTGCAATGAGTCATCCTGTATTGAACCTATTTCACTAACCTTAATTCTAATTTTGTCTGGGATCCTAAATCTAACCATAATAATAATGATAGCTAAATTCAGAAGTTAATAAAAATATTCAAGTTTTTATTCATCTTGTTAATCCACTATACAAGTTGAATTAAATTGCAGTTTACCTTAATTATTTTTCCAAATTAGATTATATGTGCATATATAAAGATGTAACTTTATGTGAAATACAGAAGATCTTTGGAAGAAGAAGTAATGAAAAGAAAATAGAAGGTGGGAGTATAATCAAATGCTTTAAACATATTATGGAATTGCCACTTCTGACATTAATAACCATTAACAAAATAACTAAAAATTAATAAAGAACACACTGTTGTCTAGTATTTTTTAAGAGAGCCATGATATGTCTTGTGAATAAAATACTTGTGTTAGATAAACTTTGTTCATGCATATTTTATATTGTTATTGGTCAATTATTAACTTAGTAAGAAAAATATATCAAATAAGATTCCATGAAAAAATCATAAAACAGTTTTTTAGTAATTGAGAAAAAGTTATAGTCATGAATTTTAGGAAACTAAATTTCTATTTTTCTATGAAGCAATAATTTAGGTTTACTAATCTAGTTATTTTAGAGAACATATTGGCATGACAAACAACTAACTGTATATCTTGTTTCTTTAATGTGTGATGTTTAAACATTGTCTTTCATTCAAATAAATACTTAGGTTTACTTTTCAATGTAAATGCAATTTTATCTCCTTTCAAAACAAGTATTTACCCTGCAATTAAATGTATTAGCATATTCAAGTATTTAAAAGTTAAAAATTCTATGTTTGATATGTAGCTCCACATATTCAGAATGACAGAATTTTTGTATTCATAAATGTCTAACCACTGGGATTTTTGCTTCATCAATATAAATTATCTCATGAGGTTGTTGCAAAGGCTCGAATAACCAGTGTGGTCAAAACATTTCCTGAATTCTGAAAATTAAATCTTATCATTTTCAGCCTTTGATTATATCATTTATTGTCTCTTCAGAGAAATTAAGCTAAACTATATACTACTTTTTAAAGATTTTGCTCACATTGTAAATAATATCAACACAGGTCACAAAGAGACTGATTATTTCAGACTCATCATATTTGGTAAAGTTAGTGTGAAGAATGTAGAGAGCAGAAGTTTCATATACTCAAAAAATATTTTTGGTTAATTTAAATTAAATTAAATATCTGGATTTCTAATTAGGAGGTTAATCACATGGAAACAGGAAAATAATTTTTTAAAAATAATTACTTTGGGACCATTTTTCTTCTTAAAATATGAAGCAAAAATATGTTTAAGAATATATTTTTTTATTAAAATGTTTTAACCTTTAGTAAACTGCTTTATACTTTAATATAAAGTCTGTCTCAAAATAGAAATTCTACAACTAATCTAATGTATGTTTTCATGCACAAAATCTGTAACTTCTAGTCTTATGTGATTTTAATTATATTTTTTAGTTGTGATATGATCCCTACTTATATTAATTACAAACTTCTGTAATTATACAAATCATGCCGGTACACACTAACTTATGTAAGATAATATTCAAAAAAAATTATCTTTTTTTTCCGTCTCCAACAGGGAAGGATGATGTGCTGAAGTATATTAAATGAAAGCACACTAACAAAGAGTCTTTACAGAATGGAAATTTGCAACATGAGGATGAGAACATGAGCACTTTCTACTTGGCTGAACAGGAATTTTTGTTTCTACAGTACTTTCTTACCTTTTAATCACACAGGGAAAGCCATAACCTTTGAAATTCATATGAAGGAATTGCTTTACTAAAAGATGTGGCAACCCTGCTCAAAAGCTCAATCTTATCACTAGGTCTTTGTGCTTGCTGGCTGATCTATTTCTCTATCATATGTTTCATATTATTAAACATATTAATAATTAAGCAGTAAGTACATTACAGGAGATTCCTGAAAATCACAGCTATTACAGTTTAGTAATCAGAAGTGAGGAAAAAGATTGTATTAATCTCCAATTTCTCCCTTTGGCCTTCAATTTGCCAATTAATTTTCAGAACAATCATGTAAGATGTTAGTTTATTTTTCCCTTTTTAGTTAGAGATTAAGCAAGTGTTTTTTTTTTTTTGCAGTAAAAAGTGATGACAATGGTATCAGAGCTCTGGTAAGGGCACCTTCTCCTTAACAATTAATGCCCTATGGACTGTAAATATAGAAGCCACACTAAAATTCTCTACACACACACACACACACACACACACACACAAACACACTCACAAACACACACACACACACACACACACACACACACACACACACACACACACAAACAAGCACACAGACACACCACTTCCACCCAGACACATCAGATATATGTTCCATTCCCTTGTAATGATTGTTGATTAATGTTTGCTGCATTGCTTTATCTCAGCTTCAAGATCTTTCCTGGACCTTTATCTTTCCCCGAGTTCAAGTCCCTAATTCTTAGTATACCGAGTGTCTGTGTATTCACAATAGGTTCCTGCCTGCTTCAAGCCAATTAATACCCTGAATACAGTATCCTCAAACTTCACATCCCAGTCAAACTCCATGAGTTTATACACCGTTGCAAAATACTAAAATTTTTTGGATGTAGAAACCAAGAGAACACCCACCTTGTTACTATAGTAGAAATTGACATCATGAAAGTAGAAGAATATTGATCAAGAAACGAGGTAAGAGAATGGGAGTATGTCTAAAATGTAGAATACTGGATATGTGTTACAGATACAAAATCATCATCTATAGGCGTATTTATTGAAAACGTAATCATATATTGAAAGCACTATTTACAAATACAGTTTTCCAGTTACTTTGCTTACCTATCACTTCTGATCACAAATCCGCTCATGAATTTTTATAGTATCTTTGAATAAAGATTTGCATGTATGTATCATCTTAAAATAAGACAGTATGCTTTTACATCTTTCTTTCTATATGACAAGCCCTTATTTTTTGTTTCCCTGTTTGCTGAATAACTGTTTTCCTGGAAACAAGATATTCACATCAAATCTGGGTGTAATTTTTATTTCTTAAATTTGAAATATAAACTTTGTTGTGACTTGTCATTTTCTAAAGATGAGTGATATTCATGAACACTAATATGTTGGTGCCTTTAAGTAAACTGAGACTTGATGTGGTATGATAGTTCTTGTGTCTAATTGACATAACCATTAGATGATTCATGTATAAACATGTGCATTGCACTTTTTATTTTTATATATAACATAGTCCCCAAGGATATACATTAAAGTGATAAGGGGGGGTTGTCTGCATGTTCCATACTTTATATTTATTTCAGTAAATGTACTAGAAATAAATGATGTTTACTGGAACAATATAAAAGAACATATTTTCTTTAGAACATATTTCTAAAGATAATAGATTTATTGTTTAAAGAATAGAAAAGAGTAAAATAGGTTTCTTGCTTGAGACTGCATAAATTACGTATGAATGTAGCTCAAGATGAGACTCAGTGATAAATTCATATTAATATTACTGAGATTTATATCACAATATAAGCAATATAGGTATTTTAAAGAACGGGTCATTCCAAGCCCTAGATACCTAATAGATGAAGAATGGTATTGAAAATAGCAGAGGAAATCAATTCAACATGCAGATGTTATGATTTTATAATACTAATACGAAAAAAAATGGAGCATTTGCCTTTCTGAAGGAGAATGTTTAGCCAGTAATTTCAATGAAAGGCATCAGTTGTAATCAGTCTAAAGTCTTTTCCTCCAAGATATCCAACAGTACTATACTCATCCTCTGAAGAGTAAATAAGAGTTAAGTAGCTTTGCTTAATATTAATTTAATTGTGGCAAATAGGTTAAAATGCCTGCACTCTTTCTTTCAATGTAATAACTTACATTTGTTTTACTAGACTCAAGACCCCCCGAAGACCACCCAACCAATACAAGTAACAAAGGCATCTTTTATTTGCAAGCTCCAGGCTGGTGCTCTGTGCAATCGGTAACCCATGACACTAAGAGACCCCAAGCATAGAATCAGCACAGTTTTTATAGTATTGAACAAACAACTTTATGGAAGTTTTAAATGAGAAATTACGTGATTGATTAACAGTTAAATAAACTAAGCTATACATATGTGGTTGGCTAATATTATTGAGGTGTTATTGACAAGAAGTGTCTGGCCACTGGGTCACCGTGTCCTGCATGGCCAACCAATGTTTGGTCAATGCATTTGGAGAAAATTCCTGTGGCTTTCCCGAGGATTGTTTATGTGTCAGTTGTCCAGGAAGTGTTTTTCTTTTGTGTCATTTCTGGGTCCAACCCATGGTTATTTTCATAATTCATACCTCACAAGATGGTTGCTAGCCTGAAATGTAGTTACTTAGGCCTTCATTGTGCCTCTTTAAGCTTTTAGCTCTTTACATTTCATATTATTACTGTCTCTTCATACAAGCCAGAAATCACTATGTAAAAGTAACACAAACTGAAAAACAAAAATAACTTGATACATCCATCACAAATCCTAAATTATGTGAAAAAAATCCACAATATAATAAATGAACCAGAGGAAGGGGAAAAACAGTGGCAGAATAACAACAGGAATGTACCCTAGATTTCCCTAACGAAACAGAGATTTAGAGTCCTAGAAGGTACTCCATTTCTAGGGTGTCACACCAAGTTAGGCATAATTATATATTGATACACAATTCAAAAGAATATTTTATACTGTCTTCACAAAAAAACAGAAATCTATGAAAAGTTACCCAGGCAGGAAGGTGACTGCTGTGACTGTGTTGGCCAACATATTCAAAAACACAATTGCAGTGTGGAAATGAAAGGGCCACTTGGGAAAAAAAATCATGAACAGAGAGACAGTCACATATAAACACAGGCACAATTCACCTTACCACTGGATAGTCGGAATTGTCGTTGGAACCACAAGTATTAATTTCACAACATCTCTCACAACTGATCTCTTCTCCTACACTTAATGATCTAGACAAAAACCTAATTCCTGAAAAACAAATCACAACAGAAGACCAAAGAAACACCTGACAAATCATCCAAGAACATAGATAGTCACCTATTAAAATCATACATTCCCCCAAATGAAAGCCAAGAAACACTTCAAATGGACAGAACAAATCAGAAAATTATGAGAAAAGTCATGCCAAGGTAATATAATTCACACAGTAAATGAACGGGCATTAGAACAATCAATTATCTAGAAGATATTTTTCAAAATACATTACAAATACTGCTGAAAAATGTGATTAATGAAAAGATACAAAACCTCTGCAAGGAAATTTGAGAACAAGATGAGACCAAGCAAAGATCAGCAAAATATTTCATGGAGACTCCAAACACAAAGAAAAATAAATTCTGAGAAGGCAAAAGAGTCCAAGGGAAAAATGGATGCCAAGTTAAAAGATATGAGAGAACATACAGCTAAAACACATACCTCCCAAGCCACCATCCAATAAAAAGTTGTAAAGAAAATCCATACAAACCTAAAATAAAGCTTTAATAAAGAGATAGAAGCCCTAAAAAAATAACCAATTGTAAGACAGGGAAATCAAACAGAGAGGCTAATTAAGATAAGAGAAGCCCTTTAGAACACCAAACAGTATAAGAACAGAACAAACCACCATCACATCATAATCCATTAGAGGATCAGGAGACATCAATGAAGGGATTCTTAAATATGTCAGGAGAAAAGACAGATTATATAAAGGATATACAGTCAGAATAAATACAAATTTCTTAGCTGATATGGTAAAAAGGGGAGCCTCACATGATATATGACAAACATTAAAGGCAATCAACTACCAACCGTAAATATGGTCCCAAGCCAAACTCTCCTTTACATTAAAAGGATATATAAAAATATTTCATGCCAAAGAAATCTTGAAACAATGTATCTCCACCAAATCAACAGGATAGAAGTTAATCAAATATATCCTACATAGAGAAGCTCATGAAGAACAGGAACTGGTTATATAAAATGCTCCCTACCAGTGAACAAGGTAAATATATTTCGAGTAGATGAGACACAGAGCCTAACAGCAGGTGAATAACATAGCAGGACTTATGAGATATTTCACAGACTTAACTCTCAATATCAATGGATTTAACTTTCCAATTAGAAAACAGACTAAATAGTATAATAAAACAAGACGCATGCATGTAATATATACAAGAGACACATTTTATTGAAAAAAAAACACATACTCAAACTGAAAGGCTGGAAGGAAAATTTTCAAGCACATGAACACCATAAACAGGCCACAGTAGAATTACTAACATAAGATAAAATAGAATTCAAAATAAAATTACTAGGAAGAGACATTATATATTGATAAAAGCACATCTCCATTAGGTATATATATCAAGTCTAAGTATCAATGGCTGGAGCACCCCACTTCATCAACCAAATATTACTTAACCAAAAAAACATTTCTCAACACATCATTGAAATGCATGGATAGGTCATGCAGGAAAAACTCAACCAAGAAACTGAAGACCTAAATAACTACATTGAATGTCTAGCCCTAACAGACATCTACAGAATATACATTCAGCATCAGTATACACATTCTTCACAGCAGCTCATGAAAGAGTCTCCAAAATAGAACATATCCTATATCACATAGAAATTTTATCCAAATTGAAAGAAAAATTATTTGAATTTCCATATCTTGTCAGACCACAACAGAATAAACTTAGAATTAAAAAAGCTAAAGCAAAAAAAAGTTCCCAAACCCATGAAGATTGAACAACACATTGCTGAATGACCAGACACTGAATACATTAGAATGAAAATCTGAAAGTTTCTGAAATTTAACAAATTGAACACACAAAATAACAACTCCTCTGGGAAACAGTAAATGCAGTACTTAGAGGAAAATTTATAGCTCTAAGTGCCTACATCAAGCAATTGGGGAAATCTGAAGTTTTGTTTTAATTATATACCTGAAAATTCTTGAAAACAAGAAAGAGGCCAAACCCAAAGCAGAAGACAGAAACAAATAAAAAAATTAAATCAGAAATAACTAAATAAAGACAAACTAAAAAATAAAAAGATCAACAAAACAGAATTGGTTGTTTCAATAAATTAACAGACTTGGCAGACCCTTACCAAATCTAAGAAGAGAACTTACATAGATAGAAAGATAAATAGAAAGCACACTGGTTGGGAGAAGTTCGTTATTTGCTCTGCAAAAGTCAATGGCATTACATATCAAATATATTTAGAGCCCTAGCAGTTAACTCCCCCAAAAAACAAATCTTCAAAGAAACAACCCTCTTAATAAGTGGGCTAAAGATTTAAAGAGAGACCTCTCGGAAGAATAAATATGAATGGCCAATTGAAACATGAAGGAATATGCAACATTTCTGGCCATAGAAATACAAATAAAAGCAACATTGAGATTCCACCTCCCTCCAGTTTGATGACCATTATGAAGAAAACTAATAATAACAGAGGCTGGTCTGGTGGGAATGTAGCCAAACAGGAATGTTACTACACAATTGGTTGAAAAGTAAACTTGTTCAAATACTCCATAAAGATGTATACAGGTTCCTCAGAAGATCTCCCCTATAACCCAGCAATCCCACTCCTGGACAATTACCCAAATGACCAAAGACAAGGCCACACTAAAGTTACCATCACAACTATGTCAATTGTAGCAGTATTTACCATACCAAAGATATGGAACCAACACAGATGCCACTCAGTAGATGAATCGATCGAGAAAATGTCATATATATTCACAACAAAATTCTATGCTTCCGTCAGAAAGAATGACATTGCCCCATTTGTAAGGAAATGGAAAGACTTGGAAAACATAATACATCAAACAAACCACACCCAAAGAATCATAGGCTACATGTTTTCACTCATTTAAAAGAACTAGAATATGTCTAGGATATTCTTATAAAAGATCACAACAGCTCAATAGTTATATGCATGTCATCATAGAAAATGATCCTTATTGAAATGAGCTCCAAGACATGGATAAAATATGATTGTATAGTGAACTGCTTTTAGATATTTCTATTTACTTTTCCCCCTTTGGATTATTCCCTGTAGTCACTGTTTTTGATTTCTGTACCCTTTGTCTTATATATAAGTTTATCTGATTTGGGGAAGGGAAGGGAAATCACAGAAATGGTCGGACAAAGATTAACCAAAGCAACAGTGATATACACTAAGCACTATGTTAGAAATGAACTTTACAACTTTGGGGAAATGGGATATCAGTGTTGGGGGAAGCAGGAAAAAATGAGGAAGTGATAACACTGTAAAAAAAAAAAGTACTTTTACTTATGTAACTGTAACCCACCCCTTGGAATATCACCTTCATAATAAAAATAAACAAAAAAAATAAGAGAGCTGACAGGAAGCTCAGCCTGACTTTTCTGCCATGCTCCCTAGGACAATGGGTGCTATTCAGTCCAATTCTTGTGGTGGGAAGTCCACATTTGTCAGTCGTTGAGCTTGAACTCTGGGCCTGGGCACTGTCCCCGATCTCCTCAGCTCAAGGCTAGCACTCTACATTTTGAGTCACAGCACCACTTCTGGTTTTCTGGTGATTCTTTGGAGATAAGTGTCTCACAGATGTTCCTGCCCAGGTTACCTATAAACCATAGTCCTCATATCTCAGCTTCCTGTGTATTTAGGATTATAGGCCTGAGCCACCAGCACCTGGCTTAAGTGTAATTATGACTCTCTCTCTCTCTCTCTCTCTCTCTCTCTCTCTCTCTCTCTCTCTCTCTCTCTCTCTCTCTCAATCTCTCTCTCTGTCTCTCTCTCTCTCTCTCTGTCTCTCTCTCTCTCTCTCTCTCTGAAGAACTTATTTAATGGATGCTAGAGGAGGTGGCCCAGCATCCCCATGTGGCTGGAACCAATGTGGCCCTCTCATTCTGGAGGTGGGCTGTGAGTTAGGAGTTGTCTCGCTCAGTCTGTTGTTCCAGCTCCATGAGGTAAGCCCCTCTGTGCTCTGGCTAGACCGTGACGGTTATTCCTTGTCCATCTAGCCTTACTGGACTCAGTATTGTGTTCAATGTCCTTTTCTAGCAAAAATTTCTGGCTAAAATCATGATACATAGTTACGGAATGAAAAAGTAATGTCATCTTAAGAAAGCCATTTTGGGCTCTGGGAATGTGGCTTCACAGTATGGTGATTGATTAGCATGCATGAAAACTTCGGTTCAATTCTTCAGTACCACATAAACAGAAAAAGAACCACTGGAAATAGCGCTGTGTCTCAAGTGGTAGAGGGTTAGCCTAGAACAACAACAACAAAAATAGCTGAGGAATAATTCCCTATCCCTGAGTTGAAGCCCCAGGACTGGCAAAACAACAAGAACAACAACAAATATTTAGTTAGTAAATGGAAAATAAACAACTCATAGTTAGAATATATAATTGCTCCTTCCATACTGATACCTGACAATAGTCCCTAATTCATGTACTTTACCTATATTAGTATACAATATTGAAAAAACCCAAAAACTTTTGTTCATTAAGTCATGGCAATTAATGCCAGGAATGTGCTTAGATATCAGGTGAAGATTAATTCTGGAAATTCAAAGATTCCAGGTTTTTGAGTGGTCACTGCTAATCACAATCAGAAGGATAGTATAAGTGAGATTTGGAAATCTTTTTGATAAGATATGGCACCAAAAAGGCAGAGGCTAATTATACTTTTTACAGAAGACAAGGAATAACTCTAGATAGAAGGAATAAATGGTAATAACTAAGTTATACCACAAAATGTTCTAGGGAACCATTTTTGGTTATTAAAGAACTAGTCATCAACTAGGCTTATTCCTCCTTGCCTTTAGCATTCTAGTAATTAGGCTAAATCTTTATCTCTGTGTGATAAATTGTATATCCTTCTATGCTGTACTTTCATACCTGAACTCCTTTGCTTTCTAAAAATCTCAGTCTTTTTTATTTCTCTATGAACAATTTCTGATACTAAGTCTACAAATGCAGACAGAAGAAGATGCTAATATAAGAGTCCCATAACACATGAATCATTAATGTAACAACATGGAAAAGGGGGATAAATTTATTGTTACCTCGATTTTCCTAAAAAGTTACAATGTCATCATTTGATATAAATTTCCATTCTTTGTCTACATAGTGGCAATAAGTGCACATAAATGCAAATATAAGATGGATGTTGGTGGCTCACACCTGTAATCCTAGCTACTCAGAAAGATGAGACCACAGAATTGTGGTTCAAAACCAGCTTGGTCAGGAAAGTCCATGAGACTCTTATCTTTAATTAACCACATGAAACCCAGAAGTGGTACTGTACCAAAAGTGGCAGAGTTCTCAACTTGAGCTGAAGAATTGAGGGACAGGGTCCAGTATCAGAGTTAAAGACCCATGACCAACAAAAAGTGCAAATATGACTTTAAGTTTCCCCAAAAGGAACGACAAAGTCAATAGTAATCTTCTCAAGTAGAAAAAAAATATTCCAAAATGATTCAGTGCACCTACTTTTGTTGAGTTATTTAAGGTATGGTTTCTTTGCTGGACATATTCTCTTCTTTTAACATTGTCAAATATTAGATTTATATAAACTTCATCTAATATTTCGTGGTTCAAAAGAGAAATCCATGGGGAAACAAAGGAGGAGGCTACAAGGCTTGATAAGAAATATACTCATTATCTTGCCCATCTAATTGTAACCCCTCTGTACAGTATTTTCACAATAAAAAATAAATAAAAATTAAAAAAGAGAAGTCCATACAGTTGAAGTCACTTAGATTTATTGCTATCTCAGTTCAAAGCCAACCTAGGCAGGAGAGTCTGTCTAACTCTTATCTGTATTTAAACACTAAAAAAGCCAGATGTGGCGTTTAGGCTCAAGCAATAGAGTACTAGCTTTGGGGGCAGGTGGGCAGGAAAGACAACTGTACAGGGACCAGGTTCACCCTCTGGGTTCAAGCCCCAAAACCAGCACAAACTAAATAAACAAACAAGCAAATGAAAAAACCCACCTGTTTCTTTGTGACCATCCTTAAAGCATTGGTTTGAGAAGAGGCTCCTTTTGCTGATCATACTCACTGGATCCTGCTTTTTGGAATCCTTATTGCTATGGAGAACTCAGGACCAGACTGAAGAATTGGGTAACTGACTCTTGCAACAGGAGAATCATCTCAGGAGTGAAATATCCGTGCATAAGTCTCTTTAAAACCCCCATATCTTTGTTTCTTTGCAGGAGAACACTTTTAAAACAAAGTTATTTCCTTTTATTCTATGCCGGCCTTCAAATGGCATATTGTTAACTTTTGTTATACTCTCAACTAGAAGTTTACAGACATGTTTTATATAAGTAAAGGAAAACTTGAAAAGTCAGGGACAGAGTTTCCTTCAGGCCTTGGATTATTTTCTTGTAACGTAAAAAGGACAGCACAAATTACCTTGAACTTTGTTATTTTTCTATGTTCAATTCCTCTCTTGCAATAACAGTTCCTTCCACTTACTTCCAGTAACAATCCATGGTGCTGCTCCAGGTAAAATGAATGTTTTCTGGCTTCACTGAAATAGCACAAGTATGTTATTGGACATGAGGTAATATGTGTTTCAGAGATAACTTCATAGCGAGAAAATATGGAATTTGCATGGCTTATAAAACCTCATTCATGTACATATGGCCATATAAGATGATGTTAAGTGAAATGGAACCCAAGATAGGGACACAACTTGCTTTTTCTTTCTTGCTATTTTTTTTAATATATCTAACATGTAGTATTCGATTTTTTTGTTTCTCTTCTATTTTCTTCTTCCATGGTGTATAAGCCCTGTTTTCACTATATTTATTGTCAGTGACCTGCATCTTGCATATACATTTTTCTAATGTGGGGAGGGGAAGGGAAATAACAAAATGCTTAAACAATTATACAGTATGACCTATTGTAACAATGTTTTGTATAAGGCACTTTGTAGAAAATTAGCTTTACAACTTGAGGAGGGGAGAAGGGAGTTTGGTTGGTGGGGAGGAAAAGGATTGAAGGAGAAATACAAAAGAGAAGGTAACAACGCTTGATAGATAATGTACTCATTAACGTTCTTATGTAACTCTAACCCCTCTTTAAACCATTTTTACAATTAAAAAAAAAAATGAAAAAAACATCCTGGACTACTTTAAGTTCAAAATTTCCTAAGTGCTCTGTAATTAAGACCAATTTTATGTGGGAAGAATATTCTGAGAAACATTTTTTGTGAGTGTGTGTGTTATGCATTATTTCCCAAGTGTACATAAGTTAGAAGTAGGAAAAACAATAAGAATAATAAGAGAAAAAGAAGTTTTGTGCTTAAGTATAATGGTTCAATACACTATAGAAGACTCTTCAATAAGACAACTTTGAAACAATAAATCCAAGGCCAATATGTAGATCTATGCGGGTGATACAGGGAAAGCTTTTCTACTAAGTGGAACATGAAGGATGAGGCCTCTCTTCTTGTCTACTAGATCTAAATCATGGTAGCTAATCATGGAAATTTGTAAAAAAGTAGAACAGAAGAGTAATTCTGGTTCCAAAACAAGTCAGATATAAGAGCATAGACAACTGGAAAAAAAAGGCCATGGTGAGAGAGCAGGAAATATAGCAGCAATGAACTGGTGGATAAGATCACATTTCTTTTTCTTTTTTGTTTTTTTTTATTGCTGTGGGTCTTGAACTCTGGGCCTAGGCAATGTCCCTCCTCTCTTCAGCTCAAGGCTAGAGCTCTACAATTTGAGCCACAGTTCCAATTCGTTTTCTGGTGGTAAATTGGAGATAAGTGCCTCAGAAAACTTTCTTCCTGGTGCTTGATCTGAACTGCAATCCTCAGATCTCAACCTCCTGAGTAACTAGGATTATAGGTTTGAGCCATCAGTACCAGGCTTAAGATCACATTTCTAGCAGTGTACACTCAGGATATGTAATGTGTATGTTCATCTATCTTTGTATGATTTCTTGAGTTAAAATCTAGGCTACAGGTTAGACTTTACATCCACAAAAATGTTTGTAGCTTAAAACCATACTCCTGGAAAAAATAAAAACTAAGAATATAAAAGGGTCTGAAAAGTTCAGTTTGCATCCAGCCTCGGCAGAACAGTCTTTGCAACAATACCTATAATTAACCAGCCAAAAGCTGCATTGGACGAATGGCTCAAGTGATGGGATATTAGTTATGAGCAAGAGTGCTGAATAATAGCCTGAGGTTTTTGCATACATACATACAAACATTTACATACACACAGAAGCACTTATATGTGCAAACACAAATATGAAACAACTCTCACAATGTGTAGAAAAGTTAGAAAATAATAAAAAATATGTCTTGAGTAAGACTAGAATCAAGTGATAATTTTTAATATTAGAAAGTCCTCAAGTGAACTTTCCCCCCAAAAGTTTGAGACTATTACATAGGTACTGACCAGAGATAGTAAAAGAGCCAAGTAATAATTATTAAAGGGATTGGATCCATGGAAGAATAAATCAGATATCCCTGCAGGTGCATCAGAAAATGTTCATATCCTGTGTCAAATGTTAGAACGTCTTTGAAAATTGCACAGAAATAGTTTGAGCAGTCAGTCATGGATAAGAACATCGGAGAAGTTCAGAATTACTAGTATGTTTGTCGATTAAATAAAACAAGAAACTATGGCAGGGCAATGTGATACAAGTCTGGAATTCTAGCACTCAGACTAATACAGGTGATTAGAGAGTGGATTAAGTAGTGATACCTTCCCTGGATTAGGTAGTATAATTTTGCCTCCATAAAACAAACCAAAGAACAAGAAAGGAATACATAGTTGGATTTTGGGCTAATTTTGTCATTATGTTTTGAGAAATCAAGTTTCTTATTGAAATGCAACTCATATATCATACTCAGTCATGTTTTAAATGCTGTCTTCATTACAGAATACTTCTAGATACAAAATATGTCAGGATTCCGAACCAAAAATTTGAAAAATTTAACATCATTCTGTTGGATTCCAAAGAAATAATGAAGGATTACAAAAGTTTACGCCTGGAGAAACAGCAAAGTTATCTAATTAGGACTTTGTAGACCTTACTAAATTAGAATTTAGATTTGAAATAAATATCTTTTGCTTGTAATTTCATATTCTATAGGATACTACAAAATACTTTTTAGGTAGAAGTTTTAATTTACAAATTCACAAATGATTCTGACATATTATTTGTCTAGAATATTCTTTCAAGAGAGTTGTAATTAGGACTTAGTTAATAGTTAATTCCAGCAGTTCATGTATAACATGATAATGTGAATAATCTAGAAAGAGTTGAGAATAAATAGAAGCTATTAATTTATAAATTTAGAAAAAGAGCAATGTTTTGAGAGTTTGGTGTAACATGATATGAAGAGAGTTATAGTTTGAAATCTTTTTTCTTCTACCTGTACATAACATAGGAAGAAATTTCCTTATTTATATACCTATGTATACAATGAGAAAACTGCTAGGTTTGGGGTATGTTTTCATTTTGTTTTTGTTGTTTTGTTTGTCCTAGGGCTTGACGTCTGGGCCTGGGCACTGTCCCTGAGCCTGTTTTTTGCTCATGGATACTGCTCTACCAGTTGAACCTCAGTGCTACTTGTGTCTGGCTCTTCCTGAGCAGTTTATTGGAGATAAGAATCTAAGGAACCTTCCTGACTGGGTGGGCTTTGAACCATAATATACAGATCTTTGTGTCATGAATATCCATGGTAGACGAAAAGATATGTATAAATAATATTTTCAAGTTTTCTGATCTGAAAGATACCACTTGAGAGAAAACGATGCAGCAAAGTTTAGTGTAGTGTTTTTTCAACAATAGAAAGGGCATAATATTAGCAGAAGTGTAGAATTTTTTCACAATAGAGATAAGCTAGTCATGCTGTGAATTTAGGGAAATTTAAGGTGCGGCTTACAAAGTGTAAACTGTTGGGCTACAATGACTTTACTGCATAAAATGTTGGAATTGATTGTCATTGAAATAATAGCTTATTATGATGAAAAAATGTTTACTCTAGAGGAATTAATTATTATAGATACTTCATAGTTTTATCTTCTACCAGAATGAGGCTAGTTTCTCTGTTGACCTTTAAATATGTAATGCCACATTGGAAACTGTATCTATTGAAGAATTAAATAAAATGCATACAGGCACTGTTTTAAATGCCTCTGGTATGGCATGCTAAGAATTTGAAAATGAGTAGTTAGTAGAACACATATATTCTGTCCTCTTAACAAATATTTAGTTTTAAAAATTAGGAGTTTCCAGAGAATTGGACTGTTTCCTATTTAGTATGAGACAATACTAAAATAATGTTTTTTTTTAAATAATGGCAGTATATTCTGAAAATTTTGTATAGTTTGATAGGATTCAAGTTGATGACCCTCTGAAAAAGAAAGGGTCAATTAATTCAAATGAGAAGCCAATTATTGTTCATTTTTAAAAAATTAAATACATATAGAATATCATATACTATAGAAATACAGTGAAATTATATTTTATGTAGCTTATTTTTAAATTTAATTTTATTGTCAAGGTGATATATGGAAGGGGTTGCATTAATTGTAAGGTAGTGACTATCTAAAAAGTCTAACTTTTTATGCCCTCCCTCATTTTTCTCACACTTTTACTTTACCCCAATACCCCTCACAAGTTGTCATGTGAATATCCTACATGTTGTCCTTTTTCTCACCATTTTGTTGTTCCTCTTCCCTTGCTAAATTAAGATACATGTGTATATAATACACAGGATATTGAAATCAAATACAGCAGGAAATAAACCATAGGGAAAAACACAAAAGAAAAAAGAAATCACATAGTACAGTAAAAACAAAAACCACAAAGGAAAACCTCTGTTTCCATGTCTAGGAGTTCATTTTGTTTAGCATCCTCTTATATGTATATTTATACATAGCTATTGAGCCATCCTGCTCATCCGCTAGGACTATCTTAGACATTACCTAATTATTACACATGATGAAAAGCATGGAATCTGTTTCTTTGTGTCTTGCTTATTTTTCTTAGTAGGATTTTTCCAAGTCTTTCCATTTTCTTATGAATTGGAAGCTTCCAATTCCACCGTGTGTGTGTTTAATGGATTTGTTCATCTTCTGAGTGGCATGTTGGTTTAAATCATGATTGCATGTAAGTATCATTAGGGTCATTCAAAAGTGACAGATGCCGCCTCCCCAGATATACTAAAATCATGATTTCTAAGTAAGATAGTTTTTTATGGTGGTACAAGTGTTGAGATACCTGGATAACTCTAATGTATTTCTTGCAGAGTTAGGCAGGAAGACATCATATAGGATAAAAATGGTAGTGACAAAATATTCCCTTGAAAAAGATATAGGAGGCTTCCAGAAATATGAAGAAATTCAGATAATTTTGAAGAATTTAGAAATGCAAGCTCAAGTAAGTCTTTTTAAATAAAAATTATGTAAGTGGAAGGGCAAAAGAAGAGGAAGAGAAGAAATAACTGACAGCAGATCATTGTTCTAAGTTAGAGTATAAAAAGACATAATCTATAGCTTCCCAGTTAAAAAGAGACCAACATAACGCGTCCCACTTAATTTAGGTACATGCAAAATATTTACTTGGCTTTTTCCTACTTTTTCCTACTTTTTCCTACTTTTTCCTACATTTTCCAAAAAAATGAAGACTTATAAGAAAAGTTATGTGATTGCCATTACTTCAACCAGAACACTAACTGTGATGAGCCCTCTTTTTTGTACTTTGCACTTGGAAAATAGTCCCTAAGTTGATGATGTTGTGATGTGATTAGAGTCAGAGTTAGGGGCTTCTACTGGTAGTTATCCCAAAGTAGTTTAAAGCAGTTTTCCGCCCAAGATATCCAACTGCATTGTCTGAAGCTGTACTTTGAACACACCCTCAAACGTGAGTACATAATTTGAAATTATACTTCAGCATTTCCTTGACACATTCTACTTTGTGCCTTTGTCTTTTTTGCACATTCCTTTTGAGTTCATAGTTGCTCTATTTCAATTTCATCTTTATAAACTAATAAGAACATTGTTTAACTATCACTTGTTGTTTGCACACACCCATTGTCTGTATCAAGGTACTTTGTCTATTTTAAACAATAGGGTAGTACTCACTCTCTGAGGAGAAAAGTTCCACAGTATAACTCTATGCCCATCTTAGAGGGAGTAGAATTTAAAGCATTTTGAGACAAACAGTGATATTAGTAGTGAAAGCCTCGGAAGATGGCGGAGGAGAAGCTGGTGGCTAAACAAGCTCTTGCATAGAAAGCAGTTTTAGAGTTCAAGTGAACAGTCCTAAGCCAGAGAATCACACCATATGTACCATCACAGGACAGAGAGTTAGGCCAGAGAAGGAAAATCCAGGCAAGGAGAGAAATCTGAGCTCTTGCCACTGCTGCGGTGGCAGAACCCACCATACTTGAATCACAGAGAGTGCGAGACCAAGGAACCAGCACTGCGGGCAAGCGGATTCTACTCAAAACCAGCAAGAACCAACAAGGAGCGGACATCTTCATCCTGCAGTTCTCATACCAGAAACAACCCAGGAACCAAGACTCGGCATGAGTAGAAGCCTGACATCCTGACTCCTTCTCAGGGAGCAGAGGAGTTAAGGCCACCCCTCCCCACCCAGTACCGGAGATCTCCATCTTGGATACCGACAAAGCTCAACGGAGCTGCTAGCTCCAACTCAGGCCTTTGAATAAAATTAGTGTCATTTAGCAGGTCACAAGAACTTAAGCCGACCTGCCAGACTCAGCTACACCCAGGGAAAAGACACCCAGCTCGGGCACCAGCCCCAGGAGTGGCTTTCTTCAACAGGTAATCAGAGCCATAGGCTGCCCCTCCATTTAGCAGCCTCGACAATCAATTTAAATTCAGTAAACAGAAACCCTGAGAATGGCTCCAGGCTGGGCTCTGTGAGTTTCTCACAAACTAGCCCCCAGGAAAAGCTACTGTTTGCTGAAAGGCCTCAATACTACCCAGAATCTAGCCTGAACACAGCATCTCCAAATTTGAGGAAAAAGCCATCTCCCTCTTTTGTGATATTCAAAGCAGATCCTACTCCCATTGAACTAGCCTAGGAGGAGGAACGCAAAATTCTGGGTAAAGCAGAGTATTTTTCTCCCTGTTCAAACAAACTGACTTAAGAAATCAACCAAGCCACAGGACCACAAGCAGAACAGAGACTCCAACAAAAGGGTAGTTACAGACAAAAGGGAGATACAGATTTTTCCCACCACTCCCAAAAAAAAGAAAGAATTTTTTTGTCTTTTTTTTTTTTGCTAATTTTCATAATTTTTTTTCTTTTCTAAAACTTTTTTAAAAATTTTTAACATTTTTGGAAAAAATTGTTTCTAGTAACTTTTTTTTCCTCTTATAATTTTTATTTTAGGGATCCATGTGTGTGTGCGTTTTTCTTTCTTTTTTTTTTAAATTTCTTTTTGATTTTTGTGTAGCTCTACTGAACTTCTGATCTTTTTATCTTCCTTTCTTATGCTTTTCACCTTTTCTTCTCTTTCGTTCTTCTTTATGTGATTTAATTGTCCTGCACATCCTCAGATAAACCGGAAGTTGACTATATACTCTACCCCAATTGTGTGCACACTTACTCCACAAATTTATTACTCAATTCAAAATCTTTAAGACTTAAATTCCTTAATAGCAGTACTACCTCTTTATACCTATATAATATTTTAAGTATTTTTATTTTTAACCTTTTCACATCTCCTTTATATCCCTCCCATAGTCTCATTATATTCATGTTCTCTGAATAGTTTGTTTTTGTTCTGCATAATATTATTAATTATTATTTTCTATTTTTTCTGGCCTCGTTTCTTTTCCCTTTCTCTTCTTTTTTTCTCTCTCTCTACTTCCATCCTATCCAACCTATTTCCTGCTTTGAGATTAGGACTTAGTTAAGATAACTCTCCCTGTGCCTTCCCAGATCACTTTTTTCATATTTTTTACCCACATCTCTCCCTAACGCTAATAATTTCTGGTTTTCCAAATTCATCTTTGGGTTCTTAGATCATTAATATATAGTTGTTTGATGTTGAATAGATTTATCTGTTGAACTAAATTGTATCTGCAGACTATTGACTGTGCAAATTCAGACTTTGGTTGATGCTTGCCTTAAAATAGCATTCTAGCACAAAACTGGTGTTATTTTCATCCCAAATGGGCTGAGTAAGCCGGAAAAACACAAGCAAAATGGCAAGTCCGGGTATCTCAATTTCCACTCATGATAATCAGGAGACAAAACAGATAATGAATAATCCAGAGGAGAGTTCCAAAATAGCTCCACAAACACTGCTGGCAAACTTGATAAATGAAAAGATTGAAAACACACAAAGGACTCTGTGTGAGAGTGATAGGGAGAGAGAGGAGGCAAAGAAAAGGTCAATGCAGGAAACGATTGAAAACCTACAAGGGACTCTGTATGAGCATGATAGGGAGAGAGAGGAGGCAATATAAAGGTTTATTCAGGAATATCATGAGCGTGAGGAAGCTACTCAAAAACTGATAAATGAATTGCGTGAGCAGCTTGAGAATATGCAAAGAGAAAGGCAGGAATGGCGTGAACAGGTTGAGAACACTCAAAGAGAACTACAGGAATGGCAAGAAAAGGAGTGGGAGGAAGTTAAGCAAAGAGTAATATAGGAATTGAGAGAGCAGGATGAGAATACACAAAGATCACTAAAGGCATTCATGGGATCCATTAACAAAGAGCTGAAGGAATTCAGGGAGACAACAAAGGAAATGCTGAATGGAAACCAACAGAAGGAACGGGAGTCCAAGGAAACCATAACCAATCAATTAAATGATTTCAGAATAAACACTGAACACCAAATTAAGGAAGTAAAGAAATTCATACCAGATCTAAAACAAAGCTTCAACAAAGAATTTGACCAATCAAAGGTGACCAATTACAAGGAAAAGAAATAAAAACAAAGTAGAAAGCCTTGACAGCAGGTTAGGCTGTGTAGAAGATCGAATTTCGGGGATTGAAGTCAGCCTAGATAATATAGAGAAAGAACATACAAAAATCCAAGACAAGTACAAGAAATATGACAGAACTATCCAAAACTTGAAATACACCATCAAAAGGCCTAATCTCAGGACAATGGGTGTAGAGGAGCATATAGAAATAGAAGTTAATGGTCTAGGAAATTTGTTTAACAGGATCCTAGCAGAGAACTTTCCAAACATACAAAAAGACAGGCCTATTCAAATACATGAGGCTTTTAGAACTCCAAATAGACCAGACCAGAATAGGACATCCCATCTTCACATTATAATCCACACAGGATCAACTCAGACCAAGGAAAAGATCCTTAAATCTGTCAAGGAGAAAAGATTAACCACCTATAAAGGGAAACCAATTAGAATCACCTCAAAATTCTTAGCAGAGAAAATCAAATCCAGAAGAGCCTGGAATGATGTATGCCATGCCTTAAAAACAAACAACTATCAACCAAGAATACTGTACCCAGCTAAACTCTCCTTCATAACTGAAGGCCAAATAAAAATCTTCCATAGCAAAGAAAAATTGAAACAACACATGACCACCGAACCAGTCCTACAAAAGATTCTTAAAGATGTCCTACACATAGAAAACCAACAAGACCACAATAAAGACCAAGAAACTGCACCCAAATTGAGAATCCAACAACCATATGAAGAACCCAGATTTCGCAGCCCCCAAGAAGGTGGATAACATGACAGGAGCTCCAGTATAACTCTCAGTCCCATGTCTTAACATTAAGGATTTAACTCTCCAATTAAGCGACATAGACTATCTAGTTGGATTAAAAAACAAGATCCTTCTGTCTGCTGCCTTCAGGAGTCACATCTTGCCCATAAAAACAAACACATTTTCAATGTAAAAGGCTGGAGCAAAATCTATCAAGCAAACGGCCCCCATAAACAGGCGGGAGTGCCAATCCTAATATCAGCTAAAATAGACTTCAAATTAAAATTTTTGAAAAGAGATAAAAATGGTCGCTTCAAACTAATTAAGGGATCTCTCCTTCAGGAGGATATTACCATTCCAAATATCTATTCGACAAACAATGGAGGACCCAAATTTATCCAAGAAACACTACTTTCCCTCAAATCCCACATAGATCCAAAGATATTAATAGTTGGAGATTTTAACACACCACTCTCCCCACTAGAGAGATCAACTCGGCAAAAACTCAACAGAGAAACCGCAGATCTAAACAGCTGCATAGATCAACTAGATTTAACAGACATCTACGGAATATTTTATCCAGCAGCAACAGAATACATGTTTTTCTCAGCAGCACATGGAACATTTTCTAAAATAGACCACATTTGGGCCACAAAGCAAACTTGTCCAGATTCAGAAACATTGAAGTTATCCCGTGCATTCTCTCTGACAACAAGGGAATAAAATTAGAACACAACACCAAAAGCCACCAAAGAAAGTCTAGTAATACATGGAGGGTGAACAACACACTGCTGAATCACGAGTGGGTCATGGAAGAGATTGGAAAGGAAATTCAAATGTTCAATGCTATTCAACAAAAGTGAGCACACAAATTTCCAGCTCCTCTGGGACACAGCTAAGGCAGTACTCAGAGGCAAGTTTATAGCACTGAACTCCTACATCAACAAATTGGGGAGATCTGAAACCAAAAATTTAATGACACCTCTAAACCCCCTTGCAAAAGCGCAGCAAGATAAACGCCAATCCAGTAGATGGAATGAAATATTTAAAATTAAATCAGATTAAAAGAATTAGAATCCAAAAAATACTGTAGAAAGAATAAACAAAACAAAGAGTTGGTTCTTCGAAAAAATTAACAAAATTGACAGACACTCAGCAAATCTTATCAGAAAAAGAAGAGAACACACCCAAATAAATAAATTCAGAGATGAGGGTTAAACCATTTTTACAGGCCCATATCAAGCAATGAAATAGAAACAACAATAAGAGGCCTCCCAGCTAAGTAAAGTCCAGGACCAGATGGTTTTTCAGCGGAATTCTACAAGGCCTTCAAAGCAGAGCTCACACCAGTAATCCTCCATGTCTTCAATGAAAATGAAGCCATCATAACCCTCACCCCAAACCAGTCAGGGACTCATCAAAGAAAGAGAATTATAGACTCATTTCTTTGATGAATATTGATGCAAATCTTCTCAATAAAATTTTGGCTAATCGACTTCAACAATTCATCAAAAAATACACACCACTATCAAACATGATTCATTTCAGGGATGCAAAGCTGGTCCAATATAGGCAAATCAATTAATATTATTCATCACATCAATAGGAGCAAGAATAAGTACCACATGGTTATCTCAATAGATGCACAAATACTTTCGACAAGATCCAACACCCCTTTATGATGAAGGTTTTGGAAAAATTAGGAATCCATGAAACATTCATCAATACAATAAAGACTGAATATGACAAACCGACACCCAGCATTATACTTAATGGTGCAAAACTAAAGCCATTTCCTCTTAAATCAGGAACAAGACAAGGATGTCCACTCTCTCCACCTCTCTTCAACCTAGTATTAGAATGTCTAGCTACAGCAATAAGACAAGATGGAAACATAAAAGGGATCCAAATAGGGAAAGAAGAAATAAAACTCCCTCTTTGCAGATGACATGATCTTGTATGTAAAGAATCCCATAGACTCCACTCCCAAATTACTCAAACTGATTCAAAACTTTGGCAAAGTAGCACGGTATAAAATTAACCCTCAAAAATCAATGGCTTTTCTGTATGCCATCAATGAGAAAAGTGGGGCTGAAATTAGGAAAGCAACTCCATTTGTAATAGCCTCCCAAAAAATAAAATACTTAGGAATTAACTTAACCAAAGAAGTGAAGGACCTCTATGATGAAAACTTTAAAAAATTCAAAAAGGAAATCAAAACAGAACTTAGAAAATGGCAAAAACTCCCATGCTCCTGGATTGGAAAAATTAACATCGTGAAACTGGCAATACTTCCCAAGGCTATCTACAAATTCAATGCGATACCTATCAAAATTCCAACCTCATTTTTCAAGGAAATAGAAGAGTGAATCCAAAAAGTCATATGGAACAATAAAAGACCCCGAATAGACAAAACGAGCCTCAATGGAAAGAACACTGCTGGAGGAATAGCAATACCAAATTTCAAACTCTACTATAAAGCCATAGTAATCAAAACAGCTTGGTATTGGCATAAGAACAGACCTCAGGACCAATGGAATAGAATTGAAAATCCCGAAATGAACCTACAGACCTATAGCCATCTAATCTTTGATAAGGGTGCTAAAAAAATAGAATGGAAGAAAGACAGCCTCTTCAGTAAATGGTGCTGGCAAAATTGCTTAACTACTTGTAGAAAACTAAAGCTAGATCCTTATATATCACCTTGCACCAGAATCAACTCCAAATGGATCAAAGACCTCAGAGTCATGAAGACACTCTGAAAACATTACAGGTTGGAATAGGAGAAACCCTAGGTCTCCTTGGCCCAGGCCGAAATTTTCTTAATAGAGACCCTGTAAAAACAACAAATCACAGGAAGGTTGGGCTTATGGGATTGCATGAAGTTGCAGAGTTTCTGCATGGCAAAGGACATAGCTAGCAAGATCAATAGAAAGCCAACGGATTGGAAGAATATCTTCACTAGCCATACAATGGACAAGGGTCTCATATCTAAAATATACTGGGAACTCAAAAAATTAAATCCCCCAACAACAAATCCTCAAAGAAAAAATTGCCCATTAAATAAGTGGGCTAAAGACTTAAAGAGAAACTTCTTTGAAGAAGAAAGAAGGATGGCCAATAGACTCACGAAGAAATGCTCAACCTCCCTAGCCATAAAAGAAATGCAAATCAAAACAACATTGAGATACCACCTCACTCCAGTTAGAATGCCAAAAATCAAGAACTCTAATAACAATTGATGCTGGAGTGGATGTGGACAGAAGGGAATATTACTTCATTGTTGGTGGGAGTGTAACTTGTTCAACCACTTTGGAAAGTAGTATGGATGTTCCTCCAAAGACTCCACATACAGTTCCCCTATGAGCCAGCAGTCCCACTTTTGGGCATTTACCCAAATGTTTACAAACAAGACCACACTAAAGCTACCAGCACAACTATGTTTATTGCAGCATTATTTACCATAGTAAGATATGGAACCAACCCAGATGCCACTCAGTACATGAATGGATCAAGAAAATGTGGTATATATACACAATGGAATTCTATGCCTCCATCAGAAAGAATGGCATTGCCACCTTAGTTAGGAAATGGAAAGACTTGGAAACAATTATATTAAGTGAAGTAAGCCAAGCGCAAAGAAAGATAGTTCCCATGATTTCCCTTATTTGCAATATCTAGTATATGTATGAGTCAAGCAGAAAAGGTCAGATAAGGTGATGTTAGGAAAATGAAATTTACGATATGTATTTAAAATGTTTTTTCTTTCATGCATTTCTTTCTAAGGCAATGATAAAATTATTTCTTTCTTGCTTTGTAAGTCCCTCCCCCACAGTATAACCCCTGCTTCACTGTATTTGATATAGGTATAATTGGTGGAGGGGAAGGAGAAAAACAAGTCATTTAATTAAGAATACAGGTGGACCTGTTGTAACAATGAGAAGTACAAGCTGTCATGTCAAAAATGAACTTTACAACTTGGGTGGGGGGAGGACTGGGTGAAGGGGAAGGGAGGATGGGAAGGGATGTGAAGGTTAAAAAAGGAGAAGGCTACAATGCTTGATAAGGACAGTACTCACTATCTTGCCCATGTAATTGTAACCCCTCTGTACAGTATTTTCACAATAAAAAAGTGAGTATACATTAGAGAGACTGCAAAAATAACATTAGGGTTTTTACTGTCTCTACCTATTAATGTAATTTTATTTCTTGGTATTGAAACTCTCCTCTTGTTATTATTGTATATAATCCAATTCAGTTTATAACTGTATTCAATGTGGGAACTCTAGCTTCAAAGAATTCTAAAGTTTTTTTTCCTTTTCAATAACCTTATCATTGTCAGGCTACATTGTGGTCATCATCATCATCTTTATCAAAATTATTATTAGCATCATAAGTGCTAATTAGTGAAAGTCTTATATGTCCCTATGATTTTGCTATTATTTTCTTTTGATTAGTATTTGTAATGTTAAAACTGTGCATGCATCCATATTAAAATTTTGAACAAATAAAGAAACAAGAAAACTAAACCATATCAAGAGGCTTGACTATGTATTTATAATAAATTATGGAATAGATTTTTGAAGCATTGCTAATTCTTAACCAGTATGAATTAACATCCTCTCTCCCCCTCATTACACACAAATATTTAAGAGTTTGGACCGAACTTTTTCAAGTAATACACTGTAAATATTATTACAATGTCATAAGTAGATATAAAATTCCGTTGAAAGTAAAAGCTCTACTTTCTATTGAAATATTAATCATTTTATTCTAGGAAACTTTTACAAAAATAGACTGTATATATTTGAAATATAAAAGTTCAAAAATAGTAGCAAAAATTTTTATAGAGAGTCTGTCTTCAGAAATATTTGTATATATAAATATTAATGTTATGTGTAGAATGACATATTTTTAGAGATTGTCATCAGAAATATATACATATATCTAAATTTATGTGTCGAATGATGTACACTATAGCGAAACAAAAATCTTAAATTTTTTTTAAATATAATTAAAATAAAAAAAATACATTACACCAAGTGCAAATGACTCACTCTTATAATTCGACCTATTCTGGGTAATGAGATCTTAGAAATGTGTTTGAAAGTGGCCAAGATAGAAAAGTTCTTGTTAGATTCTTATCTATAATTAACCACTAAAAACATGAATTAGCTCTGTGCCTCAAGTTGGAGATTGCTGTCCTTGAGCATAAAAAGTCTTAAGGATAATGCCCAGGCCTTTCAAACAACAACAACAACAACAACAACAACAAAATGTATCACATTAATTTCACAAAAGCATCTTTTAACTGCTGTGAACATTTCTTAGAAACATGAGTACATGCCCCTGGAAAATGTTAAATAAAACGTATAGCATATTAACGTCTATTTTAAAGACATGACTATTTAGATTGTTTAAGATATTTAGGAAATGATAAGGAATTAAGAATAATGATGGGTAGGTAATATATTGGGAGTGGTTTGTCATTCTATTTTATGATAGGAATATAATGATATTTATAATGGTTATATAAAATTACTCTTGCTTTATATTTGAATTATAATAAATGATAAACATTTTTAAATGTTTCCAATGGAAAGGAATATCAATTCTTATGTAATTTCAAAGCAACTGAGAAAATTATTCCAAGGCTGGTTTGCTCAAAGACTGTATTTCTTTTCTTGTTCTAGTTTTCATATATTCATAGAAATTAAAATTCCCAAAATTCAATGGATTTTGGCATTCAGGAACATCTTCATAGATACTAATATTGGAATCCCTTAAGTGGAATAGTTTATTTCATTTGTTACTTTCACAAATAAATCAAGATGATAGTGTATTTTGTTTCTTTTCACTGCTATTGGCTCTTATCTTGAGAATACTTTTTCCCTAGCAAAGTAGAGAAAAACAATTGGATTGACCAATTAACATATGGCTTTCATAAGATGCAGATCCATAGATTTGTGTCTTCTGTCATTTGCCAAAAGTTTCTTCCAGAAAAGGTTATCAATTATTTATAAGTGTTGCTTAATTCCTAGGTATTCCAGTTATCACATACACTTTTTGACTGAGTTATCTCTGAATAAACTCAAAATAAACACAAAAAATACTCAAAATGAACGGAAATCATATTATTGTTTTAAATGTTGCAGTTTACAAAGTTTCTAAGCAAACACAGAAAATATCTTTTTAGGTATTCTGCATTTTGTGTGAAGTATTTTAACAAAAGTTTTTTTAGGTGACATGTAATTCACTTGAAATATATAATCTCCTTTTATTGTATGAATTTTAGTGCTTTGGAAGTGAATTGTACAATCACAGGTTTTCCAAGCCTAATTTTCACAAATTTGCTATTCTTCAAATAGAAATGCTCCAAATTTTAGAACAGAAATTAAAGTAGATATAAAATTCATTTACAGGAATTTGTTAGGCATACATCCTATATAGTGAGCCTTTTCAAAATTTGTTTTTTGGGATTAATTCCAGGGTCTCACACAAAGTATTCAAGTGCATTCTCAATGAACCACATTCCCTGTCCAAATAAGTTTTTTACTTCTCTTTAATACATACATAGACGTATAATGGATAGAACCTATTCAATTCTCTTTGACCTTTTGAAAACTTGCTTGCTTTAATGATTGAAGTATTTTACAAATTCATTTGCTATGTGGAGTATATCAATTTCTCCACAAGTGTATTACTATATTTGTGTCATCTTTTTATAGTATGGTCCTACTAGTGAGCTTTCTCTTTATTTATTCTTGGATACTAAAGAGGAACTTATTTCATATGCTCCTACTATTTACATATGTTCTTTAAAGAAATATCCTATTTGGGGTAAAGATATATGGAATTAGGAGATATAAAAATACTTGGACTCAGAATCATTGTAGCATTAACATTGTAGCATTAACAAATATGTGTCCTCTATCTGTTAGATATGTTTCACTTCTGTTATATTGTCCTTTGAATTGTGAAAGATTATAAGTTGATATTATCCAGTTCATTCTTGTTTTTCTTTACACACTAATGTTTTTCATGTCATATTTTAGAAACTTTTACTGATCCTATGCCATGAATTTTTATGTTTAGGTTTTATATGTTTTTATATCTCACATTTAGTTTGCTAATCATTTTTATTTAAAATTTTTAAATTTTTGTATAAGGATTGAGGTAGTAGTATAAGAATTTTTTTTTAAATCTAGGGAGTCAATAGTGCCACTACACCCATTTAAAATTCTATTTTTATTTCATAAAGTCATGGCATCCTTTTCAAAATCTATTGACCATAAATCAGTGATTTTTTATTGTGAAAATACCATACAGAGGGGTTAAAATTACACAACAGTATTAACCAAAGCATACTATTTGCCGAGGACAATTTAAAAGGTGTAATTTCTTATAAAATTGAACTTTTAATCCAACAAAATGAATACCAGGAATCTATCACTTGGAAGATGTAAGGGGAAGTCAAAGGGAAGGAATAAAGAGAGTTATGGAGGAAGAGAGTGAAGACATAATATTCAATGCAGATAGTATGAAACTAGAAAACATGAAAGTGGGGTGAGGTTTGGATGAGTATGAGAAGGTTATGTAAAGATCCATTGTACTTATAAACTGATTTGTGGAATGGAAATTCTTTTGAACAACTATTTAATGAAAATATAGTTGAAAACAATGGAGACATCTGATCTTTAACTGCATTCTCTTAAACCATGAATCAATATAATAGTTTCCTCCTCAGAAATTTTCTTTGCAGGCATTTTCCTCATAATGTCAAAAAACTGACCAATGCAATGAATATCAATATATCACATTGCAAATTGTAAATAGACACAATATAAAAATCACAGTAAAAATGTTAGAATTCATCACATGATAAAATAACAGGTAGAAAGTATCAAATGCTGAATGATAGTTTTTCCAAGTACTTTACCTATGGTATCTAACTTAATCCTCACAATAATCCCATAAAGTGGAACTACTTCCATTTTTAATTCTCAGATGATGTTATTGAAATCTTCAGAATTGGAATTACTAGTACAGCTTTGCACACATGGTAAGTGTTAGCCTGAGGCCCATCTCCCACTCTATCAAATAACCTCATTTTATTTTATGACTAAAATACCAGCACTTAGTCTACTAATTCTAGGAAAATTTCCCAGAATTATTGTGTACACTCTAATAATATTTGACTTTATCTTTGTTAGAAAATAGGTAGCTGTAATATGAAAACTCCAAGCTCATAATCAATTTAAACATCCCTGGTGAAAGGAACTGCTAAAGTATAACATTCTTGATTTATAGCTCAAAATAGTAGAAATCATATTCTGTCCCTTCACTCAACACTGCACTGCCTGGGGACCCCATCTCTGTTTAACACCCTCATACCGAAAGAGTGTCCTGCCCAATTCTCGATGGAAACAGATTGCAGGAGTTATGGACCAATAATTTCCACATTGTAGCTCACCTAGGTTGTTTACCATTATAAATATTTTGATTGCTTTTTATACACAACATTCTGAGGAAAATGTACTACATTAAAATGTTATTAAGGGCTGGGAAGGTGGCTCATTGGTAGAATACTTGCCTTGCATGCATGAGGCCCTGGGTTCGATTCCTCAGCAACACATAAACAGAAAAGCTGGAAGTGGAGTTTAGGCCCCACAACCAAAAAATAAAATAAAATAAAATGTTATTAAAGCAAGACTGATATAAAAATCATCTTTGACCCCAGATAAATATTTTACCTTTCATATACCCCAAAAATGCAGTCTGAACTATCATTAATGTCAGGAACAAGAGGTTAAAAATCATAGACCTAAGACCTAAGCATGAATTAAAGACTCTCAACCTTGTCAATACAATTAGTTTAAAAAGTCATCAATACTACTGCATTTTTAAAATTTTCTTATGAAATGAAGATTCAATTATAAACTATTAACACTTGAAAATAACTCATTTTCTTGGGAGTAGGACACAAAGCACAAGATTAATCCGAATCATTGTAAAGGACCTTTATACTACAAATTCACTCCCATAACTACAATGATATGAAAAATAAATGAAGTACAGAAACACAAAGGAAATAATTTAACTGCATCATCTACATTCAAAGGACTCTGTTAATAGAAAACAAAGTTAAACTAATAATTAGCTTACCAAATTCACTTACATTCTTTTATTCTATTTCATTTAGTTTCATAAAAACTGGATTTTTATAAGATTATGCATAAAAAGCCAATATACCCACTTACATTTTCAGATCTTTATATTTATTTCAGAAATGTCTTTAGCTCTATAGTCAATGAAATGAAATAATACTAAAATATTCAAAGGGTTTTCCGAAATTGCAAGACTCGCTCTGGGATGTTATTTATATTGGAAAAGATATTCAAAAAGCCTTATTTGTTAAGTTGCGATAGTTACTCCCACAAAAGAGCCATTTGCCCTTTGCATGTACAAAACAACTTCAGATACATCCACTATCTGGAGATGACTCATGCTTTTTGTTCGTTTGTTTTTGAAAGAAATATCTAACAAGCATATCAACAATACCGATTTTCAGTCACTATGATTGGATATTCAAACTTGATAAATATTGGGTTGATTACCTGTTAGTGTGAATAGATATGATCTTACAAAGATAGTTATTTTCAACAGAAAGCCAGAACGATTTTATCTACTTTGTGTTTCATGGGTATAACCAGAGAGCAATACCTATTTGGTCCAGTTGGACAAACTCACTCTATGAACATATGTTAAAAGTATAACAAAATTAAGAGGTCAAATACATATTTTGTACCGACAGTCATCATACAGCACTAATTTACTACCTAAATATGTCTGATTCTTCTCACCTAACATATAATAAGAGCTGAAAGCATTCTCTTTTATCTAACTTAATATGGTACATCCTTTGATTCTGATGATATTATTTGACAAATAAAATGTACAAAAGAGTGGTCCAACTGAAATGACATGACAGAATACTGATAAAGAAAAACATTGCAACAAAGTTAACTCTTTTCAGCCTCACCCTGTCCACATTGGCAAGCAACATTGCAACAGCACATGCACACATAAACACATACACACATATGCACACATGTACATACACCTACACATACATGCTAAATTCAGGATTTATTGTACAAAAAAAGTTCAAATAAAAAATTTATGATTACTACAAATAATAATTTGCCTTACTACAAAAAATACACAATCCAGTCACCACAGATGTTACATTTTACATGCCTATCCACATGTGACCACTTAATTTATATTTAATTACTTAATTAACGAATTAATTCAATTATTTGTTTGGTGCTAATACTAAGGCTGGAACTCAGGGCCTGTCTCTGTCCCAGAATGTGTTATTTTTTTTGTTTTAGTTTTCTCATAGATATCATTTTAATGCTTGTACCACAGCTCCAGTTCTAGCATTTGTTGGTTTCTTTCAAAGCAGAATCTAATGGACTTTTTTATTTTTTGGTCTGGTTTCAAACCACAATCCTCAGACTTCATCTTTCTGATTAGCTAGGATTAATGACATGAGCCACCAGTGTGGCTTCTGCTTTTTTCTCTATAGTTATCTAATGCACATACATAGATAGTAATTAAAAAATGAGAGTATAGAAGCAAGATGTACATGATGATTTTGTCCTGTCAGAAATTCAAGTTAGTAATGTAAATTTCTTCTTAAGAACATACTCAAAAATACCATGATATAGTATAAGAGACCTCACAATTGGACAAATGAGCTTTAAGAGCTTTCTAATAGATCCATTATTTATTGGTACCCAACATTAGAAAAAAAATGTATAATGTAGTACTAAAATAGATGTCCTTTACATGAATGACTAGTTACATTCCATGTTTTTTTAAAGGCACTTGTTTTCATCTAAAAAAAATAGGCCTGTCTATTTTCTTCATGTGGTTTCAATGATTTAAGGTGCTTAATGAGAAATAAAAATGCATTAGTAGTTGTTTGCTATCAATTAAATCTCACTTTGTCTTTTTGGAGAATATAATGATCAAAGCAATAGTTGAGAATCAGCAAGCAATTGTTCAGATTCATGCTTCCAGTGCAAGTGGATCAACAGTAAGTAATGCTCAATACCATTTTCCACAAAGTTTTGTCACAGATACAATCGGCCTGCCTTCTCTAGCTGCTTTCCTAGCCTGGACCTTTTCTTTCATTGTGCAGGAAAAGTGTGATTCAACTGATTTCAGTCAGTTCCGTTCCTAGAATTATCAAGGATTTAGATTCTTGTCTGCAATAAGATTAAACCTACGTCTCTTCATGTAGGCTGTAAAAAATGTATTTACCAAATTCAAGTAAATATATAAATTCTATTTCCATCTTTTTCAAAACATAAAATTCTGTTTGCTCTATAAATTGATCAGAGGCATGCATTTGTGGCTATCTAGGTCATTGCACATCTGTCTCTCTTCCTCTCTCTTTAATGTTTCTCATAGATAATAGGATTGCTCTATAATGATTGTAATTTATTTTGCTTTTATATTTTTGGTTGCATCATTTTACTTTCTGCTCTGCCATTTCCCAAATGATTTATATAGAAGGCATTATTTCATCTTTTCTCATTCATAGAATAATCTGCACATGAAGACACTACTGGTCCTTATTTTCAGTCTGTATCTTTGAATACGGAGGAAAATCTTTCCTCTGCTATCCATCAATTCCCTACTCTCCAGTTAGAATAATTTCGAATAGTAAAAATGTAAAAAGGGAAAATAAATCATGGTGAAAAAACAGATGCAGAAAAGTCACAGGATTTTTCTGAACAGTTCAACTAATGTGAACTATTAGGGAAATACATGGACGCCTCATTCCCACTGTCACTCAAAGTCTCTAGTTAGGCAATTCTTAGGAATATGAGGAACTTGATGAAAAAGTGAGGAATGGTATCAATTGCAAAAAAAATGTAGTAGGATCCATGCAAACTTCTTCTTTGGGCTGCTGAAAATAATCAGGTTATTACATTGTGGAGACTACTTTCCAAAATGGCCACTCATGTGAATACTAGGGATGACGATGAGTATACCCATATTCATCAGGAAGCCTACAGTGGACACATAGACACTGTCCATTAGTTGTTGGCTCAAGCGGCAGATATTCATGCAATAACTGTAGATGGTTGGACAACCCTGTGCAGTGCTTATATGTGGAATAATACTAGAGTGGCTTTTTTCTTACTTCATCATGATGCAGATACCAATGGCCCCCTTGCATCTTGCTGCTGGGAATAGAGATAGCAAAGACATGTTGGATCTGCTTCTGTTGAACCATTATGTCAAATCAGGTCTGAAAAACAACTTGGAAGAAACTGTATTTGATATTGCCAAAAGGATAAGTATGTATCACTATCTCTTTGAAGTTTTGCCAGGCTGCAAAAATTGCTCTCCTAAGTCATGATGGTTCGGTTAAGTTTATTAAATTTCAAAAATGCCATTGCATTCTTTGTTTCCATATAAAATATTTTCACAATCCAAATAACAACAATAGCTTATTGTAACAATTAATGGATTCCATGGAAGTCTTCCAAGTGAATTGCCTGACTTTGATGTCAAAATGTATTCAAGAGTTAGTTGTATACATCTATAATGATTTCTGGAGAGTTTTGCTATTTTTATTGTAATTAAGTGGTTACATGATTTCCCTAATTTCACAGTATTGTGGAATAGTGATGCTCAGTTAAAGTCACAAACACATTCTAACATTTCTGGAGCAAATTGTCTATCACAGTCTATAACATTTATGAGTTCTATGAGCTTTGCGATACAGTTATTCCTTCCAAATTTGTTGGTATGTACATTTTTTTGTTTTGTATAACATCAGCTGTTCCTGTTTTCCCACGGGTTTCCTCCCTCCCATCCCTGCCATTAACTTGCTTAGTTCATTTTGGTCAATGTCCAGTGCAGCTGATGGATTTTTCCCTGATTCCCTCTAGTTCTATGTCGTCTTCCTGGTTCCCCTCCATTGTACACATATACAACATACATGTGATCAGCAGCATGGGGTTATTTAGTAGAGATTCGATCAGATTGTTTCTTAAGTCCTGTTAAGTTTGTCGTATTACCTAACATTTTGGTTTTAACATCCACTTATCAGGGAGACCATGTACTGTTTGTCTCTTTGCTCTTGGCCTACCTTGCTCAACATGATCACCTTCTAGCTCCATCCATTTCCCTGCAAATGCCATTATTTTGTCATTTCTAATGGCTGCATAGTATTCCATTGTGTAAAGATACCACAATTTTGGGATCCATTCATCTGTGGTGGGACATTTGGGTCGTTTCCATATCCTGCTTATTACGAAAAGTATGGCAATAAACATGGAGGTGCATGTGTCCTTGTATACTGGTTGCTGTTGTTCAGGATGGATGCCTAGAAGTGCTATGCCTGGGTCATAAGGGAGGTCAATATTTAGCTTTCTTAGGACCCTCCAGACTGTTTTCCAAAGTGCTTGTATGAGTGTACATTCCCAACAGCAGTGTAGTAGGGTTCCTCTTTCTCCGCATACCCACCAGCATTTGTCATTGGCTGGCTTGAGGATGTCGGACATCCTGACTGGGGTAAGGTGGTATCTCATGGTTGTCTTTATTTACATTTCCTTCAAAACCAGGGATGGTGAACATTTCCTAATGTGTTTCTTTGCCATTTTTATCTCTTCTTCTGAGAAGTCTCTCTTTAGTTCCCTTGTCCATTTAGTAATTGGTTTGTTAGCTTTGGGAGGGATTAGTTTCTTGAGTTACCTGTATATACTGGATGTTAACCCCTTGTTGGATATATTGCTGGTAAATATTTTTTCCCAATTAATTGGTTGTCTTTCTAGCTTGGTTGCGATAGTTTTAGCTTTGCAGAAGCTTTTTATTTTAAGGCAGTCCCATGTTGTCGTGTCTCACTCCAATTTGTTGTGACCCTGGGACGCTGTTCATGAAATTCTTTCCTGGGCCTATAAGTTCAAGTGTCTCTCCTACTCTGCCTGGAGAGGTTTCAGAGTTTCAGGTTTAATACTAAGGTCTTTAATCCATTTTGAGCTGATGTTGGTGTATGGTGATATGCTGGGGTCCACTTTTATTCTTCTGCATATGGCCACCCAGTTTTCCCAGCACTAGTGGTTGAAGAGGCTCTGTTTCTTCCATCGTCTGTCTTTGGTTCCTTTGTCAAATATCCGTTGACTGTAGGCATGTGGATTTATTTCTGGATCTTCTATTCTATTCTATTGGTCTTCGGGTCTGTGTTTGTGCCAGTACCATGCTGTCTTTGTTATTATGGCTCTATAGTAGAGTTTGAAGTGCGACATGGATATAACTCCCATGTTGTCTTTATTTGCTAGAATAGTTTTGGATATTCTAGGTTTTTGTGGTTCCATTTGAATTTTTGGACTGTTTTCTGTCAGAGAAATACATCATTGGGATTTTAATAGGAATTGCACTGAATTTGTATATTAATTTGGGCAGAATTGCCATTTTCACTATGTCTGCCTATCCAAGAGCATGGGAGGTCTTTCCATTTCCTAGTATCTTCTGTAATTTTTTTCTTTAATTTTTTATAGTTTTCATTAAATAGTTCTTTTACATCTTTGGTTAGGTTAATTTCTGAATATTTTATTTTGGGGGATGTTATTGTGAATGAGCTTGCTTTCCTTTATTTCCCTCTCTGCTTGTACATTGTCAGTATACAGGAATGCAACTGATTTTTGTGGGTTTATTTTGTATCCTGCTACTTTGCCGAAGTGATTTATGATTTCTAAGAGTTTGGGGATGGAATTTTTGGAATTGTGAAGGTATAGTATGATGTCATCTGCAAAAAGGGATAGTTTAATTTCTTCTTTCCATATACAGATCTTTTAATGTCTTTTTCTTGCCTTATTGACCTGGCTAAGAGTTCCAGGGCTATATTGAACAGGAGTAGAGACAGTGGGCATCCTTGCCCCGTTCCTGATTTTAAGAGAATTGGTTGTAGCTTTTCCCCATTAAGTATAGTATTAGCTATTGATCTGTCGTAAATGGTTTTTAATGTTTTAAGAAATATTCCTTCTATTCTTTTGCCTCCAGAGCTTTTAGCATGAATGAATGTTGAATTTTATCAAAAACCTTTTCTGCATTTGTGGAGATAATCATGTGATTCTTGACCTTGGCTCTGTTGATGTGTTGGATTATATTTATTGACTTACGTATGTTAAACCATCCCTGAATCTCTGGGATGATGCCTACTTGGTTTTAGTGTATGGTTTTTTTTATGCGTTTCTGGATTCTGTTAGCTAGAATCTTGTTAATGACCTTTGCACCTGTGTTCATCAAGGAAATTGGCCTGTAATTCTCCTTTTTGGTTGGGTCTTTGCCTGGTTTGGGGATGAATGTGATATTGGCTTCATAGAATGTGTTTGGGATAGCTCCTTCCTTCTCTGTTTCTCTGAAGAGCTTGAAGAGTATAGGTGTTAGTTCTTCTTTAATGGTCGTATAGAATTCTGTTGCGAATCCATATGGTCCTGGGCTTTTTTTGTTGTTGGAAGACCTCTGATTGCTTCCTGTATCTCCTTGTAGGATATTGGCTTATTTAATTGATTTACTTCTTCTTTGCTCACTTTGGGAAACTTGTATTTCTCTGAAAATGCATCCATTTCTGCCAGGTTTTCTTTTTTTAGAGGATATAACTTTTCAAAGTAGTCTGTTAAAATTGTTTGGGCATCTTGGGTACGTGTTGTGATTTTTCCCGTGGCATCCCTAATCCTGTTAAAATGGATTTCCTCTCTTCTTTTGTAAATTAATCTTGCCAAATATCTATCAATTTTATTTATTTTTTCAACCAATTTTTGTTTAGTTAATTTTGGCTATGATTCTCCAATTCTCTATTTCAATAATCTCCGCTCTTAGTTTGGTTATCTGGCTCTGTTTAGTAACTTTAGGTTCCATTTTTTCATGTTTTTCTAGCTGTTTTAATTGCAACATGAGATTATTTACTTGGTCTGTCTCTATTTTCTTGATGTGGGCTCTGATGGCAATAAATTTGTCCATCAGGACTGCTTTTGCTGTGTCCCAAAAGGTTTTTGCAAGGTATTTTCATTTTCATTGAGTTGTAGGAATTTTTTAATTTCTTCTTTAATCACTTCCATTACCCAGGCATTGCTTTGAAGTGAGCTGTTCAATTTCCATGTATTTGAGTAATTTCTGCAGTATGTTTTGTTATTGAGAACTAACTTGATTCCACTATGGTCAGATAGGATACAGGGGATTATGTTATCCATTTGTATTTGCTTAAGTTTCTTGCATGAACTATGATATGGTCTATTTTGGAGAAAGTACCATGAGCTGCTGAGAAGAATGTGTACTGTGTTGTTTTAGGGTGAAATACTTGGTAAATGTCAGTTCTGCTTGAAGTATGGCCTCATTAATTCGATAGCTTCTTTGCCAATACTCTGGTTGGTAGACCTGTCCTTTGGTGAGATTGGGGTGTTAAAAGTTTCCTAGTATTATCATATTGGATCTATTTTTTTCTGTAAGTTTGAGAGTATTTGCTTAACATATTTGGGTGCACCGATGTTTGGGGAATGATAGGTAGATGATGGTAATATCCTCCTCTTGTATTGTTCCCTGTATTAATATGTAGTGTCCATCCTTGTCTTTTTGTATTGATTTTAGTTTATATTTTTTTACTGTTGATTGGATCTTTTTTAATTTTTTATCGTTGATTGGATCTTTTTTAATTTTTTATCGTAAAGATACTATACGGAGGGTTACAGTTACATGAGCAAGGTAATGAGTACACTTCCTATTGAGCATTGTTACCCCCTCTATTATTTTCCCCCTACCATCCCTTCCTTCCTTACTTCCCTGAGGTTCTTTCATTTTAGTTGTGATTAAGTGATTACATAACTTCCAAATTTCACAGTATTGTGAAATAATGATGCTCATTTAAAGTCATAAGTTCATTCTAACTTTCCTGGAGCAAATTGTCTATCACAGTTTATAACATATAACGGTGTACAGAATACAACATACATGTGATCTGCAGTATGGGGATATTTAGTAGTGTTTCGACCAGATGAGTGGGAGTTCTTTGTTTCTTAAGTCCTGTTAAGTTTGTCGTATCACCTAACATTTTGGATTTAGCATCCACTTATCAGGGCGACCATGTACTGTTTGTCTATTTGCTCTTGGCTTACCTTGCTCAACATGATCACCTTCTAGCTCCATCCATTTCCCTGCAAATGCCATTATTTTGTCATTTCTAATGGCTGCATAATATTCCATTGTTTGTAGATACCACAATTTTTGGATACATTCATCTGTGGTGCTGCATCTGGGTTGTTTCCATATCCTAGATATTGTGAACAGTGCTGCAATAAACGTTGAGGTGCACGTGTCATTGTATATTGGTTCCTGTTGTTCAGGGTAGATGCCTAAAAGTGGTATGACTGGGTTATAAGGGAGATCAATCTTTATCTTTCTAAGGAGCCTCCAGAATGCTTTCCAAAGTGGTTGTATAAGTGTACATTCCCACCAGCAGTGTAATAGGGTTCCTCTTTCTCCACATCCCCTCCAGGAATTGTCGTTGGCTGACTTGAGGATGTCGGACATTCTGACTGGGGTAAGGTGGTATCTCATGGTTGTCTTTATTTGCATTTCCTTCACCACCAGGGATGATGAACATTTTCTCATGTGTTTCTTTGCCATTTTTATTTCTTCCTCTGAGAAGTCCCTCTTTACTTCCCTTGCCCATTTAGTAATTGATTTGGTAGGTTTAGGAGGGATTAGTTTCTTGAGTTCCCTGTATATATTGGATGTTAACCCCTTGTCCGATATATTGCTGGTAAATATTTTTTCCCAATTAGTTATTTGTCTTTCTAGCTTGGTTGCAATAGATTTAGCTGTGCAGAAGCTTTTTATTTTAAAGTAGTCCCATTTGTTGAGTCTCTCTCCAATTTGTTGTGATCCTGGGACTCTGTTCAGGAAGTTCCTTCCTGTGCCTATTAGTTCAAGTGTCTCTCCTACTCTGTCCTGCAGTAGTTTCAGAGATTCAGTTTTAATGTTAAGATCTTTAATCTACTTTGAGTTGATGTTGGTACATGGTGATAGGCTGGGGTCCACTTTTAGTTTTCTGCATGTAGCAGCACAGTTTTCCCAGCACTAGTGGTTGAAGAGGCTGTGTTTCTTCCATTGTATATCTTGGGCTCCTTTGTCTAATATCAGCTGGTTGTAGGCCTGTGGATTTATTTCTGGATCTTCTATTCTGTTCCATTGGTCTTCTGGTCTGTTTTTGTGCCAGTACCATGCTATCTTTGTTATTATAGCTCTGTAGTATAGTTTGAAGTGCAGCATGGATATCCCTCCCATTTTGTCTTTATTCCCTAGAATTGGTTTGGCTATTCTAGGTCTTTTGTTGTTCCATATGAATTTTTGGACTGTTTTCTGTTTTTTAGTGATGTAAGTCATTAGAATTTTAATAGGAATTGCATTGAATTTGTATATTAATTTTGGCAGTATTGCCATCTTCACTATATTAAGTTGGCCTATCCAAGAGCATGGGAGGTCTTTCCACTTCCTAGTGTCTTCTGAAATTTCTTTCTTTATCCTTTTATAGTTTTCATTAAATAGTTCTTTTACATCTTTGGTTAGGTTAATTCCTAAATATTTTATTTTGGGGGAGGTTATTGTGAATAGGGTTACTCACTTTATTTCCCTCTCTTCTTGTACATTGGCAGTGTACAGGAAGGCAGCTGATTTTTGTGGGTTTATTTTGTATCCTGCTACTTTGCCGGAGTGATTTATGATTTCTAAGAGTTTGGGGATGGAGTTTTTGGGATCATGAAAGTATAATATCATGTTGTCTGCAAAAAGGAATAGTTTAACCTCTTCTTTCCCTATGCGGATCCCTTTCATGTATTTTTCTTGCCTTATTGACCTGGCTAAGGGTTCCAGGATCCTTGCCTTCTTCCTGATTTTAGGAGAATTGGTTGTAGCTTTTCCCCATTAAGTATAATATTGGCTATTGGACTGTCACAAATGGTTTTATTGTTTTAATGATCTTTCTATTTCTGTTTTCTCCAGAGCCTTTAGCATGAATGAATGTTGAATTTTATCAAAGGCCTTTTCTGCATCTGTGGCGAAAATCATGTGATTATTGACCTTGGCTCTGTTGATGTGTTGGATTACATTTATTGACTTACAGAATAAAATAGGTCCCAATATGATAATACTAGGAGACTTCAACACACCGCTCTCACCAAAGGACAGGCAAAGAAGCTACCAAATTAAGTGAGGCCATACATCCAGTGGAATTAACTGACATATACCAAGTATTTCACCCTAAAACAACACAGTACACATTCTTCTCAGCAGCTCATGGAACTTTCTCCAAAATAGACCATATCATAGTTCATGCAAGAAACTTAAGCAAATACAAATGGATAACATAATCCCCTGTATCCTATCTGACCATAGTGGAATCAAGCCAGTTCTCAGTAACAAAGCATACCACAGAAATTTCTCTAATACATGCAAATTGAACAGCACACTCCTTAGCAATGCCTGGGTAATGGAAGAGATCAGAGAAGAAATACATTTCCTATAACTCAATGAAAATGAAAAAAACCTCACAAAGAAACTTGTGGGACACAGCAAAAGCAGTCCTGAGGGGCAAATTTATTGCCCTCCTTGCCCACATCAAGAAAATGGATACAGACCAAGTAAATAATCTCATGTTGCAATTAAAACAGCTAGAAATACATTAAAAAAATGGAACCTAAAGTTACTAGACGGAGCCAGATAACCAAATTAAGAGCAGAGATTAACCAATTAGAAAATAAAAAAAAATTACAGCAAAAATTAACCAAACAAAAAGCTGGTTCTTTGAAAAAATAAACAAAATTGATGGACTGTTTGCAAGAATAATTAAAAAAGGAAGAGAGGAAATCCATTTTAACAAGATTAGGGATGCCACGGGAAAAATCATAACACGTACCCAAGATATCCAAATAATCCTAATGGACTATTTTCAAAAATTAATCTCTAAAGGAAGAAAACCTGGCAGATATTAATGCATTTTTAGAGAAATCCAAGTTGTCCAAACTGAGCAAAGAAGAAACCTATTGAATAAGCCAATATCCTATGAGATACAGGATGCTATCAAAAGTCTTCCAACCAAAAAAGCCCAGGACCAGATGGATTCATAGCAGAATTCTATAAGACCTTTAAAGAAGAACTAATACCCACACTCCTCAAGCTCTTCAGAGAAACAGAGAAGGAGGGAGCTAACCCAAACTCATTCTACGAAGCCAATATCATACTCATCCCCAAACCAGGCAAAGACCCAACCAAAAAGGAGAATTACAGGCCAATTTCCTTGATGAACACAGGTGCAAAGATCCTTAACAAGATTCTAGCTAAAAGAATCCAGAAACACATTAAAAAAATCATACACTATGAGCAGTTAGGCTTCATCCCAGAGATGCAGGGATGGTTTGACATTGTAATGATTTTAATGACAAGTTTATTTTGTCAGATATAAGGATTGCTACGCCTGCTTTCTTACTAGGGGCATTTGATTGGTAGATCCTTTTCCAACCCTTCACTCTGAATTTGTTTGCATGTTTGGCTTAGAGGTGGGTCTCCTGAAGGCAACAGATGGATGGGTCATGTTTTAGGATCCAAACTGCAGTTCTTTTTCTTTTGGTTGGTGAAGAAAGCCCGTTAATCTTAAGAGATAGTATAGAGAGATGCATTATAGTCACTGTTTTTCTTCTTTCCTTTCCTCTGTCCTTGCTCAGATAGACTTCTATTAATGCCTGTCTGGGTGCAGGTCCCTGTTCCTGGTTGCTTTTCTCAGGTTGTGTTCCACCTCTTAGTAGTCTTTGTAATGCTGGCTTAATGTTTATGTATTAATTTAGTTTTTCTTTGCTATTAAAAATTTTCAGTTCTCCATCGAATGTGAATGCTAACTTTTCTGAGTATATCAGTCTGGGTTGGCAGTTATTGGCTCTCAGGGCTCATGTGGTACTTTCCCAGACCTTTCTTGCATTCAGTGTTTGTGTGGAGAGATCTGTAGTGATTCTAATATTTTTCCTATAGTAGTATAGCTCCTTCTTCAATTTTGCTGCATGCAAGATTGTTTCCTTATCATTCAGATCTATCATTTATTCTATAATATGTCTAGAAGTGTTTCTCCTGGGATCCTGCATGTTAGGTGTTCTATATGCTTCTCTTATGTGGGTAAGATGTTCTTTTTTGAGATGGGGAAAATTTTCACCGATTATCTTGTGGAATAGTTGTTGCATTCCCTTGCTTTGATATTCCTCACCTTCTTATATGAAGGTTGAATTTCGTGGCACTATCTGCTTGCCCTTGAATTTCCCTTTGGTATAATTTAAGTGATTTTTCCATATCTGTCATTTTTTTGTTCCAGTTGATGTACTGTGTCTTTTGTATTCCATTTTGTTCACTCTGTTAACTGTGGCTTCCATTGTGGTTTGCATGGAGGAAATGGACTCATTGTTGATTTCAATGGATTCAATGTTGGTTTTCAAAATACTAATCTCACCTCTTAATAAGGTGTGCACTGCCTCTATTTTGTCACTTATCTCATAGCTTAGTGAGGTTTGTGCTACCTCTATTTTTGCATGCATCTCCTGTTTGATGTCCTGCACCTCTTTTGGTATTTCGACCTGGTGTTCTTTCAAATTCTGGTCTATTTCTCACTTTATTTCTTGAGTCATTGCCTCCAGCATGTCTTGGATGTAGTGTTTGTCTTCCATTCCTGCTTTGCTCCCAGTGGGGCTCTCCCCTGGGTTGCTGCTGGCTTTTAGAGATAGCTTGCTATCCTAGGTGTTGATAAACCTTGTAATATTTCTCTGTGATTTTCTCATGGTTATTCAGGGATTATTGCAGACTAATCTGAAATTTTGTTTTGGTCAATAGGTGTCTGTCTTTGCTTGGTTACTGTTTCTGTGCTGGTAGAGAGAGTCTGTACCTGATCTCGGTTCTGTTGGTGGCCGACCTCCAGCTGCTGGTCTGACCCACACAGGATTCTCAGCTCTCTGCTGTAGATCACTGGCAGTTCCCGCCTTTACATGGGATGAGCAGCCTAGACTGCTCCTGTTTATTCCTACAGGTGTTCTTGGCAAGTTCGGATGTGCTGGATGTACTCTCCCAGATGCTGCAGTCTGCTATGGTCTCCTGATGTTTTGTTTTGTTTTATATTTTTGGCTCTTTGTGGGCTTGAACTCTGGTCTTGGGTGCTGTCCCTCAGCTCTTCAGCTCAGGGCTGGAACCCTACCATTTGACCCATAGCACCACATCTGGCCCTTTCTGCTTATGTTTTGCTGAGGAATCAGATCCAGGGCCTCTTGCAATCACTGTACTGCTGAGCACATTACCAGCCTGAGCTCCTGACTATTATCGGGTGCTGGAGGCCTGTGTTGTTCAATTCCTAGCCTAGAATACATGGGTCAGGTTCTTGTGGGGTTTGAGCTTCTCTTGTCCTGAACCCCCTGCATCTTTTGCTGTCACAGGCATGATTACCAGGAGTGCAGTTCCCTGTTTTTCTCCCCTCTGCTGAGGCGTATGCTCAGCTTCTGATTTCCGTTGGGAGGAGTTGGTTATGTTGCTCAGGCACCAGATCCCCAGGCCTGGTCCCAGACCCCAGCCTGGGCACACCTGTTGGACCTGTGCTGCTGTGTATCCCACCTAGATTATGCAGCTTGGAGTACACAGTTCAAATTTCTTCCACCGTTGGGTGTCTTGACCCAGTGGTGCTGTTCAAGGCTTGGGCGTTAACGCTTCCTTCCAGGGTCTCTCTTGTTCTAGCCTGGCCAGCTGAGTGTGATCCATGGGCTGGTGGAGCTCTTGAAAAGTTTCTAGTTTTAGTGGGTCCTGTGGTGCAGGTTTTGGGGTAGGGGTTCTGGGGATTCCCACAAGCTTTTGAGGAATACACTGTCTCCCTTGAGGAATACACTGTCCCCTGCAGGGTAATCACCCTGGAGCTAGTTGTTTCTGTGTGATGTAAGTTGTTGGTTGCCATTGCAGTCACAGTTCAATTGAGGTGGTTGTGGGATAGGCTGAGAGGTGGTGGCTCTGTGTGTTTCTTTTCTGTCAGTGCCTCCATTGACACTGTTTGGGTCCGCTCCACGGGATGGGCCTCCGGCCTCCACCCGAGGGGTAGGGAGGGCCTCTGTGCAGGTACTGATTGCTGGGGTTTATCTCTGTTTGCGCTCTCTGGATCAGCACCAGTTCCTTTCAGTTCTGCTCTGGTGTTCTGTGGGCATCTCATGTATCTCTGAGGTTCCTGCCATGGGGCTGAGTGGCTTTGGTGGGATGGAGCCTCTCTGCTCCAATGGAGAGTGATGGGAAGGGGTGGGATCTTTGTGTAAGTTCCCTGCTCAGAGGATTCTTCATTTGTCAAGATCAGCCAGTCTGACACTGTTACCTCAGGGGTCTTTGGTGCGGGTGATCTGCAGACAACTCCCTGTGTCTCTGGGCCACCGGCAGCTCCCACCAGGCTGGGCTGGCCATGGCTTGGCACGCTGCTTTGTGGCCAATAGACGTTGGGGGAGGCGTCTTCAAGTTTCTCTGTTGTGAAATTCTTCTATTCAATTTCTGTTTTTCTCTGGATGTTGATTTTTGTTGTTGTTGTCGGTCTCTTGGGGAGATTAAACGTTGGAACTCAAACTATCTTTTTGGTTTTGGAGAGCTGTGGCATTCCCCTACTTCCCCGTCACCGTCTTGGACCCCCTGGAGTTTTTGCTTTTTTTATTCAGAAATAATTTTAATTTATCTGTTGAAATGAGTACTAAAGAAACTAAAGATATTTCTGGTGCTTATGTGAAAAATTATACTTTAAAATATTCTGTATTCTGTTTGTATAATGCTCATAATCTATTTTATTCTTTCCTAGATATAAGACTTTGAATTTTACATTGTTTTATAATATATAGGTTCATTAATAAATGTGTCCTTTCAGATTGCATTCCATACCAAAACAGTTTAAGATTCCTTTTTTACTAGGTCCTTATAGTATATTTCTTTGGAATAAAATGACAATGTTGTCTAATTTTAAAGTTTTATAATGATTATGCTATATAAAGGCCTTTCTAAGGTGAAGATTTAATACACTGATGTCAAACTTTTATTTATATGAATTACATATATTGTTACACTTGTAATTTTGTAATCAACTTTTTAATAATTGTTTTTCATTTCTTGCGTCTGAAGAATGAAAAATCTGGAATAATTCACAGATTTTCATATCATCCTTTGCAATTGCCATGTTAATCTCTGTATTGGTGTAATTTGGGTACATGTGCTGCTGAAGCATGTAATGTCCTCTAAATTTAGGTAGTTAATGATGCAATATTTATACAGGATTATATCCTTGGGTGCCTGTTTGTAACAAGGAAACCTTATTGTTCCTAACAATGCTACTGATCTTATTTCCCTAAAATTCTGTGTATAATGGAAAATAATTATATTGTTCAGTTTGTAATTTTTTTGTCAATGACTATTTTAAATCTTTTTCATTTTAGTTTAATCATACATTGAAGCATTTTTAGCTAGGTCCAAAGGGGATGGCTTTTTCAAGTACTTATTTATACAACTGAGTTTGCTCTGTGTAGCTAACGGATTCAAAGTAAGCCTTGCTTAAGAGCTACTTCTAAACTTCTGCAGCTGAAATTTTCCCAAATGCGGTCTCATTGGCACAAACGTCTACCTGACACTTTACCCTTCTTCCATGTAGGATCAGACCAACCAGAATATCTTACCCTGATCGCGTAAATTGTCTTACTTGAACAAAATAAATCTTAGTTCCAAGGGATCATAGAAAAATGAATATTTCAGACAGAACTTTTCAGATTGGAAGGTTTTTATCAAAATATAATTGTTTATCATACCTACCATTTCAAAAGTAGCTAAAGCCAAGAAGGTGAAAAAATTGTTCATATGCATGATTACCTAATGTCCTGGCCTATCTACCTTCCAACCAGGCAGGAACTTAGACTACTGCCTTTCTATCACCAAATATTGTCATAGCTCCAGGAGAAGTCCATATGTTTCTCCTTGTTATTAGGCCTTAAATTGGTAATGTTTCCCCTTGCCTCCAGTCTGTAAATCTACAAAAGGTAAAGGTTTAAGTCTAACTCTATCAAACACTGAGGTAGAGATAATGGAAAAATACTTTAAATCAGAGTTGCTTTTGATACCCTAACCAAAACAGAACAATGCAAAACATGTGCCATTTTTTATATTATATATAGTTATATATTTTATATTTATATGTGCTGATTTTATATTTCACACAGTGAAACTTACTAGTATCAATTGATAATTTGACAAATAAAGTGATATTTATTTATTCCTATAAATATAATTGGAATATAAATAATTAGGTTTAGAATATATATTAGAATATAAAAAGTATCAATGCAATGTCTTCGGTATACACTTGCGATACCTTCTAATTGCTCATGGTCTTCTGAATTCACATTGTTAAAAATCAATGTTATTTTACTCTAATCTATAAGAGATTTTACTCTGATGCTCTGTTTATTGTTTTAACTCACTGGTCCCAAACTGTTTTTCTACATATTTCTGATGCATTCCTACATATTATACTCCAATTGTCCTAATATGATATCTAATCTTCTATAGACCCATGGGTCCTAATATCTTATGGCTTAGTTACCTGCATCATCAGATAACAGGGGCAAGACTTCTCAACTAGGCTTATGCAACATGCCAGCAGACAGTAACTGAAAATCCATCTCAATTTCTCATTTCTTATATTTCAGGGCTCCAATTCCTTGAGAAACAAGAATTAGCAGCAAGCAATTGTGTAATGTAAGGCAACTTAAAATGAAAGATGAAGTCTCAAAATGGAGAGAAATTACTGTATTTCAAACTGAATTTACAGATGACCAGCCCATATGAGTGAACAAGATCAGAAAGTGTCACAAGATTATTTTTAATACCCCTCCCCTAATGACTAACGTAATATTTCAGTCCAGCATTAGTCGGCCCAAAAAATAGTTCCTGGAAGGATAGATCCGTGATTGATCTACCATGGTCAGGAAAACGACTTAGAGGTTAAATGTAATTCAGCAAAACATTAATTGAGAAGATCGTTTGTGCTTCAAAACACTGGTACTTTAGTACAACTTCGTTCTCTTGTATAAAAATGTTGTCATTCTCAAACCAACCTACATTTAATCTCCTGAAAGTGTATTCCTTTTCAAATAAACTTTTTGAAATCACACTTACCAAAATAACATTTGATAAGTAGATGACACTTAGTGACATTACAAGTTTTTCAAGTGTAGGGAGCAAGTTACAATACAGTTGATTCATTTACCCAGCACTAATGTCAGACAGGTTCAACCATTCATTAAAGTCTAGAAATAGTACCACGCACCATTTGTGTTGCTCAGTAGGTGCCTTCCAGAAATTTGTTAAATAGGTCAGCCTCCCATATTTCAACCCTAAACATTAGCTAATAAAGTAAATTTCATCACTTAATAAGGGGCATTTTAAAAAGTCACAAATACTTGCCTTATCATATGCTGTTTTGTTTTCCCTCTGTCTAACACAGTAAGAAATATGTCTTTAAGTCTTGAATATGGGTACTCATTTGAGATGTGACAAAATATATCTTCTATTTCTATCATATACTTCTATAGTAGTATATGTTACTTTTCTTCTTTTTCCAAAACTTATATGTAGTAGAAAGTTTTATTCCATGTAAAATAAAATAATCACACATATTGTACAAAACCATTTATAAAAACTGGTAGTTAAGAATACATTCAAAGCCATTTTTAAACTTTCTTGTTGACTAATGATTAATCTTGAAATGGATGAGAATATAATCATGTATAGGTGTTTCAAGTCTCCAGTCTTGCAAATTGTTATTGCAGATGAATGAATTATGGAAATATAAGCTGACATTAGTTCAAGTATGTGCAGGACTGAAACTCCATGGAATGTATATAAACCTTTCAAATATTAACAGACAGTTTAACAGAATGACTATCAGGAAGTTGAAACCAGAGAGCCATAATAGTAAAGACATAGAATGAATGAAAAATGGAACAAGGGGCAAGTACAGCTAGAATACTCAATGTACACATTTGAGAAAGGAAGTGGTAAATCGGAAATAAATCTTGGAGAAGGGGTGGTTGAGAATGATAGAAGGTGTCACTGTGATCCAGGAGCAATGGATAATTAGGTGGACAAATTTAATTGTAAGACACTTGCACAACCTTTGGAAATTCAGTTAAAAAACACAAAAACACATAAAAATCACAACCAAACAGCAATCTGTAGGGAGTATGAATATGACCTCTCAAAAATTTTAAGCAGTTAATGGAGGAAAGTCTTAGTAAAAGCAAACAAAAATGTTCAAAGAGGATAGTTTGGCGTAGGGGAGGATTCTGAACAGATTTAAATAGATTATCTAAGGTTATAAATCACCTATATCTGCTGCAAATATTATCTTTCTGAACTTGATACTCCAGTCCTGAGCCACAATTGAGAGCTTGGAAATATGTAATGGAAGAAACAAGATGAAGAACCCATTACTCCACTGTAGAGAAAGCAATCCTCTATTTTTTCTCTCATCTCTCTTCACTACATTTTATTCATACTTTTAGGTCAATTCATTTTGAATTACATTTTCCTTCTTTATTCTGGCAAAGTAATTGGTCAAATAATTCACTAAAAGTTATTTGCCACTTTTTTTGATTATGCTGTTTAATTGACTAAGCAAGTCCATTAAATTTTCCTCTTGCATTTTGTTGCCATGAAACAACATCTATGTTAATGAGGACAAATCTAATGTAAAAATTGTATCCAGAAAACCAGTCCAAGAAACTGTGATTACAAATACTTGGCTAACTTTTTTTCTTTTTCCTTTACCTTGAAAGTCTTCTTGTGTCTAAATTGCCCAGAAAAATAGGTACTCCATCACTTTTTCTTTCAATCAATTCTAAACTCAAGGATATATTTTGCTAACAAGATGCTTAGAGGAAGCCAAAATATACTCCATTTTTATATTCTCACTTAAGACTCTCCTTAGATACCATATCAGGAACAGTGAAGTTTTTCTTTGCAAAACTTTTTCAATATATTATTTTTCTCTTGTTCTTGCATTTGCTCACCAAGATGTATGGAGAAGAATAGAGGTAAATCACCCATACCTTAGAAGACAGGTCTGTTACAAAAGGACAATGCTTCTGTGTCCTACTTCTATGTCCTCCTCTCAGCAATTTCCTGATTTCCAATTAAACACAGCTTCTTGGCTATTGAAGCCTCACCCACTGCTTCATCTTCATAGTTTCTCTTTTAAAACTCTTTTAAGGGTAGAGACCCAGCTATATACAACCAATCTGAAAAAGATCCCAAACCTCAAAATCTAAAGGAGTTTTATGACTCTTCAGGAGGACGATTGGGAGACCTAGGACCCCCCATGCCAATCGTTTGATCATCACATTCCTGCCTCGGTTTGTCCCCTTTCCTATTGGCCAATATTCGTCGCTGTAACTGATCTGGATATGACCAGGTGTCAGGAATGGTAGTGGTTAGAGCCCCGTTCTTTTTTTGTCTAGGAGACAACTCCTCTGCTACTTGCACTCTCAGCAATCACTGGCAACCCAATGACTCATATCCTTTTGCAGGTTTTGTACGTGTTCTTCCATTTATTGTTCTGGCTACTAATGACTCTCAGTTTTCCCAGGTTCAATTGATTCATCCGTGCACTAAAAGAGCAGTAGGATTGATCCTTGCAATCGGTGCGCAATCATCGCTACAGTGGCTTCAGCTACCACCGCCGCTATATTGCTGTCCCAAAGCGTGTCCACCGTGCAACAGATAAACCAGCTGATCCCTCAACTGTCATCCATAGAATTATAACATTTACAAGTTGCCAATCATCTTAAGGGAGGCCTCCTTGTGCTCCAACAACAAATAGACTTGCTCCAAGAACAGATTACGTTTCTTTGATTACAACAAGGAGGACTATGTAATGCTATGACTACTTCTGTCTGTCAGCTTTCCACTCCCGCACCCAATTTCACTGAACTTAGTAACTACATCAAAGTCCCTATGTCCCTTAAGTAGTTAAACTTCAACCAAAACCTGCTGCATGATGTTACCCACCTAAACCAGACCACCATTCAGCTTATTTCCGCTGTCTCCTTTTTAGAAGATGTGCTTAAAAAGTTACAACAATGGTTTTCGCCATCCTCTCTGGTCATCTGGGGAGGCCGTGCACTTGTAGGGCTTACTCTCTTAGGAATTATTAAATGCTTGCACTCCCGGCAAAAATGCCTCCAATGACGGGTCACCATAATGACGGTCCTTTTAAAAGAAAAGGGAAAATTTGTGGGTAGAGCCGGTCAGAACTGGTTGAGTCAGCTAGAGTAGCAGTTGAAGCACACTTCCTGCTCATAGAGACGGGACCCACAGGCACGTCTGCCTAGCTTTACAGCCATGAGCTGTCCATGCTCCCTACATGCCCCCAGGGGACCAATCAGTGCCTGTCACCAAGCAATGCCCATGATCAACTCCCCGCTAAGTAATTGGCTTGGAAGGACTCAGGAGGTTGGGAAAGCTGGGCCTATAAAATCCCAACCCTTGTGCAGAAATAAACCAGACCTGCTTAAGCCTGTTCTCCCAACGTGTGTTCCTTGAGTGCGTCGTTCACACTTACCTCCTGCCGGAGATCTAGCCCTACAATGTAGCAACGGGGGAGGCCTTATAGTCCTTCACCTTCATTAGACTTGAAGCTAAGAATCTGTGATTAGTTGGAAATCAGGCAAGAGCTAAGAGGAGGACAGAGAAACAGGACATAGGAGCATTGTCCTTTTGTAAAAGACACTGTCATCCATGGTATGGGTGATTCAACTCTATTCTTCTCCATACATCTTGTTGAACAAATGCAAGATGAAGAGAAAAAAATAATCTATTGAAATAATTTTGCAAAGAATAACTTCACTGTTCCTGATATGGTACCTAAGGAGAGTCTTAAGAGAGAAGATAAAAGTGCAGTATTCTTCTGTTTCCTCTAAGCATCTTGTTATCAAAATATCTTTGAGGTTATAAGTGATTGATCCAAAAATTGGCAGAGTACTTATTTTTGAGGGCACTTTAGACACAAGAAGACTTTCAAGGTAAAAGAAAAAAGAAAAATGTATAGGTAAATATTTGTGATCACAGATTCTTGGACTGGTATTTTGGGGACAAAGTTTTACATTAGAGATTGTCCTCATTAACATTGATGCTGGGTTTCTGTGGCAACCAAATGCAAGGAGGAAGTTTAATGGACTCGCTTGGACAAGAAAACAGCATGATAAAAAAATGGCTTATAATATTTAGTGAATTATTTTGACCAATTACTTTGCCAGAACAAAGAAGGAAATATTTAATTCAAATCACTTGAATTAAACTTATGAATAAAAGTAGTCAATATAAATTAGAGAAAACGTAGAAGACTGTTTCCTCTCCAATGGAGTAATGGGTTTTTGATCTTGTTTCTTCCATTCTATCTTCACAAGCTATCAAGTGTGGCTCAGGACTGGAATATCCAGTTCAGACCAAGAGAACTCGCAGAAGAAAATATTTGCAGCATATGTAGGTGATTTATAACCTTAAACAATCTATTTAAATCTGTTAAAAATTCTCCTCTATGGGCTGGGAAGGTGGCTCAGTGGTAGAGCGCTTGCCTTGCATGCCTGAGGCCCTGGGTTCGGTTCCTCAGCACCACATAAGCAAAAAGAAAAACAAAAAAAAAATTCTCCTCTACCCCAAATTGCTCATTTCGAACAGCTTTGTATGCTTTTCCCAAGATTGTCCTTCATTACCTATTTAAAATTTTGAGAGGTCATAATCATACTCTATAGAGACTGCTGTTTGGTTGTGCTTTTTGTGTGTTTTTGTTTTTTGTTGTGTTTTTTTCACTGAATTTCAAAAAGTTGTGAAAGTGTGTTACAAAAATGTCCATCTAATTGTCCAATGTTCCGGGATCAGAGTCATTCCTTCTATCATTCTCAACCAACCCCTTCTACAAGATTTATTTCCGATTTACCACTTCCTTTCTTACATGTGTATATTAAATATTCTAGCTGTACTTGCCCCTTGTTCCATTCTTCGTTCATTCTATAGCTTTATTATTATTCCTTTAATATTATTAATATTAATTCAATTTCCTGATAGTCATTCTGTTAAACTGTCTGTTAGTACTTTGAAAGGTTTATATACATTCCATGGAGTTTCAATTCTGCATATACTTGAACTGATGTCAGCTCATATTTCCATAATTCATTCATCTGAAGTAACAATTTGCAAAACTGGAGACATGAAGCACCTAGACATGATTTCATTGCCCTCCATTTGGAAGATTAATCTGTAGTCAACAAGAAAGTTTAAAAATGGCTTAGAATATATTCCTAAATACCAGTTTTTATAAATGGCTTTGTAGAGTGGTGTGTGATTATTTTATTTTACATGGGATAATATTTTCAACTACCTATAAGTATTGGCAAAAGAAGGAATCTAAAATTTACTACTGTAGAGGAAAATGATAGAAATAGAAGACAGATTGTATGTTTGTCAAATCTCTGATGAGTACCCATATTCAAGACTTAAAGTCATATTTCTTACTATATTAGACATATAGGGAAAACATAAAACACCATATGATAAGGCAACTATTCATGACTTTTTAAAATGTACTTATGTGATGAAATTTATTTATTAGCTAATGTTTTGGTTTGAAATATTGGAGGCTGATCTATTTAACAAATTTTCAAAGGCACCTACTGAAAAACACAAATGGTGGGGGGTACTATTCCTACACTTTAATGAATGGTTGAACCTGTTTGGCATTAGTGCTGGGTGAATAAATCAACTCTATTGAAACTTGCTCCCTACACTTGAAAGACTAGTAACCTCACTAAATATCATCACTTGTATAGTGTAATTTTGGCAAATGTGATTTTTAAAAGTTTATTTGAAAAAGAATATACTTTCAGCAGATTAAATGTAGGTTATCATTTGTTTGAGAATGACAACATTTTATACTACAGAACCAAGTTTACTGAAGTACCAGTGTTTTGAAGCACTAAGGATCTTCTCAATTAATGTTTTTTGAATTATATTTGACCTCTATTTCAAGTATTCCTAGCATTGGTAGACCAATTATGGATCTATCATTCAGGAACTATTTTTTTGCCTGCTGATACTGGACTGAAATCATTCATTAATCATTAGGAGAAGGGTATTACAAATAATCTTGTGACATTTGTGGTCTTTTTCACTCATATGGCATGGTCATCTGAAAACGGAAAGTTTGAATTACTGTATTTTCACATTTTGTGAATTCATCTTGCATTTTAAGTTGCCTTGCATTTCCCAATTGCTCACTGCTAATTCCTGCATTTCAAGGAATTGGGGCCCTGAAATATAAGAAATGAGAAATTGAGATGGGTCTTCAATTACTTTCTCTTGGCATGTTGCATGGGCATAGGTGGGAACTTCTGCCCTAGTTATCTGATGAGGCGGATAACTGGGACCTGGGATCCTAGGACCCATGGATCCTGTAGAAGAATAATACCTTTTAGACACCATATCAGCAAAATTTGAGTATAATCAGTAGGAATGCTTCAGAAATATGGAAAAGAGTTCCGGGAAGATGGCGGAGGAGAAGCGGGAATCTGAACAAGCTCTCGCATAGAAAGTAGTTTTAGAATTCCAGTGAACAGTCCTAAGCCAGAGAATCACACCAAGTGTGCCATCACAGGACAGAGAGTTAGACAAGAGAGGGGAAGCCAAGGAAACGCATCAGCTGCTGCTCCGGCGGCGGGGTCGCGGCGGCAACCACCGCCACGGAGTCATACCTGAGACACAGAGAGTCTGGACGAAGGAGCCAGACTCAGCGGACGAGCGGATCCTACTCAACACCAACAAGAACCGACAAGGAGCGAACATCTTCATCCTGCTGTTTGCAGACCAGAGACGACCCAGGATCCAAGACTCAGCGTGAGTACAAGCCCGACATCCTCACTCCTCAGGCAGCAGAGGAGGGAAGGCCACCCCTCCCCCCCCAGCACCGGTGATCTCCATCTTGGATACCGACAAAGCTCGGAGGAGCTGCTAGCTCCAGCTCAGGCCTTGGAATAAAACGAGTCATTTAGCAGGTCACAAGAACTTAACGGCGAAGTGACCTGCCAGACTCAGCTCCATCCAGGGAAAAGTCACCCAGCTCAGGCGCCAGCCATCGGAGTGCCTTGCCTCACTGGGTAACCAGAGCCAGAGGCTGCCCCTCCCTCTAGCAGCCACCACAATCAATTGAAAAACAGAAACCTTGAGAATGGCTCCAGGCTGGGCTCTGTGAGCTTTATCACAAAATAGCCCCAGGGAAAAGCTACTGTTTGTTGAAAGGCCTCAATTCTACCCAGAACCTAGCCTCATCACCACATCCCCCTCTTTTGTGACTCTCAAAGCAGACCACCCTCCCAGAAAACTAACCTGGGAGGGGGATCTCAAAATCTTGGGTAAAGCAGAGCATTTTTCTGCCTCTTCCAACCAACCGACTTAAGAAACAAATCAAGCCACAGGACCTCAAGCTGACCAGAGACTCCAACAAGAGACTGGTTGCAGACAAAAGGGAGATACAGGATTCTTCCCACTCCTCCCCCCCCAAAAAAAAAAAAATCAAAAGACTTTTTTTTCTTTTTTTTCTTTTTTTTTTCTTCTTCTTCTTCTTTTCTTTTTTTTGCTTGTTTTTTGTTTTTTGTTACCTTATATATATATATATATATATATATATATATATATATATATATATATATATAAATATTTTTCCCTTCTAAAACTTTTATTAATCTTTAATTTTTGCCTCTTCTGAAAAAATAATTGTTTTCCAGTAACTTTTTTTTTCTCATCTTATAATTTTTATTTTAGGAATACGTGAATGAGAGTTTTCCTTTCTTTTCTTGTCTTCTTTCTCTTTTTCTTTCTTTCTTAATTATCTTTTTGTTTTTTATCTAGCTCTACTGAACTTCTGATCTTTTCTTCTCCCTTTCCCATCCTTAAAGATTTTCACATCTCCTCTATGTCCCTCCCCTTCTCTGAACATATTCACATTCCTCTCTAAATAGACGGTCTTTTAACCTCTATAATAACATTAATTTTTACGTTTCTATTCTTTTTCTGGTCTCTCTTTATTCCCCTTTCCGTCTCTTCTTTTTCTCTCTCTCTCTACTTGCATCCTACCCAACCCATTCCCTGCACTGTGATTAGGACATAGTAACTCACCCTGTGCCTCCCCACACCAATCTATTCCCATTTTTTACCCACATCTCTCCCTAATCCTAATAATTTCTGGTTTTCCAAATTCTTTTCTGCGGTTCGAAGTCCTTTAACATATAGTCGTTTGATGTTGAATAGATGTATCTGTTGAACTAGATTGTATCTGTAGACTATTGACTGTACAAATGCAAACTTTGGTTGATGGTTGCCTGAAGATAGTGTTCTAGCACAAAACTGGTGCAATTTTATCTCAAATGGGCCGAGTAAGCCGGAAAAACACAAGAAAAATGGCAAATTCGGGTATCTCAATTCCCAACCTTGATAATCAGGGATTAGAACAGATAAAGAATAATCCAGAGGAGAGTTCCCAAATAGCTCTACAAACACTAATAGCAAACATGATAAATGAGAAGTTTGACAATGTACAAAGGACTCTGTATGAGCGTGATAGGGAGAGAGAGGAGGCATCCCAGAAGTTTATACAGGAATATCATAAGCGTGAGGAAGCTTCTCAAAAACTGATACAGGATTTGCGTGAACAACTTGAGAATACTCAAAGAGAAAGGGAGGAATGGCGTGAGCAGGCAGAGAACACTCAAAGAGAACTGCAGGAATCCCACAGAAGGGAGGAAACTAATCAAAGAGTAATTCACGAATTAAGAGACCAGGTAGAGAATACACAAAGATCACTAAAGGCATTCATGGAATCCATTAACAAAGAGCTGAAGGAAGTCAGGGAGACCACAAAGGGAATGCTGAATGGAACCCAACAGAAGGAATGGCAGTCCAAAGAAACCATAACCAATCAACTAAGTGATTTGAGAACAAACACTGAACACCAAATTAAGGAAGTAAAGAAATTCATACAAGACCTAAAACAGAGCTTCAACAAAGAACTTGAAGCCATCAAAGCTGACCAATTAGAAGGAAAGGAGATAAAAAACAAAGTAGAGAGTCTTGACAGCAGGTTAGACCATGCAGAAGATCGAATCTCAGGGATTGAAGACAGCCTAGATATTATAGAGAAAGAACATACAACCATCCAAAACAAGTCCAAGAAATATGATAGGTCTATCCAAAACCTGGAAGACACCATCAGAAGGCCCAATCTAAGGATAATGGGTGTAGAGGAGCACCTAGAAACAGAAGTTAATGGTCTAGGAAATTTGTTTAACAGGATCCTAGCAGAGAACGTCCCAAACATACAAAAAGATAGGCCTATTCAGATACAAGAAGCTTTTAGAACCCCAAATAGACCAGACCAGAATAGGACATCCCACTGTCACATTATAATCCACACAGGATCAACCCAGACCAAGGAAAAGATCCTTAAAGCTGTCAAGGAGAAAAGGTTAATCACCTATAAAGGGAAACCAATTAGAATTACCTCAGATTTCTCAGCAGAGAAAATCAAAGCAAGAAGAGCCTGGAATGACGTATGCCATGCCCTAAAAACAAACAACTATCAACCAAGAATACTGTACCCAGCTAAACTCTCCTTCATAACTGAAGGCCAAATAAAAACCTTCCATAGCAAAGAAAAATTGAAACAATACATCTCCACCAAACCAGCCCTACAAAAGATTCTTAAAGATGTCCTACACATAGAAAACCAACAAGAACGCAACAAAGGCCAAGAAACTGCACCCAAACTGAGAATCCAAGAACCTTAGGAAGAACCCAGCTTTCACAGCCCCCAAGAAGGTGGATAACATGGCAGGAACTCCCAAATACCTCTCAGTCCTATCTCTTAACTTTAACGGACTGAACTCTCCAATTAAGCAACATAGACTGTCTAATTGGATTAAAAAACAAGACCCTTCTATCTGCTGCCTGCAGGAGTCACATCTTGCCCGTAAAAACAAACATATTTTCAAGGTTAAAGGCTGGAACAAAATCTACCAAGCAAACGGCCCTCATAAACAGGGGGGAGTTGCAATCCTAATATCAGATAAAATAGACTTCAAATTAAAATTCGTGAGAAGAGATAAAGAAGGTCGCTACATACTAATTAAAGGATCTCTCCTTCAGGAGGATATTACAATTCTAAATACCTATTCGCCAAACAATGGAGCACCCAAATTTATCAAAGAAACACTACTTTCCCTCAAATCCCATATAGATCCAAAGACATTAATTGTTGGGGATTTTAACACACCACTCTCCCCACTAGATAGATCAACTCGGCAAAAACTCAACAGAGAAACCGCAGATCTAAACAGCTGCATAGATCAACTAGACTTAACAGACATTTACCGAACATTTCACCCAGCAGCATCAGAATACACATTCTTCTCAGCAGCACATGGAACGTTTTCTAAAATAGATCACATTTTAGGCCACAAAGCAAACTTGTCTAAATTCAGAAACATTGAAGGTATACCCTGCATTCTCTCTGACCACAAGGGAATAAAATTAGAACTCAACACCAAAAGCCACCAAAGAAAGTCCGGTATCACATGGAGGCTGAACAACACACTGCTGAACCATGAGTGGGTCATGGAAGAGATTAGAAAGGAAATTCAAATGTTCATGCTGTTCAACAAAAATGAACACACAAATTACCAGCTCCTCTGGGACACAGCAAAGGCAGTACTTCGAGGCAAGTTTATAGCTCTGAGCTCCTACATCAACAAATTGGAGAGATCAGAAACTAGCAATTTAATGACACATCTAAACCTCCTTGAAAAAGAGCAGCAAGATAAACCCCAATCCAGTAGACGGAAAGAAATAATCAAAATTAAATCAGAATTAAATGAATTAGAATCAAAAAAAACTATAGAAAGAATCAACAAAACAAAGAGTTGGTTCTTCGAAAAACTTAACAAAATTGACAGACCCTTAGCAAACCTTATCAGAAAAAGGAGAGAACACACCCAAATTAATAAACTCAGAGATGAGAATGGAAACATCACCAAGGAAACAACCAAGATACAGAACATTATAAGGGAATACTTCTCAAAACTTTATGCTAATAAGTTTGAGAACTTGACAGAAATGGACTTTTTCCTAGCAAATATTGACATGCCAAAACTAAACCAAGATGAGTTAAACCAGCTTAACAGGCCCATATCAAGCATTGAAATAGAAACAGCAATAAGAGACCTCCCAGCTAAGAAAAGTCCAGGACCAAATGGTTTTACAGCGGAATTTTACAAGGCCTTCAAAGCAGAGCTCACACCAATACTCCTCCAACTCTTCAATGAAATTGAAAGAGAAAGCTCACTACCGAACACATTCTATGAAGCCATCATAACCCTCATCCCAAAACCAGGCAGGGACTCATCAAAGAGAGAGAACTATAGACCCATTTCTTTGATGAACATTGATGCAAAACTTCTCAACAAAATTTTGGCCAATCGACTTCAACAATTCATCCAAAAAATCATACACCATGATCAAACAGGATTCATTTCAGGGATGCAAAGCTGGTTCAATATACGCAAATCAATTAATATTATTCATCACATCAACAGGATCGAGAATAAGAACCACATAGTTATCTCAATAGATGCAGAAAAAGCATTTGACAAGATCCAACACCCCTTTATGATGAAGGTTCTGGAAAAATTAGGAATCCATGGAACATTCCTCAATACAATAAAGGCTGTATATGACAAACCTACAGCCAGCATTATACTCAATGGTGAAAAACTAAAGCCATTTCCTCTTAACTCAGGAACAAGACAAGGATGCCCAGTCTCTCCACTTCTCTTCAATCTAGTATTAGAATGCCTAACTACAGCAATAAGACAAGATGCAGACATAAAGGGGATCCAAATAGGGAAAGAAGAAATAAAACACTCCCTCTTTGCAGATGAAATGATCTTGTATTTAAAGAATCCCATAGACTCCACTCCCAAATTACTCAAGCTGATTCAAAACTTTGGCAAAGTAGCAGGGTATAAAATTAACCCCCCAAAATCAATGGCTTTTCTATATGCCAACAATGAGAAAAGTGTGGCTGAAATTAGGAAAGCAACTCCATTTGTAATAGCCCCACAAAAAGTAAAATACCTAGGAATTAACTTAACCAAAGAAGTGAAGGACCTCTATGATGAAAACTTTAAAATCTTGAAAAAGGAAATCAACACAGAACTTAAAATATGGCAAAACCTCCCATGCTCCTGGATTGGCAAGATTAACATCATGAAAATGGCAATACTTCCCAAGGCTATCTACAAATTCAACGCGATACCTATCAAAATTCCACCCTCATTCTTCAAGGAAATAGAGGAGGCAATCCAAAACTTCATATGGAACAATAAAAGACCCCTAATAACAAAAACGCTCCTCAACGGAAAGAACACTGCTGGAGGAATATCAATACCAAATTTCAAACTCTACTATAAAGCCATAGTAATCAAAACAGCTTGGTATTGGCATAAGAACAGACCTCAGGACCAATGGAATAGATTTGAAAACCCAGAAATGAACCTACAGACCTATAGCCATCTAATCTTCGATAAGGAAGCTAAAACAATAGAATGGAAGAAAGACAGCCTCTTCAGTAAATGGTGCTGGCAAAATTGGTTAACTACATGTAGAAAACTAAAGCTAGATCCTTATATATCACCCTGCACCAGAATCAACTCCAAATGGATCAAAGACCTTGAACTCAAAGCAGACACTCTGAAAACATTACAGGATGGAATAGGAGAAACCCTAGGTCTCCTTGGCTCAGGTCGAAATTTTCTGAATAGAGACCCGGAAGCACAACAAATCAAAGAAAGGTTGGACAAATGGGATTGCATAAGATTGCAGAGCTTCTGCAGGGCAAATGACATAGCTGGCAAGATCAATAGAAAGCCCACCGATTGGGAGAAGATCTTTACTAGCCATACAACGGACAAGGGTCTCATATCTAAAATATACTTGGAACTCAAAAAATTAAACCACCCAACAAGAAATCCTCAAAGAAACAACTGCCCAATAAATAAGTGGGCGAAAGACTTAAAGAGAAGCTTCTCTGAAGAAGAAAGAAGGATGGCCAATAGACACATGAAGAAATGTTCAACATCCCTAGCCATAAAAGAAATGCAAATCAAAACAACATTGAGATTTCACCTCACTCCAGTTAGAACAGCAAAAATCAAGAACTCTAACAACAACAGATGCTGGAGGGGATGTGGACAGAAAGGAACCTTACTTCATTGTTGGTGGGAATTTAAACTTGTTCAACCACTTTGGAAAGCAGTATGGAGGTTCCTCAAAAGACTTCACATAGATCTCCCCTATGATCCACCAATCCCACTTTTGGGCATTTACCCAAATGTTTACAAACAAGAGCACACTAAAGCTACCACCACAACTATGTTTATTGCAGCATTATTTACCATAGCTAAGACATGGAACCAACCCAGATGCCCCTCAGTAGATGAATGGATCAAGAAAATGTGGTATATATACACAATGGAATTCTATGCCTCCATCAGAAAGAATGACATTTCCCCATTTGTTAGGAAATGGAAAGGTTTGGAAAAAATTATATTAAGTGAAGTAAGCCATGCCCAAAGAAGCATAGGACCCATGGTTTCCCTTATTTGCAATATCTGGTATAGGTATGAGTCAAGCGGAAAAGGTCAGATAATGTGATGTTAGGAAAATGAACCCTTAAATATGTATTTTAATGTTTTCATTTCTTTCATGCATGTGTTTCTAACGCATTTATAAGATTATTTCTTTGTTGCTTTGTATGTCCCTCCCCCACAGTGTAACCCCCGCTTTCACTATATTTGATGTCAGTATAACATGTGGAGGAGATGGGGACAAACAAGTCGTTTAAGGATTCAGGTGGACCTGTTGCAACAATGAGAAGTACAAAATGTCATGTCAAAACCAGCTTTACAATGTCGGTGTGGGGGGGGAGGGGGGTATAATTGGGTGGGGGGAGGGGGGTAAAATTGGGTGGGGGGAGGGGGGAGGCGGGGAAGGGAAGTGAAGGGTAAACAAAGGAGGAGGCTGCAATGCTTGGTAAGAAATGTATGAATTATCCTGCCCATGTAATTGTAGCCCCTCTGTACAGTATGTTCTCAAATAAAATAAAATACAATTAAAAAAAAAAAGTAATATGGAGAAAAACAATTTGGGACCAGCGAGTTAAAACAATAAACAGAGCAGCAGAGTAAAATCCCTTATAGATTAGAGGAAAACAACATTTTTTTTTTACCATGTGAATTCAGAAGACCAAGAACACTTAGAAAGTATCACAAGTTTATACCGAAAACCTTGCATTGATACTTTTTATATTCTAATATATATTCTACTCCTGATTATTTATATTCCAATCTATTTATTGGAATAATATAAATTAATTTATCAAATTATCAATTAATTCTAGTAAGATCCACTGTGTGAAATATAAAATCAACACATATACGTATAAAATATATAATTATCTATAAGAAAAAGTTTTGCATTGTTCTGTTGTGGTTAGGGAATCAAAGGCAACTGTTTTAAAGCATTATTCCATTACCTCTACCTCATTGTTTGGTAGAATTAGAACTAAAGCTTTACCATTCGGGGATGTACAGCTTAGAGGCAAGAGGAAACACTGTGATTAAAAAACTACTAATTTAAGGCCTAATAACGAGGAGAAACATATGGACTTCTCCTGGAGCTATGGAATATATTTGGTGATAGAAAATCAGTGGTGTAACTTCCTGCCTGGTTGGATGGTAGTCAGGCCAGGACATTAGGTAATCATGCATATGAACAATATTTTCACCTTCTTGGCTTTAGTTACTTTTGAAATGGTAGGGTGTAATAAGCAGTTATATTTTGAAAAAATACCTTCTAGTCCGAACAGTTCTGTCTGAACTGTTCGTCTCTCTATAATCCCTTGTAATTAAGATTATTTTTGCTCCAGTAAGACAATATATGCTGTCAGGGTAAGACATTCTGGTTGGGCTGTTCCTACATGAAGCAAGGGTAAAAGGTCAAGGAGACATTTGTGCCAGCAAGACCTCATTTGGGAAATTTTAAGCTGCAGAAGTTTAGAAGTAGCTCTAAGCAAGGCTTACTTTGAATCCATTAGCTCAACAAAGCTAAATCAGTTAATAAACAAGTACTTGAAAATCCATCACCTTTGCACCTATCTATAAAGGCTTCAAAGTATGATCAAATTTCAAATGAAAAAGACTTAAAGTAGTCATTTACAAAAACTTGCAAATGTGAGCAATCGAACAAACAACATAAGTTTTTTCCACCATACACAGAATTTTACAGAAATAAGATGAATAACAATTTTGGGAACAATAAGGTTTCCTTGTTACAAATAGGCAACCAAGGATATATGCCTGTCTTAAGATTGCATCATTAATTACTTAAGTTTATAGGATACTACATGCTTCAGCAGCACGTCTAACCGAATTACAATACAGAGATTTATATGGCTCTTGCACAAGGATGATATGAAAATTTGTGAAGTATTCCATATTTTTCATTATTCAGATGCAAGAAATGAAAAACAGTTATTCAAAAGTTGATTACAAATATACAAGAGTAATAATATGTGTAATTCATAGAAATAAAAGTTAATTTGACATCAGTGTATTCAATCTTCACCGTTTTAGAAAGGCCTTTACATAGCATAACCTTTATAAAACTTTTGAAATAAGATAACATTGTCATTTTATCCCAAAGAAATAAAATTCTATAAGGACCTAGGAATTAAAAGAATCTTAAAATGTTTCTATATGGAATGCAATCTGAAAGAACACATGTATTAATGAACGTATGGATTATAAAACAATGTCGAATTCAAAGTATTATATATAGGAGCGAATGAAATATATTATGGACATTATACAAACAGAATACTAAATATTTTAAAATATACTTTTTCAGACAAGCACCAGAAATATCTTTAGTTTCTGTACTACTCATTTCAACAGATAAGTTAAAATTATTTCTGATTTAAAAAATCACAAACTCTATAGAAATCATTATAGATGTATACAAACAACTCGAATATATTTTGACATCAATGTCAGGCAATTCACTTGGAAGAATACCATGGAATACATGAATTTTTAAAGTAAGGTATTGCTGTTGCTTTGTATTGTGAAAATATTTTCTATGGACACATAGGATGGACTGGCAATTTTGAAATTTAAGAAACTTAACTGATCCATTAGGACTTAGGAGAACAATTTGTACAGCTTTCCACAACTTCAAAGAGGTAGTGATACATACTTATCCTTTTGGCAATATCAAATGCATTTTCTTCCAAGTTGTGCTTCAGACCTGGCTTGATATAATGGTTCAACAGAAGGAGATCCAGCGTATCTTTGCTATATCTATTCCCAGCAGCAAGATGCAGGGGGTCAAGAGGCCTTTAACTTGGCCATTGGTATCTGCATCATGATGAAATAAAGAAGCCACTCTGTTATTATTCCATGTATAAGTACTGTGCAGGGATGTCCAGCCATTCGCAGTTATTACATGAATATCTGCCTTGAGCCACCAACTCATGGACAATATCTAAGTGTCCACTGTAGGCGTCTCGATGAAGAGGGGTATACTCATCGTCATCCCTAGTAATCACATGAGTGGCCTTTTTGGAAAATAGTCTCTGCACTGTAGTAAGGCGATTATTTTCAGCAGAACAAAGAAGAAATTTGCTTGGATACTATTTCATTTTTTTCTTGCAATTGATACCATTTCTCACTTTTTCATCTTGTTCCTCAACTTCATCAGAATTGCCTAACCAGAGACTTTGAGTGCCAATGAGAATGAGCTCTCCATGTATTTCCCCAATAGTTCACATTGGATGAAATGGTCAGAAAAATCTGGTGAATTTTCTGCATCTGTTTTTTTCACTATTATTTATTTTCTCTTTTTTCATTTTTACTATTCTAAATTATTCGAACTGGAGAGTAGGGAATTGGTAGAGAGCAGAGGAAAGATTTTCCTCCGTATTTAAAGGTACAGACTGAAAATGAGGACCAGTGTTTTCTTCTTGTGCAGCTTATTCTAAGAATGAGAAAACAGGAAATAATGTATTCTATGTAAATGAATTGGGATATGGCAGAGCAGAAAGTGAAATGATGCAACCAAAAATATAAAAGCAAAATAAATTAGGATAATTGTGGAGCAATCATATTACCTATGAGAACGATGAAAGGGAGAGAGGGAGAGACAGATGTGCAATGATCTAGCTAGCCACAAAATCCATCCCTCTCATCAAATTATAGAGCAAATAAATTCATTTTTTAAAAGAGATGGAAATAGAATTTAAGATCAGATATCTCCATTGTTTTTAATTATATTCTTATTATCTTAAATACTTGTATAAGGGAATTTTCATTCAACATATCAGTTTTCTAAGTAAAATGGATCTTTATATAACTTTTCCACACCCTTCCAAACCTCGCCCCACTTTAATTTTTTCTAGTTTCATACTATCTGCATTGAATATTATACCTTCACTCTCTTCCTCCATATCTCTTTTTATTCCTTCCTTTTGACTTCCACTCACATATTCCAAGTGATAGTTTCCTGGTATTCATTTTGTTGGAGTAAAGTTCAATTTTATAAGAAATTACACCTTTGAAATACTCCTCTGCAAATAGCACGCTTTGGTTAATATTTTTGTGTAAACTTGTATAAATTTCTAGCTTCCAAATATGGCTCTGACTTAGTTCCATTAATATATTTTTAGATCTATCCTTTTCGTTGCAAATAATGTAAGAGTCTTCAAAATGGATGGGTTCAATCCAATTGTGTATATGTGCCACACTTTCTCTAATCATCACTCTGCCAAAGGGCATCTGGGCTGTTTCCTTAACTTGGCTACGGTGAATAGTGCAGCAGTGGACATGATTGTGAAAGTGATTTTACTGTTACATTTTGGAATAATTCATCACTTCCTTTGTGGGAGCAATACTCTATCCAGTTACCCAGAATAAGAACATCCTTCCCTTCATCTTCATCACATTGAATTGCAAGTCCTCAAAAACACACTTACCCCTACAGGTCTCAATAAGCTAAAACACCACTGTGCCCATATTCTTTCAAAACATTTTTCTCATAATTGTACATATAATTTAGTGAGAACCTTCTATGTACTTTCCTAATGTGGGAATGAGGGACATGACAGAGTAAACGTAAGAAATATGCAACTTAATTAGCTATTATCATATTTAAAATCATGTTCAGCTCTAATTCATAGCCTCACATAATATTATTTTAATCTTTATTTGATTACTTCATCTAACCCGTAAATTATATCAGGTGAGTTAAAAGCAAAGGCAAAAAGTGTGGTTTTATTTTGACACTCATGTGTGAGGTTGCACAACATGGGCAAATAGATGGATTGGAATTAATAGCTCTTATCCATTTTGTTAACGTAGAGATGATTTTCCCAACCTGATTCTTGAATTCGTATTCCATTCAACAACAAGAAACATGTGATAATTTCCTTTGTTTTGCTCCTTATTAAATTTTTTCCATTTTATTTTATAATGGATGATTTCATAAATGTACTGTAGATACAAAAATATGTTAAAATATTTCTATCCATATGCATTGATATATACATACTCACATATATTATGCAGGTTATAATGATAATGTATAATTTCAGTAACTGTACAATTTACTAAATTATTAAAACTATCGACAGCTCATGCCTGGCATCCTGGTTACTCGGGAGGCTGAGATCTGACAATCATTGTTTGAAGCCATCCTGGGCAAGAATGTCCAGGAGCCTCTTATCACCAAACAACCAACAGAAAATCAGAATTGGAACTGTGGTTCAAATAGTATAGCGGTAGCCTTGAGAGAAAAATCTCAGGGACATCATCCAGGTTCTTAGTTTAAGAAGTACAATCTACCCAAATAAAATCTATTTAATTTACACCTGTGTAATTAAAGTATTTCCATCACCCAAATGCACAACCATGCTCATTTGCAAGGTAACTCTGTTTTGTGTGAAGTACCATAAAATATTTTCACTTAAGTTGAAAGCATTGGAATGTGGGTTCATTCTATCTCTCTCATGCATTTTTCCACTCAAATATTCAAATCTTACAATTATTCCAATTATTTAAAATCATAGCTTTTTACTTTCATACCCAAATATTAGAGTTTGAATTGAGTGTCTTGTGCCCCCTAAATGGGTGTTCTTACCACTTTGTTATGTCCCCAGCTCTAAATTATCCTGATTATTTTTCAGATCCTTGTGTATGACGTTGGGCTCAGTCCATGTTATGTTATTCTTCCTGGAATTTAGAATAACAGGTGCATGGCATTGTGTACTGATTTTTCTGTCCAGTCTGGGCTTTAACCTCTATCCTCAAGAGTAGACTCCCATGTAGTCAGGATTTTCATAAGTTTGTGATAGCTGATGTTGATTTAAGTCTTTGCATTTCCTGCAGGTTCTTGACTACTAAATTAATTTGTTTTCTTGGGTTGTGTTGTTTCATTTGAATGTATGTGTTGAGTTGTTCCTCACTTGTCCTTTTGTTTCTTTCAATCAAGTTCTTACCTAAAGTGCTGAGAAACCAATTCTTCTTTTTCATGATAGTCAAGGTGAACATGATTTATTACAAAGCAATTTCAGTAATATTTAAACATCTTCATATCTATGGATGGTACATAAATGATAAGTGCTGCGATGGGTTTTTTTATTTTCACAGCAGTCTTTGCCATGCACAGACAGATCATCATAAAATCTATGAAGATAATAAAACTACAGATGCAAGCAAAGAGAAGAAAAACCTATTATTAATTGTTTGACAGAGGCTTGCGTTCTAGTGAAAGAAATACGTTGCTTGATGCAAGATTTCACAAAATTGTATTTCTAGGGGGAAGCTAAACAACCATCTAATTCTACAGAATTGAGGGAGAAGAATCAAACTCCTGAATAGTTTACATATGGGTCAAATAAAAGCATGCTTCTAAAAAGAGAGTTGACTTTAGAGAAACGTGATGAGTTCTATGTAAATAGATGCTTAGCTGATTTTGTTAATTTGTAAACTAATACAGGGAAATAGGGTACAGCAAGGTAAAAAAAGAACTTCGCATTGAAATACTCATGTGTGTGTGTGTGTGTGTGTGTGTGTGTGTGTGTGTACATGCACGTGTATACACGCATGCTCATGTGCAAGTGCTAATTTATTCATTCATCATCCCTAAGATTCTGTGTCCAAGGATAGTGGTTTACCACTTGAGGCATTGTTCCACTTCTGGTTTTTTGGAGATAATCGCATGTATTTTCATGATTGGACTGGCTTTGAATAGTGGTCTTCATATCTCAGCCTCCAGAGTAGCTAGCTAATCTTATTCAGCCTCCAAGTAGCTAGTTAAAATTGGGCCTGTCCTCTATACTTCACTGCTTTTTTATTCTTGTCCTGAGGTGTTCACATGCCTAAGTCATATATATGTCTAGTTGCTTTAAGAAATACTCTTATTGCTTGGCACCAGGGGCTCCCATCTGAACTCTTAACTACTGAGGAGGCTTGAGAACAGAACCCAGGCCAAAAGTTTAGTGGACTTCCTTCTCAATATATAGTTGGGTGCATTGGATCATTTCCACCATCCTGCACTATCTACATGTTAAGATTGGAAGGGCTGCCGAATCCAGGCCAGCCAAGTTAGGAAGCAAGACAATTTGGTGTGCACCCCTTATACCCTTGATAATGGGAAGGCTAAAAATTCAGATCAGATGCATGTTCTTTTGAAAGGGAACCCATATCCTAAAATTAACCAATGATATGACACAACTCTACAAAAACAATACCCAAATTGAACACAACTTCCCACAACCAAAATAAGCATATACTTTAACATGCAAAAACTTAGTACAATCTGCTCTTTGCTCTAATATCAGCTTCATCTAATTATCATATGATGTGACAGAATAGTTTCTTCATTAAACTGATTATATATTTTAAGAAACCTAGAAAATTCTTTCTCACATATTAAATCCAACGAATGGCAAATTGCCTCATTTCTTACCTATTTGGCTACTACTATAAGTTCATCTGATGATTATTATTAATAGTAATATATTCAGATTTATTAATTTACTATGTAACAGTTTTTAAACTTTTGGCTTCTCTGCTGAAGTCGAAGTATTTAAATAGTATCATCAAATTATATTACTTGGGTACTTAGGGCAGTTTTTTAAAAAGTTTTAAACCAATGTTTTCTAGTAATTCTGTTTTTTTTTTGGGGGGGGGGTGTCGGATCATGGGACCTGAATTCTGGGCCTGGGCGCTGTTCCTCAAGGCTAGTTCAAGGCTAGCACTCGACCACTTGATCCACAGTGCCACTTCCAGTTTTTTTTTCTGTTTATGTGATGCTGAGGAATTGAACCCAGGGCCTCAAACATGCAAAGCAAAAATTCTACCACTGAGCCACCTTCTTAGCTCTCTATGAATTCTTAATTGGTATATTATTTAGTTTATTTTTAATTTCAATTTAATTTTATTGTAAAGGTAATTTACAGAAGGGATACAGTTATCTAAATAAAGTAATGAGTACATTTATTATGGAAGGAACATATTTATCGCTTCCATTGATTTTTTTGCACACTCAAAAAAAAAACTACTGATGCTTTTCCTGTTGATATTGACCAATGGGTACTTTTCTTTCTTCATGCATTTTTTATTATAAACTTGATATACAGAGGGCTTACAGTTATTTAAGTCAACTAAAGAGTACACTTCATTTTATTTTCTAAATTTTGAATTTAATTATTTTCTTTTGTTTCTTTAGGGTTATTCTTTTTTCAGAGTTATAGGATTAGTTAATTTAGTTTTGCATAATTTTAACATATGTAAATTATTCAGAGATATATTTTTTGCTTTCAAAACAGTTAACATGTGAATATTTAAAAAATATTTTCTTAAATTTTATATGGTTGATGAATTTAAATAAATTTAATTTCTTAAAGTTCTAAACATATTTGTTCAGGTAATGAATACTGTATTTTCAAGAAGCACATACTTTATTAAAAAAGGCTGCATTACATGGTCACTTTTTGGAAATATTTATAGTTGAATTAAAAAAAAAAACTGAGCTGGAAGCCGGGCGCTGGTGGCTCACGCCTGTAATCCTAGCTACGCAGGAGGCTGAGATCTGAGGATCTCGGTTCAAAGCCAGCCCGGGCACGAAGAGACCGTGAGACTCCTATCTCCAATTAAAACCACCAGAAAACCGGAAGTGGTGCTGTAGCTCAAATTGTAGAGCGCTCGCCTTGAGCTGAAGAGCTGAGGGACAGCGCCCAGTCCCAGAGTTCAAGCCCCACGGCCGACCAAAAAAAAAAACAAAAAAAAAAAACTGAGCTGGGCATAGTGATTTGTGGTTTCCTTTTTCTAACTATGGTGGGAAGTGTAAATAGGGTTTGTAATTTGGGAAAGACTGGGAAACTTTGAGACCTTATAAAATTTCCAGAGTGAAATGATTAGAGATATAGCCATGCCTAGCAAGATATAGAGCACCTGGTTATCATATACTAAATCTTGAGTTAAAACACCAGTAACATCAATCTTTTATCAAAATAAAAGTATACATGTTTCAAAATGTTTATTATTTAAAACTTGTTTGCAAATTTCTCATGTCTTTTATTTCTTAATTTTAAATTTACTTAATCTATAAGAATCCAAGTATCTTGTGACTGTTTTATTTCTACTAAACTTTTAATAGTATGAGCAATATTATGATTTCATATATTAAAATACTTTTACTGTTTGCGATAATTTTCCCTGTTTAATATGATAATAACAATATTCCAAATGTGTGTATGTGCTATGTGTGTGTGTGTGTTTATGTGGGTTTTGTGTGTGTGTGCTTTGTGTCTACTTTGTAATGCTTGGGAGATCACACAATTGCTTCACATATGTTAGGCCAAAGTTTTATTACTGAACTATACTGTCTAGTTATAATACAAATTGTGTTTTAAGTTATGACTTTTTAAAATTTTCATTCCTAGTATGCTTTTCCAAAATTATATATGATAAAATGTGATCCATCTTCTATCCACATTAGCAATTGTTAGTTTTATTCTTTCTCTTATTTCTTTGGAAATGAATTATATTCCTATTACAACTTTTTTACATTGTAACAGCTCTATACAATGCTTTGTTTTCTATTTTATTTTTTCTATGTTATCTGACTTTCAGTCCAAACTATCAGGTGGATTAAAAAGAAAATTGATTCAGGACACTTTATTTTTCTCCTTCTCTTCTCTGAAATCTTTCTGTTTTTTGAAACAATACCAATGACATACAGCTCCTATGTGATCCACCATTCTTCCCTATCTCTCTCTCTTCTGCAGTACAGCTCAAGTCGTTATCATTCAGCTTTATTATGCTATAATGTTATCTAAATCTTAACTCATTCCTAAATTAATTTTAGTTGTTTGAGCAATCTCTAAAGACATTTATCTATATATAATATCAGGGGTTTGTGTTTCCACAAGGTGCAAAATATGAGTGACTATCAAACATCCAGATATCTCTGGAGTATATTGGTCCACCTGCTCAATAATCCCGTATGTAAATTCAAGGAATTCATAACAATCTTGTAAAATGGTGTAGCTTGAGCCTTCATACAAGCTTTGAATTGTATTACCATGTTTAGTGAAGATAACCTAGTTCTATTATAAGAACAGACGCATAGAAGAAGGTAACAGATTTTTCAAAAATTAATTCTTAGTTTTATGTTCCACAGATTTTGAAAAGGATGCCATGAGACTTTATGAAATAAAAACAGAATCTTAAATGGTTGTATTGGCACTATTGCCTCTCTAGATTTAAAGAATGATCTTAGAATATTACCTCAATCCTTTTTTTGTGTGTATGTATGTCGGTCATGGGGTTTGAACTCTGGGCTTGGGAGTTGTCCATGTGCTCTTCAGCTCAAGGTGAGCACTCTACCGCTTGAGCAACAGCAAAACTGCCAGTTTTCTAGTGGTTTATTGGAGATAAGAGTCTCATGGACTTTCCTGCCCAGGATAGCTTTAAACCACCATCCTCAGATCTCAGCCTCCTCAGTAGCTAGGATTACAGGCTTGAGCCACCAGCACCTGGCCTACCTCAAACCTTACAAAGAATGATTATCAAACTAAATGTGAGATGTAAAAACCTGTAAAACATAAATGTAAAAATTCATGACATCGGATTAGTAAAGGTTTCTAAAAATTTGACATGGAAAACATTAGTAGCTAAAGAGAAGCAAGAACTGGATTATATCAAGTGATATAATTCTTAATTCCAAGGACACTATAACAGAAACGAAACCATATCCAACAGATAGAGGGCATATATTTGTTAATGCTACAATATTAATGCTACAGTGATTCTGAAACTTAAGTGTTTTTTGGGAGGGGTCCGGTTGTGGAGCCTGAACTCTGGGCCTGGGCGCTGTCCTTCAGCTCTTCAGCTCAAGGCTAGCAATCTACCACTTGAGCCACAGAGCAACTTCCTGCTTTTTTTTTGCTTATGTGATGCTAAGGAATTGAACCCAGGGCCTCAGGCATGCAAGGCATCGCTCTACCACTGAGCCACCTTCCCAGCCCCTGAAACTTAATTATTTTTATATCTTCTAATTCTATAAATTTTTTTTCCTGAATAGTATATTTTATTAAATAACATATGCAGATTAATAGTCAATAGGAGGGGCATATGAAATAAGCTCCTTTTTAGTGTCTAAGAAATAATAAAAACTCACTAATAAGTCCATAATATTAAAAGAGGACACAAAATATAGTAATGCATTTGTGGAGAAATTGATATACTTCTGATAGTGATCGATTTGTATAATACTACAATCATTTTAGCAAATAAGATTTCAAGTCTTCAAAAGGTGAAAGAGAATTTTATAGGATCCAGGCATTACACTTCTATGAATGTATTAAACAGAAGTAAAAAAACTTTTTTGGATAGAGAATGTAGTTAATTGACAGTGAACTTGAATAGTATGTGTGAGACCCTGGAAATGATCCGCAAAAAAAGTTTTTGAAAAGACACACTACAGAGGATGTATGCTGGGCAAATTCCTGTAACTGAATTTTATATCTATTTTTAATGTCTGTTCTAAAATATACAGCATTTCTATTTGAAGGAATGTAAGTTTGTGAAAATCGGGCTTTGAAAACCTATGAAGGCACAATTCACTTCCAAAGCACTAAAATGTATACAATAAAAGGAGATAATATATTGTAAGTGAATTGCAAGTCAGGAAAAAAAACTATTGTTAAACTTCTTCACACAAAATGCAGAATAGCTAAAAAGATGTTTTAGTGTTGGCTAAAAACTCATTGTAAACTACTGCATTTAAAACAAAGATGTGATTTCTGTTTATTTTGAGGGTATTTTGTCCGTTTGGGTTTATACAGAGATAACTCAATCCAAAAGTATATGTGATAACTGGAATACCTAGGAATTATGCATCAATTCTAAGTAATTTTTTATTATTTTTATTGTGAAAATACTGTACAGATGGGTTACAATTACATGGGCAAGATAATGAGTACATTTCTTATCAAGCATTGTAGCCTCCCCCTTTGTTTCCCCTTCCCATCCCTTCCCATCCTCCCCCTGTCCCCCACCAAATCCTCCCTGCTCCCCCGCCAAAGTTGTAAAGTTCATTTTTCGACATAACGACTTGTACATCTCATTGTTGAAATGAGTCCACCTGTATCCCTATTGTTTTCCCATGGTTTCCCTTATTTGCAATATCTAGTATATGTCTGATTCAAGCAGAAAAGGTCAGATAAGTTGATGTTAGGGAAATGAACCCGAAGGTAGGTATTCAAATGTTTTCTTTTCTTTCATGCGATTGTTTCTAACACATTTATGATTTTTTTTTGTTGCTTTGTATGTCCCTCCCCCACAGTATAACCCCTGCTTTCACTGTATTTGATGTCAGTATAATTGTGGAGGGGAAGGGGTAAAACTTCTAAGTAATTGAGAAACTTTTCTGGAAGAAACTTTTAGCAAATGACAAAAGACACAAATCTATGCATCTGCATTTTATGAAAGTCATATGTTACATGCTCAATCCAATTACTTATCTCTAGTTTTCTAGGAAAAACGTATTCTCAAGATAAGAGCCAAAAGCAGTGAAAATAACAAAATACACAATCATCGTGATTTATTTGTGAAAGTAACAAATGAAATAAAATAATTCCACTGAAGGGACTCCAATATTAGTGTATGTGAAGATATTCCTAAATGCCAATATCCATTAAATTTTTGGAATTTTAATTTCTACTAACATAGGAAAACTAGAACAAGAAAACAAATATAGACTTAGAGTGAACCAGCCTTGAAATCATTTTCTCAATTGCTTTGTATGTCCCTCCCCCACAGTATAACCCCTGCTTTCACTATATTTGATGTCAGTATAACTTATGGAGGAGATGGGGGAAAACCAGTTGTTTAAGGATACAAGTGGACCTGTTGCAACAATGAGAAGTACAAATTGTCATGTACAAAACGAGCTTTACAACGTCGGTGCAGGAGGGGGTGGGGGGGAAGGAGAAGGATTGGGATTGGGGGGGAGGGGGGAAGCTGGGAAGGGATGTGAAGGGTAAACCAAAGGAGGAGGCTGCAATGCTTGGTAAGAAATGTATGCATTATCCTGCCCATGTAATTGTAACCCCTCTGAACAGTATGTTCACAAATAAAATTAAATTAAATTTAAAAAAAAGTATTGACACTCCTTTGCTTTGGAAATCATTTAACAATATTTATCACTTATGATAATTCAAATACCAAGCAAGAGTAATTTTATATAATCATTATAAATATCATTTTATTACTATTGTAAAATAGAATAAAAAAATCAGTCCCAATATATGACGTATCTATCATTATTCTTAACTTCTAATCATTACCTAAATATTTTAAACAATCTAAATAATCATGTCTTTAACATGGACGTAAATGTTCTACACATTTTTACTTAACATTTTCCAGGGGTATGTATTCATGTTTCTAAGAAATGTTCACAGCGGTTAAAAGATGCTTTTGTGAAATTAATGTGCTACATTTTTTGTTGTGGGTGTTGTTTTTAGTGGTTAATTGAAGATAAGAATCTAACAAGTAATTTTCTGTCTGGGCTAGTTTCGGAAACAATTCTAAGATCTCAGCACCCAGAATAGCTCTTATTATAAGGGTGAGTTACCGGCACTTGATTTCATGAAGTTTGTTTTTTTTTTAATTTTAATTATATTTTGAGATACTTGTTTCACTATAATATATATCATTCTACACATAAATTTAGATATATGTATATATTTCTGAGGACAAATAATCTCTAAAAATATACTATTCTACACATAACATTTATATATAGAGAGAGAAGACAGATATAGACAGAGAAAGAGAGAGAAGACAGATTCGCTCTAAAAATTTTATGCTACTATTTTTGACCTTTTTCATTTCAAAGATATACAGTCTATTTTTCTAAAAGTTTCCTAGAATAAAATAACTAATATTTCAATAGAAAGTAGAGTTTATTACTTTCAAGGGAATTTTAGATATACACATGATATTATAGCAACATTTACAGTATATTACTTGAAAAGGTTCTGTAGTTAGGGGAAGAGAAGAAGTTAATTCATACTGATTAGGAAATTGCAATGCTTCAAAAAATCTATTCCATAATTTGTTATAAGCACATAGTCAAACTACCTGATATGGTTTAGGGTTTTTTTTATTTGTTCAAAATTTCAATATGGATTCATGCACAGTGGTAACATTAAAATTATTAATCAAAAGACAAATAATAAAATCATAGACACATATCCAACATTCAATAATTAGCACTTATGTTGCTAATAATAATTTTGATGGGGAGGCTGATGACCACAGTGTAGCCTGATAATGACGATGTTGTGATTGAAAAGGAAAAAAAAAATACGTAGATATCTTTGAAGCTGGATTTCCCACATTGAATGCATAGTTATAAACAGCGTGGGATTACATACAATAAGAAAAAGAGGAGGAGGGCTGGGAAGGTGGCTCAGTGGCAGTGTGCTGGCCTTGTCTACATGAGGCTCTAGGTTTGATTCCTCAGAACCACATAAGCAGAAAAAGCGGGAAGTGGCACTGTGGCTCAAGTGGTAGAGTGCATTAAGCTGAAGAGCTGAGGGACAATGACAGGCCAAGAGTCCAGGCCCCATGACGAACCAAACCAAACAAAACAAAACAGAATAACAAAAGGAGAGTTTGAATATCAAGAATTACAATCACATAAACAGGTACAGACAGTAAAAACCCTAATGTTATTCCAGCAGTCTTTCTAATGTATATACACTCACTGTTCTTGGTGGTATTATTTTCTTATAAATAAAATCATTTATTTCCACATTTTGATGGACTAAGATGTAAGTTTCAACTTAGTGTGATGATTAGTTCAAATAACATTCTCATATAGATACCATTCAATAACCAATGTTTTCAAATGATATATTAAGAGTATGTTCTTCATTACAGTTGTAAATACATGACACAATTTACATAATACTACTTACATATCTGCAGTTACCATAAAAGGACACAAGTTGCAGAGCCAGGAGTTAAAATTTATTTTTATTTCTGCATGAAACTATTTCTGACTTTATAACAACAAACTGAATTTGACTCTTTCCTTATTTGTAAGCTAAGGTTGAAAATGTAAGGACTGTTTACTTTCTTTTTCCTTGCTCTAGAAGTCAACAAATATATTCTTCAATATTTCTGGCAGATTACATCCATTAAATGTAAGACCAACATTCAATGTTGTGAGTAATTAATGGTACTAGAATTTTTGTCTGAGTTCTTCGCTCTGTGTGCTTACAAGGAGACTCATTGGGTGATGGAGAGGACCAATATGAAAAGACTAGGGAGAAATGCATACTTAGTAAACAGTTGTTTTAGGACTGAGTGACTGGTGATGAGTATTTGCAATAGGCTGGTGTGTCAGGGTCATAAAAAGAAGTACATAGAAATTACATTAGTGACAGAAACTGAGAAAATCTTGGTCATTCATCTTATCTAATGGATGGAGGTAGAGTAAGAGGAAATCTAAAGTTTTTCCACATCTCTGTCTCCTAACTCTGTTAGTTACATTCTTGGTGATAAGGATGGATTTAGATCGATTTATCTTGGTGATAAAGATGGATTTAGAGGAAAAAACTCTTTGATAGTTCTAAGATTTATGTTAAACAGATGCAAAGATAGGTCTGTTTGGACATCATCAAAATATTCATAACAATGAATATGAAAGATAATAAAATCAGGGACATTATTAAAGGGAAGAGGAAAAGGAATGTTCTGAGGAAAGTGTGAAGAATGTGAGTACCAGAGTGGAAAAGATTGGAGGAAAGTGATAAATAAGGAAACAAAAAAGGAATAAACACAGATTTACAGAAGAAAAGGAAGGAAAGAATTTTCAGGAAGATATTGAAGGAAACCTACTATTTGGATTTGAAAAGTAAAAGGGCATAGACAAGTTCAATAAGAACAGTGTTTTGGTGAAAGTTATATTGATAAAATGTTGAGATGTGAATATGAGGACAAAATTCTGGATAGATTAATTCAACAGATCTTGTTGATTCTAAATGTTGGGAACAAATGCTTTAATCCTGACCTTAGAAATATTATACAGATATAACTGTCATGAACTTTTCTTAGTGGTATTATGTGAATATTTTTGAAAACTTTATTTAGCTAGGAGATTATAGATTGAACTACAGCACAAAAAAGCCTAATTTCTCCTACAGTTCCAATTAGTGACCCATCTATGCATATCAGTTTGGGATTTTATTGAAATATATTTAGATATGTTTGGATATCTTATCAGCCTACTCATTATAAATGTAGGACAAATAACACCAAGTATTAGGTTGAACATACAGCTTTAATGATGTGACTGAAGACTCCTGGAATTGATTTCTCTTTAGAATAGAAAATGCCTCAATAGCAATTGACACATCATAATTGCCATATAAACTATCGAAATCTAAATCTTGTTAGGTATATCTCCATGCTGAAATAACACTGTCAACCAACCTGACACAAATTCTTATATGTAGGAAAATGTTCTTATAAACTTCAAGCTTTTATTGAATGGAAAAATTCAGACATTACTCTCACCACTATGATTAAATGCCTAACAAGATAAGACCTTTTGCTTTAATGCTTTTCTTTTACTTTCTCATACACATTGTCAAGTAGTGAAGAATTCTGATTTAACAATAAGACAATCGTGACTTGTATTAACACAACATCTAGGATCTAATGTTAATTTGGATGCTTACTAATTAGCTCCAAATTTTGTGGATATTTAAATTTCTCCTGGGTAAACTAATGAACTCCATGAAAATGTCCCTAAGGAGCCTTTCAATTCTAATATCACTGTCTCAAAATGCTTTAAATTCTACATTCTTTAATGTGGGCATAGGGTTATTTTGTGGAACTTTTCTCCTCAGAGAGTGAATATTACCGTATTGCTTAACATGGACAAAGTACCTTCTAGACTGGGCGTGTACAAACAAGAAGTGGTAGTTGAACAATGTTCTTAGCAGTTTGTACAGATGAAATGGAAATAGATCAACTATGAACTCAAAAGGAATGTGCAAAGAAGACAAAGGCACAAAGTAGAATTTGCCAAGAAAAGCTAAAGTATAATTTCAAATAATGTGCTCAGGTGTGAGGGTCTGTTCAAAGTACAGGTTCAGACAATGTAGTTGGATATCTTTGGCGGAAAACTGCTTTAAACTGTTCTGGGATAATTGTACAAGTAGAAGCCCCTAATTCTGACTCTAATCAGCCACAACATCATCAATTTACCAAGTGCAAAGTGAGAAAAAGAGGGCTGATCACAGTTAGTGTTGAAACAATGGCAATAACATAACTTTTCTTGTAAGTGTTCATTTATTTTGGAGCATTTAAGTAGGGAAAAGCCAAGTAAATATTTCGCATGTACCTAAATTAAGTGGGACATATTATATTGGTATCTCTTTAACTTGGAAGTTATAGATTATGTCTTTTTGTACTCTAACTTGGGATAATGATCTGCTGTCAGTTATTTTATTCTCTTACCATTTTTTTGCCCTTCAATTTACATAATTATTATTTCAAGAGACATAATTGAGCTTGCATTTCTAAATTCTTCAAATTTATCTGAACTACTTCATACTTCTGACAGCCTCCTATATCTTTCTCAAGGGAAACATTTTTTCACTACCATTTTTATACTACATGATATTGGATATCTTCCTGGCTAATTCGTGCAAGATATACATCAGGCTCATCCTATATCTCAACATTTGTACCTCCATAAAATACTATCTTACCTAGAAATTATGATATTAGTATATCTGTTGAGGCAGCATCTGTCATTTTTGAATGGCATTAAGTGATACTTACATGCAATCATGTTTTAAAACAATATGCTACTCAGTAGATGAATAAATTGACAAAATATGGTTATATATGTACGGTGTACTTCTATGCTTTCTATTCATAAGGAAATGGAAAAACATGGAAAAATCCTACTAAAAAAATAAGCAAGAAACAAAGAAACAGATTTTATGGTTTCCCTCATTTGTAATAACTAGGAAATATCTGATAGTCTTAGCAGATGAGCAGAATGAATCAATAGCTATGTATAAATGATCATATAAAATGATGCTGAGAGGTTTTTCTTTGTGGTTGTTGTTTTTAATGTACTATGTGATTTCTTTTTTCTTTTGTGTTTTCCCCTATGGTTTGTCCATTGTTGTATTTGGATTCAATATCCAAATACAATACAATTGTATTGTATATATATTTATCTTCATTTGGCAAGGGAAGCAGAACAATAAAATGGCGAGACTAAGGACAAAAGGCAAACCAATGCAATAGCAATAGTCATAGGACAATATGTTGGAAATTTACATTACAATTTGTGAGTGGTATTGGGATGAAGGAAAAGTGTGAGAAAAATGAGGGAGGGGGTAAAAATTTCGACATGTTATATATTCAATAGCTTACAATTACTGCAACCCCGTCTATATATCACCTTGACAATAAAATTAAGCTAAAAAATGAGCTACATAAAATATAATTTCACTGTATTGGTATAGTAAATATTATTTTATGTTTATTACCTTTAAAAAATGAACATTTTGGTTGCTAATTTGAATTACCTGTTTCTTTATCAGACATCAATTGGAATGTTATCAAACTATACAATATTTTCAGAATATACTTGGCATTATTTGGAATAAAACATTATTTTTAGTTTTGTCTCATATTAAAACAGAAAACCGTTCAATTCTATGGAAACTCCTAACTTTGAAAACTTACTAATTGTTAAGAGGAGAGAATATATCTGTTCCTCAACATTCCTATGACTACTAACTACTCATTTTCAAATTCTGAACATGCCATACCAGAGACATTCAAAAGAGTACCTCTTTGTACTTTATTTAATTCTGCAATAGATGCAGTTTTCAATGAGGCATTACATATTTAAAAGTCAACAGAAAAAATAGACACATTCTTGTAGAGGATAAAACTATGAAGTAACTATAATAATTAATTTCTTTTTTTTATGGTAAGTCGTCTGGCTTGAAATCTGGGCTTGGGCACTGTCCCTGCACTCTGCAGCTCAAGGTGAACTCTCTACCACTTGAGCCACAGTGCCACTTCCAATAAAAATTCTGTAAGGGTAAACTTTTGTTCATCAGATTAACTATTATTTCTATGACAATCAATCCCAAGTTTTTATGCCATAAAGTCATCCTAGCCCAACAGTTTCCAACTTGTAAGGTGCACATTAAAATTCCCTAAATTCACATCATGACTAGTTTATCAATATTGTGAAAAAAATACTACACTTTTGCTAATGTGATGCCCTTCCTATTGTGGAAAGAATAATACACTTAACTTTGCTACATCATTTTCCCAACAGTGGTATTCTTGAGATCAGAACACTTGCAAATAGAATTTATTTTTATTTTTATTTTATATTTATTTTACTATATATATATATATATATATATATATATATATATTATCTATCATAGATATTCAGGAGATCTGTATATCTTAATATTAAGATTTGAAGATTATGGTTGAAAGCCCACCCAGGCAGGAAAGTTCCTTGGATTCTTATCTCCAATAAACTCATAAGGAAAAGCCAGACCAAAGTGGCACTGAGGTTCAAGTGGTAGAGCAGTAGCCTTGAGCAAAAACAGGCTCAGGGACAGTGCCCAAGCCAGGGGTTAAGCCCTAGGACAAACCAAACAACAAAAACAAAATTTAAAAACCCCTCAAACACAGCACTTTTCTCATTGTATACAGAGGTACATAATTAAGAAATTACTTCCTGTGCTATGTAAAGGTAGAAAAAAATGTCACATAATTACTCTCTTCATACGATGTTACACCAAAGTCTCAAAAGATTGCTCTTTTCCTATATTTATGAATTAATATCATCAATTTGTTGACAATTTGTCTAGATTATTCACATCATCATTTTACAAATGAACTGTTGGAATTATCTATTAACTAAGTTCTTATTATACCTCACTTGAAAGACTACTCTAGTCAATTAGAATGCCAGAATCATTTGTGAATTTGTAAATTAAATCTTTTATTTGAAAAGAATTTTGAAGTATCCTATAGAATATTAAATTACAAACAAAAATTATCTATTTTAAATCTAATTCTAATTTAGGCAAGTCTACAATGTCCTATATTAAATGAACTTTCCTATTTCTCCAGGCTTTGACTTTTGTAATTCTTCATCATTTTTTTGGAATCTAACAGAATGATGCTTACATTTTCAAATTTTTGGTTGGGAATCATGAGCTCTTTTGCAACTAGAAATGTTATGTAATTAAGACAACATTTAAAACACAACTGAGGATTATATTTGAGTTGCATTTCTATAGGAAACTTGAATTCTCAAAACATAATGACAAAATTAGCCCAAATTTCCAACTGTGTCTTTCTTTCTTGTTTATTTTTTATTCCTTTCTTGGTTGGTTTTATTGAGACAAAATTATATTCTGCTACTTAGCCAAAGTTTCATATCAGCTTAAGTAACTTGGGAGTGGAGTCCATTTAATACAAGATCATGACATCTTCATGATTTTTTTCTTTTTTAAAATTTATTATTTTTTCTTGTGAAAATACTGTACAGAGGGCTTAAAATTACCTGTGCAAGACAATGAGTACATTTCTTGTCAAGCATTTTAGCCTCCTACTTTGTTTCTCCTATCCATCCCTTCCCATCCTCCCCCAACGCCTCCACCCAATCCTCCTCACCCCACCAAAGTTGCAAAGTTCGATTTCGACATAATGACTTGTACATCTTATTGTTGCAATGAGTCCACCTGTATCCCTATTTAAACGATTTGTTTTTGCCCTTCCCCTCCAGAAATTATACCAACATCAATACAGTTAAAGCAGGGGTTATACCATGGGGGAGGGACATACAAAGCAACAAAGAAATAATCTTATAAATGTATTAGAAACAAGCCCATGAAAGAAAAAAAAACATTTGAATACATATCTTAGGGTTCATTTCCCTAATATCAACTTATCTGACCTATTCTGCTTGACTCAGACATATTCTAGTTACTGCAAATAAAGACCATGGGAGCTAGGTTTCTTTGGGTATGGCTTATTTAACTTACTATATTTTTTCCAAGTCTTTCCATTTCCGAACAAATGGGGCAATGTCATTCTTTCTGATGGAGGAATAGAATTCCATTATGTATATATACCACATTTTCTTGATCTATTCATCTACTGAGGGGCATCTGGGTTGGTTCCATATCTTAGCTATGGTAAATAATGATGCAATAAACAAAGGCGTGCTGGGAGCTTTAGTGTGGTCTTGTTTGTATTTCTTACAGGGACGCAATAATTTCAGGACATTGATTTAATTAATAGTTTATTAAGGATGAAAACAATAATATTAATTATATGGAAGCATAATAAATACCCAAGAATTGTTAGGAATGTGGTCTATATTACTGAATAATGGATAGACACCTCTGGCACACTATAAATATATATATTTTTATTAGCATACTACGATGTGCGTGCCAATCTGTTCTTATTTTGTCAACCAAAGGGGCTCAATCTCAGGTCCTGGGAAATGCCTGTCAGCTCAGTTTGTCCCAGGATGGCATGTTGACACTCAATCATTCATGAATTTGGCCCTGTAGGCCATGAGTTCATATGCCTGCACTCCCAAACAATGAATTGTGGAGTAAAAAACAGATGGTGACACTTGTTTTCCTTTTTGTGAACATACTGCGTGTCAGCTATGAAGTGGAATACATATGCAGTCCTATATCCTATGTAATCAATGTAATCAATATTCTATGTGCCATACTATTCAATAAAATAACTGGTTACTACATGAACAAAACAAATGGTAAAATGAATAACTACACTGAATGCAATATGGAGTCAATATATATATGTAAATCTAAATCATATATTTAAAATGTACACAAATAGGATGTTTGCTAGTGGTGGGGATCGATTTCAGGCGTAAAGAACAGACTTAAATTTCTTGACTTCAAGAAAGCAAGCTTCCCCTTCCTACACAGTGCAACAGAGTTACCCAGACCATGAGTTGCAATCCCAGTCCTGGCAGAAAAAAATGGCATCTCTATGCTATGTGACAACCAATTCTTAGGTATTTCATTATTTCTCCTTTTAATGAAAGTAATTTTTAAACACTTCATAAAGTATTGATTAATATCAATCAGTATCCTAGAATATAATTGTATATAATTTTATCGTAGAATCATTCAAGAATTGCCCATTCAATCATGACATACATCACATTCCATTGGTATTCATATGGATAAAAATGAGTTCCTTGGGATATCTTCATCCTGCAGTTTGCGGACCAGAGACAACCCAGGAACCAAGACTCGGCGTAAGTAGAAGCCTGACGTCCTCACTCCTTCTCAGGGAGCAGAGGAGGGAAGGCTACCCCTCCCACCACCCAGTACCGGAGATCTCCATATTGGATACCGACAAAGCTCAACGGAGCTGCTAGCTCCAACTCAGGCCTTTGAATAAAACTAGAGTCATTTAGCAGGTCACAAGAACTTAACCTGACCTGCCAGACTCAGCTACACCCAGGCAAAAGTCACTCAGCATGGGTGGCAGAGCTAGGAGTGGCTTTCTTCTCTGGGTTATCAGATCCAGAAGCTGTCCCTCCCTTTAGCAGCCTCGACAATCAATTGAAATTAAGTAAACCGAAACCCTGAGAATGGCTCTATGCTGGGCTCCGTAAGTTTCTCACAAACTATCCCCCGGAAAAGCTACTGTTTGTTGAAGTGCCTCAACTCTACTCAGAACCTACCCTCATCACAGTATCTCCAAACTTGAGGAAAAAGCTATTTCCCTCTTTTGTAATACTCAAAGCAGATCCTACTCCCATTGAACTACCCTGGGAGGACGATCACAAAACACTGGTTAAAGCAGAGCATTTTTCTGCCTGTTCGAACAAACTGACTTAAGAAACCAACCAAGCCACAGGACCAAAAGCAGACCAGAGACTACAACAAGAGGCTGATTAAGGACACAAGGGAGATACAAGATTTTTCCCACCCCTCCCCAAAAAAATTAAAGAACTATTTCTTCTTCTTCTTCTTCTTCTTCTTCTTCTTCTTCTTCTTCTTCTTCTTCTTCTTCTTCTTCTTCTTCTTCTTCTTCTTCTTCTTCTTCTTCTTTTTGGTACTTTTTATAAATTTTTTTTCTTTTCTAAAAATTTTTAATCTATAATTTTTACCTTTTTTGAAAAATATTGTTTTCTAGTAATTTTATTTTCCTCTTATAATTTTTATTTCAGGGATACATATGTGTTTGTGTTTTTCTTTCTTTGTTTTCTTTCTTTTTTTAATTTTCTTTTTGTTTTTTGTTTAGCTCTACTGGACTTCTGTTTTTTTCTTCCTTTCTTATTCTTTTCACCTTTTCTTCTCTTTCGTTCTTCTTTATGTGACTTAATTGTTGTCCTGCATATGCTCAGATAAACCCGTAGTTGATTATTAGACCTTATCCCCCATTGAGTACACACTTAACCCACAAATTTATTACTCAATTCAAAACCTCTGAGACTTAAATTGCCTAATAGCAGTACTAACTTTTTATACCTATATAATATTTTAAGTATTTTTATTTTTAATTTTTTCACATGTCCTTTATATCCCTTCCCTTCTCCCATTATGTTCATGTTCTCCTCTGAATAGTTTGTTTTCGATATGCATAGTATTATTAATTATTATTTTCTATTTTTCTGGTCTCTTTTCTTTTTTCTTTCTCTTTCTTCTTTTTCTCTCTCTCTCTCCTTTCATCTTATCCAACCTATGTCCTGCTTTGAGATTAGGACTTAGTTAACTCTACCTGTGCCTTCCCACATCACTCTATTCCTATTTTTAACCCACATTTCTCCCTAACCCTAATAATTTCTGGTTTTCCAAATTCATCTTTGCGGTTCATAGCCCATTAATATATAGTTGTCTGATGTTGAATAAATGTATCTGTTGAACTAGATTGTATCTGCAGACTATTGACCGTGCAAATACAGATTTTGGTTGATGCTTGCCTTAAGTTAGTGTTCTAGCACAAAACTGGTGATATTTTTATCCCAAATCTGCAGAGTAAGCCGGAAAAACAGAAGAAAAATGTCAAGTCCGGGTATCTCAACTCCCACTCATGATAAGCAGGAGACAGAACAGATAATGAATAATCCAGAGGAGAGTTCCCAAATAGCTCTACAAACACTGCTGGCAAACATGATAAATGAAAAGTTTGAAAACATACAAATGACCCTGTATAAGCGTGATAGGGAGAGAGAGAAAGCAAACAAAAGGTCAATGCAGGAAAAGTTTGAAAACCTACAAAGGACTCTGTATGAGCGTGATAGGGAGAGAGAGAAGGCAATCCAAAGGTTTATACAAGAATATCATGAGCGTGAGGAAGCTACTCAAAAACTGATAAAGGATTTGCATGAGCAGCTTGAGAATACTCAAACAGAAAGGCAGGAATGGCGTTAACAGGCTGAGAACACTCAAAGAGAACTACAGGAATGGCATGAATGGGAGTGGGAGGAACCTAAGGAAAGAGTAATACAGGAATTGAGAGTACAGGATGAGAATACACAAAGATCACTAAAGGCATTCATGGGATCCATTAACAAAGAGTTGAAGGAAGTCAGGGAAACCACAAAGGGAATGCTGAATGGACCCAACAGAAGGAATGGGAGCACGAGATAACCATAGCCCATCAAGTAAGTGATTTGAGAATAAACAGTGAACACCAAAGTAAGGAAGTGAAGAAGTTCATACAAGATCTAAAACAATGCTTCAACAAAGAATTTAAAGCCATCAAAGCTGCCCAATTAGAAGGAAAAGAAATAAAATACAAAGTAGAAAGTTTTGACAGCAGGTTAGACCACGCAGAAGATCGAATCTCAGGCATTGAAGAAATACTAGGTATTATAGAGAAAGAATATAAAACCATCCAAGACAAGTCCAAGAAATATGATAGATCTATCCAAAACTTGGAAGACACCATCTGAAGGCCTAATCTAAGGAAAATGGTTGCAGAGGTGAACCTAGAAACAGAAGTTAATGGTCTAGGAAATTTGTTTAACAGGATCCTAGAAGAGAACTTCCCAAACACGCAAAAAGATAGACCTATTCAGATACAAGAAGCTTTTAGAATTCCAAATAGACCAGACTAGAATAGGACATCCCACCATCACATTATAATCCACACAGGATCAATTCAGACCAAGGAAAAGATCATTAAAGCTATCAAGGAGAAAAGATTAATCACCAAAAAAGGGAAAGCAATTAGAATCACCTCACATTCCTCAGCAGAGACAATCCAACAAGAGTCTGATATGATGTATGCCATGCCCTAAAAATCAAACAACTATCAAGCAAGAATACTGTACCCAGCTGAACTCTCCTTCATAACTGAAGGCCAAATAAAAAACATCCATAACAAAGAAACATTGAAACAATCCATCGCCACCAAACCAGCCCTACAAAAGATTCTTAAAGATGTCCTGCATATAGAAAACCAACAAGACCACAATAAACACTAAGAAACTGCACCCAAACTGAGAATCCAAGAACCATAGGAAAAACCCAGTTTTTGAAACCCCCAAGAAGGTGGATAACATGGCAGGAACTCCCAAATACCACTCAATCCTATCTATCAACATTAATGGAATTAACTCTCCAATTAAGCCACATAGACTGTCTAGTGGAATAAAAAAACAACATCCTTCTGTCTGCTGCCTTCAGGAGCATACTAATTAAGGGATCTCTCCTTCAGCAGGATATTACCATTCTAAATATCTGTTCCCCAAACAATGAAGCACTCAAATTTATCCAAGTAACACTACTTTCCCTCAAATCCCACATAGATCCAAAGACATTAATTGTTGGGGATTTTAGCACACCACTCTTCCCACTAGAGAGATCAACTCAGCAAAAACTCAACAGAGAAACCGCAGATCTAAACATCTGCATAGATCAACTAGATTTAACAGACATCTACCGAATATTTTACCCAGCAGCATCAGAACACACGTTTTTCTCAGCAGCACATAGAACATTTTCTAAATTAGACAACATTTTAGGCCACAAAGCAAACTTGTCTAAATTCAGAAACATTGAAGTTATACCTTGCATTCTCTCGGACCACAAGGGAATAAAATTAGAACTCAACACCAAAAGCCACCAAAAAAGTCCAATAACACATGGAGGGTGAACAACACACTGGTGAATCATGAGTGGAAGAGATTAGAAAGGCAATTCAAATGTTCATGCTATTCAACAAAAATGAGCACAAAATTTTCCAGCCCCTCTGGGACACAGCAAAGGCAGTACTCAGAGCCAAGTTTATAGCTCTGAGCTCCTACATCAACAAATTGGGGAGATCTGAAACCAACAATTTAATGACACATCTAAACCTCCTTGAAAAAGAGCAGCAAGATAAAACCCAATCCAGTAGATGGAAATTAATTAATTAATTAATTCTGACTTATCAGAATTAAATGAATTAGAATCCAAAAAAAACTATAGAGAGAATCAAAAAACAAAGAGTTGTTTCTTCGAAAAAATCAACAAATTGACAGAAACTTAGAAAATCTTATCAGATAAAGAAGAGAATGCACCCAAATAAATAAACTCAGAGATGAGAATGGAAACATGACCATGGAGACAACCAAGATTAAGAACATTATAAGGGAATACTTCTCAAAACTTTATGCTAATAAGTTTGAGAACTTGACAGAAATGGACATTTTTCTAGCAAATACTGACATGCCAAAACTAAACCAAGATGAGTTAAACCATCTTAACAGGCCCATATCAAGCATTGAAATAGAAACTGCAATAAGAGACCTTCCAGCTAAGAAAAGTCCAGGACCAGATGGTTTTAAAGCTGAATTCTACAAGGCCTTCAAAGCAGAGCTCACACCAATACTCCTCCATGTCTTCAATGAAAATGAAAGAGAAAGTTCACTACCGAACACATTCTATGAAGCCATCATAACCCTCATCCAAAAAACAGGCAGGGACTCATCAAAGAAAGAGAATTATAGACCCATTTGTTTGATGAACACTGATGCAAAAATTCACAACAAAATTTTGGCCAATCGACTTCAACAATTCATCCAAAAAATCATACACCACGATCAAACAGGATTCATTTCAGGGATGCAAAGCTGGTTCAATATATGCAAGTCAATTAATATTATTCATCACATAAACAGGAGCAAGAATAAGAACCACATGGTTATCTCAATAGATGCAGAAAAAGCATTAGACAAGATCTAACACCTCTTTATGATGAAGGTTTTGGAAAAATTAAGAATCCATGGAACATTCCTCAATACAATAAAGGCTGTATATGACAAACCTACAGCCAGTATTATACTTAATGTTGAAAAACTAAAACAATTTCCTCTTAACTCAGGAACAAGACAAGGATGTCCCTCTCTCCACTTCTCTTCAATCTAGTATTAGAATGCCTAGCTACAGCAATAAGACAAGATGCAAACATAAAGTGGATCCAAATAGGGAAAGAAGAAATAAAACTCTCCCTCTTTGCAGATGACATGATCTTGTATTTAAAGAATCCCAAAGACTCCACTCCCAAATGACTCAAGCTGATTCAAAACTTTGGCAAAGTAGCAGGGTATAAAATTAACCCCCCAAATCAATGGCTTTTCTGTATGCCATCAATGAGAAAAGTGGGGCTGAAATTAGGAAAGCAACTCCATTTGTAATAGCTCCACAAAAAATAAAATACATAGGAATTAACTTTACCAAACAAGTGAAGGACCTCTATGACGAAAACTTTAAAATCTTGAAAAAGGAAATCAAAACAGAACTTAGAAAATGGCAAAACCTCCCATGCTCCTGGATTGGCAAGATTAACATCATGAAAATGGCAATACTTCCCAAGGCTATGTACAAATTCAATGTGATACCTATAAAAATTCCAACCTCATTCTTTAAGGAAATAGAAGAGGCAATCCAAAAATTCATAAGGAACAATAAAAGACTCCGAATAGCTAAAATGCTACTCAATGGCAAGAACACTGCTCGAGGAGTAGCAATATCAAATTTCAAACTCTATTATAAAGCCATGGTAATCAAAACAGCTTGGTACTCGCATAAGAACAGACCTCAGGACCAATGGAATTGATTTGAAAACCCAGAAATGAACCTACAGACTTATAGCCATCTAATCTTTGATAAGGGTGTTAAAAAATAGAATGGAAGAAAGACAGCCTTTTCAGTAAATGGTGCTGTAAAAATTGGTTAACTACTTGTAGAAAACTAAAGCTAGATCCTTATACATCACCTTGCACCAGAATCAACTCCAAATGGATCAAAGCCCTCGGAGTCAAAGCAGACACTCTGAAAACACGACAGGATGGGATAGGAGAAACCCTAGGTCTCCTTGGCCCAGGCCGAAATTTTCTTAATAGAGACCGGGAAACACAACAAATAAAAGAAAAGTTGGACAAATGGGATTGTATGAAGTTTCAGAGCTTCTGCATGGCAAAGGTTATAGCTAGCAAGATCAATAAAAAGCAATAAAAAGCCTACGGATTGGGAGAAGATCTTCACTAGCCATACAACGGACAAGGGTCTCATATCTAAAATATACTGGGAACTCAAAAAATTAAATCCTCCAACAACAAATCCTCAAAGAAACAACTGCCCAATAAATAAGTGGGTTAAAGACTTAAAGAGAAACTTCTCTGAAGAAGAAAGAAGGTTGGCCAATAGACACACGAAGAAATGCTCAACCTCCCTAGCCATAAAAGAAATGCAAATCAAATCAACGTTGAGATACCACCTCACCCCAGTTAGAATGGCAAAAATCAAGATCTCTAACAACAGCAGATGCTGGAGGGGATGTGGACAGAAGGGAACCTTACTGCATTGTTGGTAGGAGTGTAAACTTGTTCAACCACTTTGGAAAGCAGATTGGGGTTTCCTCTAAAGACTTCACATAGAGCTCCCATACGACCCAGCAATCCCACTTTTGGGCATTTACCCAAATGTTTACAAACAAGACCAAACTAAATGTACCAGCACAACTATGTGTATTGCAGCATTATTTACCATAGCTAAGATCTGGAACCAACCCAGATGCTCCTCAGTAGATGAATGGATTCAGAAAATGTGGTATATATACACAATGAAATTCTATGCCTCCATCAGAAAGAATGGCATTGCCCCATTAGTTAGGAAATGGAAAGACTTGGAAAAAATTATATTAAGTGAAGTAAGCCAAGCCCAAAGAAACATAGTTACCATGGTTTACCTTATTTGTAATATGTAGTATATGTATGAGTCAAGCAGAAAAGGTTAAATAATGTGATGTTAGGAAAATGAACTCTTAGATTTGTATTTTAATGTTTTTTTCTTTCATGCATTTGTTTCTAACACATTTATAAGATTATTTCTTTGTTTCTTTGTATGTCCCTCCCCCACTCTATAACCCCTGCTTTCACTATATTTGATGTAGGTATAATTTCTGGAGATGGGGAAAACCAAGTTGTTTAAGGATACAGGTGGACTTGTTGCAACAATGAGAAGTACAAGTTTTCATGTCGAAAACAATCTTTACAACTTTGATGAGGGGGAGTTGGGGAGGATTGGCAGTGGGGGTGGTGGAAAGGCTGGGAAGGGATGTGAAGGGTAAACAAAGGAGGAGGCTGCAATTCGTTATAAGAAATGTACTCATTATCTTGCCCATGTAATTGTAACCCCTCTCTACAGTATGTTCACAAACAATTAAAATTAAAATTAAAAAAGAAAGATTTTTATGGCACCTTTTCTGGAAAAAATGATTTTCTTAGCATTTCCTGCCATTTGGAGGTGGAATGACCAGGATTCGAATTGTGGGCTCTAGCTCCCACCACTTAAACCCGAAGGTAGGGAATTCACTGGTCTGTCCAAGAATATCAGCAAGACCAATGATTAAGTAGGCACCAGTGGGTCTCAGCAGTCCTCCATGATACTTGCAAAGCTGTGAAAGGAGATTCATGGTAAAATTCACCCTAGGCTGGAAAGTACTTGAGACGCCTGTCCAACTTCAGTTTCAACAAATCCAGAAGTAGAGCCATGTGGCTCCAGTGGTAGAGGGGTATCTTTGAGCAAAAGCAGCTCACGTACTGTGCCTAGGTCCTCAGTTCAATGTCCGGGACTGGCAACAAACAGACATACACAACAATCTGTGTAGCCATCCAGCTGTCTGTTGGTTGACACCACTACCAGAAGTTGCGGAAGGTAGAGGTAACTGAGTGGTAAGCAAGAGTCTAGAGGCGAATTTGGAGTAAAATAGAAAATTGGCAACCTATTAAGTGAGTGGGAGAATAGAGGATTTCCCAGAGCCTGGGAATGTGGCCAGGCCATCTTTCCCATCAAAGCACTCAGATGTCTGAAACAACAAGACTCTGAGTCAGAGCTGCGGGCAACAAACTACTGCCAGAACACCAGCAGAAGAATCCTCACGTCAGACCTTCAACATTCAAGAAAACAAAGAATACAAAAAAGGGAAGGATTCCAAACACAAACACCACTGGGGAGGGTGATTCAACGGAGGGTCTGGCCAAAGGTGATGCTTACCACAGGCCTCCCCTGCCTTTGGACACAGTCACAGCCACCAGGGTCCAGAGTGTCAAGGGTCCAGATACCACCAAGAATCTGCAGAGGTGCTACCGACATGTGGTGCCTTCCCTGGACTGCAGCAAAAGAAGAAACCAGGTGTTCTGTGCCGAGATCCAACCACTGAAGCAGGAAAAGAAAGACCTGCAGGATTGACAAGCAAAAGAGAAGGAGAAGGTAGCCCAAGTTCACAAAGCACCGAGAACAGAGCTAGACATCCACAAGCTACCCATACAGTGGTTGGTTTTAGCAGAAAGTGATTTACAATCGGCACCAGCCCACATGCAGCTCGCGGCCGATGACAGAGAAATGAAGCACGAAGCTCTCACCAGCTGCCTACAGGCTGCAGAGCAGTGCATGGGGGAGCTGGAGATGGTGGCTTCTGTGGTTACTACTTACAGAAGGATACTGAAATGTTGTTTGAACAGCTGAAGGATGTAACACTTCAGCTCAAGGAACAGACCAGAAGCTTCTATGACCTGGAGCAAGTGAACACAGAGTTTTCGGAGAAGCTGGAAGCACTCTGGACATAGAGGAGCAACAGGAAGAACAAAATCTGCAAGTTCCAACAAGTGCTGCAGAGGTGTGATGTACTAAAGAGGCTACAGGACAACCTGAGCTGAATGGTGACCACAGCAAATCTGGAGACAGACACCTTCTCCCTGAACCTGAGCATTGAGAGTTCCATGCCGAAGGAGGTGGCCTGGTGGCTGACTGAGCACGTAAACCAACTGACAGAGGAGAAGGAGTGAGGATCGAGGTAGGTGCTGCACCTAGAGAATAGTTGGGGGAACTGAGAACGAAGCTGGCAGAGCCATGGCCCCCCAAGGGTCCATCTCAGGAGGAACAGCAATTGCAGGCCCATGCCTACTGCACGCAGATGGGGTTGAAAAACCTGGAGAAACAACTTCACATATAGGTCCAGGAAAATCAGAGTCTCCATTTCCAGATTGCGGAGCAGCAGGAGCAACTGGGAAGACTAGAGGAGAAAACCAAAGATCGGCAGGAGATCCCCGAGACCCCACGATATGCATGTGTGTGCAACCCACAGCTGGAGGAACAGCTGGCCTTGCTGCGGGATGCTCTCTGCAGGGTGAGCAGTGAGAAAAAAGAGCTCACCAGCATCGTGGACTCAGTGCAGCAGGTGAAGAATCATCTGCGGGAACAGCTGGACTGCTCAGAGGAGAAGATAGAGGAATGGAAAGAGGTGGCTGAGAGAGAAGGCCAAGCAGCTCGTGAGCTGCAGGGGCAGCAGGAGCAGTCCCTGGCCTAGCTGCAGGAGCTCAGAGCCACCTGCGAGCAGCACATCACTTCAAATGAGCAGCTTTGCTCCAAGTAGTAGGTCCTGCTGTAGAACCTGCAGAAGCAGACCCAGCAGTTGGAGCAGCTGAAACAAGTGCAGGGTCCGACCAAATGGAGGGACTAGGTGGTGCCCCCAAAGTGGCAGGACAGTTTCAAGTGCCTGGAAGTGACCAGTCCACAGGAGGAGCACCTGCAGGCCCAGCTGAGCTTCCTGGCTTTCCCTGGGGAAGGGGAAGCTGTGAACCCTGGAGAAGCAAAAGCTGAGGAAGCGACTCTCCTCGATGTGCCCATGGCAGAAAATGGAGATGTCCCCCAAACTGAGAGGGATGTGGTTCTGTTAGCACTCTCAGAGGCTGAGATCCACAGGGGGAATCTCCTGCCTGACTGCTGCAGGCACTCCCCCTTCCCCGGACAGCTCAGTACCAGATAGAGCTGGAGCCACAGGTCCCCCGCCCATGAGCTGCCACCACAACACATGAGAGAATGAGAAGTGGGACATGTGGGCATCCAAGAAGAAAATCTGGTTCATCCGCAACCTGCCTGATGAGGTGGACTTCCAGACTCCTGCAGATTAGCTCCACCATTGATGCAACCAGCTGTCGGCACATATCCGCACCGTCCAGGAATCCCTCTTGGCATGTAAAGGACAGATGTTCATTCTGGATCAGCTGTGTCAGGAGAAAGCCGAGTGCATGTGCCGGCTGTCCCAGGAGAAGATGAAGAGTAGATAGCTGGAAGAGTTTCTGTCGCTCCTACACGGGGCTCCAGATACCGACACAAGCTGAGCTCTCCACCAGTCCAGCTTCTTCAGAGGCCTCAGGCTCCTGGGTGGGCAAAATGAGGAAGGCACAAAAAGGTTTTGAAGAATTGCTACTTCAGGATAGTGTGGAAAATGCAAGAGGAGAAGTCAGGGTTTGCTGCCCCATACAGGACTCCCCCACAGAGCGTGTCCTGCTGCAGATCCCCACATCCAGAACTACCCACAGCTGGTGCACTCAGGCTTGCAGTGCTCCATCCCTTTTCTCTGTAGACTGATGGGGATGATGACTCCCTATGTGACATACTGATTTACCAAATCCTCAGCAGCCACCAGAACTAGGTGGCCAGGTGGGGTTCTCTAGGCCTCCATCTACCTGGTGATAGGAAGGGTAACCTGTGGGCCAAGTAGAGCAGAGGCTGCTGGGAGGAGGCCCAAATTCCAGAGCCATCTAATGGCCCATTGCTGGCCAGGGAAGAGGCCCATGTTATGCTTATCACAAAGCATAAATTGTTTCCAAGGGGAAAATAAAGCCTCCACAAGGATTTGTTCTTCCAGTTATAGGGCTTGAACTCAGGGCCTGGCCACTGTCCTTGAGCTCTATTTGATCAAGACTGGTGGTCTACAAGTTGAGCCCCACCTCCCCTTCCAGCTTTATCTTTGTGGAATCAAACCCAGGGCTTCAGACTTGTTGGCGACCAGTCTATCACTGAGCTACATTCTCAGCTAGGATGATCCTCCTCCCCCAAACCCACATGCCAATCCTCAGATAAATAGGAATTAGGGGCTAGCATGAATATGAAGCACAAGTCTGGTTCACACGGAAATACTTCCCTGCCCCTTCTTTGACACCCTTATTTAAAGTTTCTCTTTTACTATTGAGGGATGAGAGAGGGAGTGGGACATCCGAAAGAGGAGTACCAAGAACAGTGCCCCCCTGATTGCCACAGCCTCCCCCACACAAGTGGTGCTAAAGATTCCCATCTTACCTGACTCAATGTTGTGTCTACACTGTCTCCCTACCCCAGCAAGGCTCAGAATGAAATAAATGTCAGCCCTGGCTTCAGCCCACACCCAGTGTAGAAGCCTAGTCCCAGGTTGGCTTCCACCTCTGACTTCCCTTAGTTAGGCTGGACCCACCATTCACCACTGTGTTGGTGTCAATGATCTCATGGATGGATTTCAGGAAGAACGTCTATGGCAAAGAGCAGAATCAGCAGTGTGAGCAGGGAGGAAGGAGCCAGGGCAATTGGTCTGGGATCTTCGTCCTTGGAGCCTTGCCGTCAAGCCAGAGCCATCCTGTCCTGAAGCACAGCCAAGTCAGGGATTGGACAAGATAGAAGAGCATGGGACTAAAGGAGGTACTGCTTTATCTTGGCACTCTTGAAATTTCCAATATTTGGCCCATGTCAATCCCAAAGCCAACATGCAATGCCTCTCCTTGTTGTTGTTGTCCATGAGCATTGTCTCTGAGCTCTTTTTCTCAAGGCTTGCACTCTACCACTTGAGCCACAGGGACACTTCTTTTTTTGTGATGATTCTTTGAGGATAAGAGTCTCACAAACTTTTCTACCCAAGCTAGCTTGGAAGCCAGATCTCACCTTCCTGAGTAGCCAGAATAACAGGCGTGAGCCACCAGTGCCCAGCATGTGATGCCTTTTTAAAGGATCTTGGCAAGTCTGTAAAAGGTATCCCATAGGGTCTGGATAGACCATGACCCAATCAAGGAGCTCGGATTGGGGAAGGCTGATGTTATAGCCAGTCTGTTCCCCAAAATTATAGATGTTAGGTGGTGTTGGATGCATCGAAGTCCTAGGCCAACAACCACCAGACTTAGTGGGGAAAAAGGTAGAGAATACCCAAAGGTTACAGTGTAGAAATCTCTAATTTTGCATGAACATGGTGTGTGTGTGTGTGTGTGTGTGTGTGTGTGTGTGTGTGTGTGTGTGTGTGTGTGTGTGTGTTTACCAAGGCTTGAAGAGCCTAGGTGGGAACCTTTAGCTTGTTTGCACAAGTTTGATACTCTAATATTTGAATTATAATATTTCTTCTTCCCAGCTTTTTGGTGATTCTTTGGAGATAAGAGTATGCCCAGGCTAGCTTTGAATCTTGATTGATCCTCCAGTGTCAGCCTTGAATAGCTAGGATTATAGGCATGTCTTTTCATACTTTCTGTTCTAACAGCTGTCTACTTTCCCTGGCCTAGATCTCAGACCTCTACATCAACTCCCAGCAGCCCCTGGCTCTGTGGAGAACTTAATGCTCAAACCTGTCAGTGCATCCTATTTCTTTGTCCTCAGGGGAGAGTATGTTTCCTCTGAAGCCTGGAGGTTTAGGGGAGGGGAAGGAGGGATAGCTGTAGATGGGTGCTTGGCTAGGAAATAGGTATTCTGTTTTATCCAAGAAGGAAAGTGTGGCCAGATGCTAATGGCTCATGCTCTCATATTCTTAGCTCCCTCAGCACGCTAAGATCAGAGGACTACCATAAAGATGCAGCCCAACAAGAAATGTCTCCTCTCCCAAGAACCACCTGAAAACTGGAAGAAAAGCTGTGGCTCAAGTGGTAGAGGGCTATCCTTGAATGAAAAAACTGAGGGACAGAGCACGGGCCCTGAATTCAAGCCCTACAACCAAGATGCACTCATGCACATGTGTGCACAAGCACACATACACACACACACACACACACACACACACACACACACACACATATATACATATATATACATACACACACACACACACACACATATACATATATATATATATATATATATATATATATATATATATATATATATATATATATATATATATATATATGGCACTACTGTGGCTTGATCACAGGTCCTCAGAACTTCCTGGCTGCAACTCAGTTTTCTGGAGGCTGGTGGGCTAATACTGTGACCCCATTTATGGATTGGACATTGTAGGCTGTGAGTTGAAATCCCAGCATGGCCAATAATGTATTCATGGAGTAAGAAGCCAATTTTGTCCCATTTTTTTCCTTCTCTGTGAAAGTCCTGGGTCTCAGTATATGTGATAAGATGTAATAAAATAAATGTTTTATGTGTAATAATACTAAATCATAAGGGTAAAAAATGACATATGGAATAAACCCTTGTATGTAAATAGATCTCATATATGAGTATTATTTTTTTCAGTACTGGGGCTTCAATTCAGGGCCTTGGAACTTTTCTGAACTTCTTGTCTTCTAGGACGGTGATCTTCTCCTTCACCCACAGTGCCGCAGAGTTACCCAGACCCTGAGTTTAAATTCCAGGCCTGCCAGTAAAATGGTGCAAATTCCAAGCCTGAGCCTTATTATTATTATTATTACTATTATTATTGTTGTTGTTGTTGTTATTATTTGGTTGTAGTCCAAGTACCGGGCTTGAACTCAAGTCTTGGCATCTCTGCCAAAGACGATCCTGGGATCTTAGGTCCTTAGTTCAAATCTCAGGACTGGCAAAAAATAAAAAGGAAAAGGATAAAACTGAGAAGTTCAATAAGGTGGTTTTACTTTTTTTTCCCTTTGTATTGTACCATCCTGGGGCTAAATAACAATGCCCAGACAATGTACATGACCTGACCTTGCTGATGTTTGGTGGGATATTAGGGAAGCCAAGCCGAAATCAGCAACTTAGGCCTGAAGGTTGAATCCTGGGACTCTCAATAATGAATGGCTGGCGGGAGATTCTAAGAAATGCTTTCCAGGGCTGTGAAGGTGGCTCAGTGGTAGAGTGCTTGTGTTGCATGCTAGAGGCCCTGGGTTTGATTACTCAGCACAACATAAGCAAAAAGAAAAAAGCCACAAGTGGCGCTGTGGCTCAAGTGGTAGAGTGCTAGCCTTGAGCTGAAGAGCTGAGAGACAGCAACCAGGCCCAGAGTTCAGGCCCCACGACCGGAACCCCCCCCCAAAATTAAAACAAATTAAAATTAAAATTAAAAAAAGAAACGCTTTCCAATAGGCATCTGTACAAATAGAATGTTGTAAAAGCAACAATTACATTAGTAGTGTACAATTACATTATAAAATTATTCACAACCATTATACTACATTGACTAATTTTCAATTAATACTTTATTAGGCATTTAATCATGATACTTAAAAAAGGAAGGAATAATTTAATTGGCAATATTTGGTAGAAATATCAAATATGCAATTTCATAATTTACAGACATCTCTCGTTAAATATATCTATATCTATATCTATCTATCTATCTATCTATCTATCTATCTATCTATCTATCTATCTATCTATCTATCTATCTATCCATCTATCTATCTATCTATCTGTCTGTCTGTCTGTCTGTCTGTCTGTCTGTCTGTCTATCTACCAATCTACACATTTATCTGTTTATACACTTGTCACTACTGGGGCTCAGTAGTAGAGTGCTCACCTAGTAAGTACATAGCCCTTGGTTGGATTCCTCACTACCATGTGCATAGAAAAATCCAGAAGTTTTGCTGTAGCTCAAACTTTCGAGGACTAGCTTTGAGCATAAAGGCTTAGGGACTGTGTCTAGAACCTTACTCAAGCCCGAGGACTGGCACCGAAACAAAAACAAAAAAGGAAAAGAGAATGTTCTGACTGCAACTATATAAGGATAGGGCTGCAAATACCTCATCACAGAGCAAGCTGGGAGTCTAGTACTGACATTTGCCATCTAACCTGAATTAGCCAGAGGTAAACCGCTGCAACCCAGTTCCATGAACTAGATGCTGCTGGCTTGCTCATCCTGTCATCCAAGATACTCGGGGGCTGAGATCTGACACTGGTGGGTTTAAAACCCAGCCCTGGCAGGAAGTCTGTAAAACACTGAGCTGTGGCTTAACGTGTTAGAGTTCTAGTCTGATCAAAAGATCTTAGGACAGTACCCCCAACATTTCAGTGCAATCCCCGTGGCTGACTCCCCCCAAAAAAAAATCTCACCCCTCTAAAATTTAAATCTGGACTGTATGTGGCGTGTTTCTGAAAGAACGGTGATACTGATGAAAGCCCCCTATTTCTAATGACATTATGTGGGTTACAGCTATGTGATGAGTCTTTCATGAGTTGTGTGCTGAGTCCTTCATGGGGTGCAGGGGTGCAATTTTTTATTTTTTCATCTGGTTCTTTTAAGAGCTACACAAGTAAGATGATTGTGCAGATGAGAAATTGTGGCTCAGATATGTCCTCATGTTAGGGCCAAAATTATGTATGTACCTAACTCTAGTGAGTTGTCTCCTGCTGACAATTGTTTTGGTTTATGTTTCTTGATCATGAACCTTGAACTCAGGGCCTAGCCACTGACACTTACCAGTGGGGATCATGGGTAGTGCCCTACCATGTGGAGCCAAGGACCCCCTTGCAACAGAGTGTTACAGTCTAGTCATGTAGTAGCTGAGGTCTGTCATCCTGCCTACTCAGGAAACTGAGATCTGACGATCTGGGTTCAAAACTATCCCAGACACAAAAGGTCCCATGAGACTATTATCTCCTATTCACCACTTAGAAACTTGAAGTGGAAGCTAGTCGCTGCTGACTCGTGCCTGTCATCCTAGGTACTCAGGATGCTGAGAGCTGAGGATCACGGTCCAAAGCCAGCCTGGGCAGGAAATTCCTTAAGACGCTTCTCTCCAGTGACCCACCAAAAACTTGAAGGTGTGCTGTTGCTCAAGTGGTAGAGCGATTGGCTTTCACTAAAGAGCTCAAGGATAACACCCAGGCCTAGATTTAAATTCCTCCAATTTCCAACAAAAGAAAGAAACCTGAAGTAGAATGCTGGGAATGTGTCTTTGGAGTACAGTGCTTTGCATGTGTGAATCCCTGGGTTTCATTCCTTAGTACTACATCACTAGAAAAAAACGTGAATTGGCTGTGTGCCTCAAGTGGTAGAGTGCTATCCTTGTACAGGAGAAACTCAGGTACAGTGTTCAGGTCCTGAGTTGAAGCTCCAGGACAAGGATATGAACACACATACATGCACACAAACATACACACACAGATACCAGAAGTAAAGCTGTGACACCAAATGATAAAGAACTGAGCTTCTGCAATGAGTTCATAGTCAGTACCCAGGTCCTGTGGTCAACCCTGAAACACAGCCATCCAGGGCCCAACTAGGAGAGGTCAAAATTTCAAAATCTGACGAGTTTCACCAGCCCTAGATGACAGGAAGCATAGTGATATTACACATGTGCTTTGATTTAGCAAGCTTCTGAAAACACAGGGAGGATCATTGCCAATAATGAATCATTTCATTAGGCTCAGGTCCCTAGTTGTCTGCCAGAAGGACCCTTGAATTAATTGCAGCAGGTTATTTCAACACTGGAACATAGTCTAACAAAGACAGGACAATTGCAGGGAACTTGGCCATGGGAGGTGCACAAATGAAGTCTTCCTGTCACAACAGAGCTCTTGGCAGAGAGATAGGTTGAGGTACATAGAGGCCTTTTTCTCCTGGCCTTCAGAGCCCACCCACACTCCTCACTAATTGGCCTAGAAGGAGTTTTTTTTAAATCACTTAGCTGTACAGGAGTGAGGCCTATTCCAACAACGAGGAAGACTTCTTCCAGAAGTCCCTGATGTGGAGAAAACCTCAGGCTACAATGGGAACAGTGAGAGGAGCCCTGGAAGATGTACTGTCTTGAAAACTCTCTCTGTTCTATGAAATCATTCTATTCAAAGTAAATTTCCTAGCTGGATACCTTTCATCATAGGAACTCGACCTTCACCAATAGAAATACATGCATACATACAGGGGGTGACAAGTTGTTACTGGCTTTTTTTTTATTGGAAGGTGTGGGGGTTTTACTGTGAGCCTAGGCAATGTTCCTGAGCTCCATTTGCTCAAAGGTAGTGCTTTGCCCTTGAGTCATAGCCCCATTCATGGGAATTTTTTATTCCTGTAATCCCTCAGAAATAAGAGTGTGGTGGGATTTCCTGTCCTGGCTGAATTCAAACTGGCATTCTCTACCTCTCAGCCTCCTGAAGAGCTAGGCTTACAGGTAGGATTCACTGACACTTTGCTTTCTTTTCTTCTCATTCTTTTCTTTCATCCTGACAATCTGAAATCTTCACAGTGTCATTCCAATGGTTTGCATTTTGAAGTAAATTACCCAGGCCTGGAGTTGAAGTGCCTGGACTGCCACCTACAAATGGAGGGAGATCTTGAGAAATCATTCCTATCCATGGGAATGCCTAATGGAATGTTATAAAAGTAACAATTAAATTTGCAGTTAGTTCATGATTCTCTTATAGAATGCCACACAAAAAGTATTGTCTTCCATTCTAGCACCATGGTATGATTCTCCCAATTAAGGAATACTGACTACTTTTACATTAATGCTTTAATAAGTATTCAACCATGATACTTCATTACATTCAAAGGAGGCATAATTTAATAACTAATAATCCATAATATATATAATTTAATATCCTCATATTCTCTCTCATGTACATAGCAAGCTACACATCTATCTATCTATCTATCTATCTATCTATCTATCTATCTATCTATCTATCTATCTATCTATCTCTCTCTCTATCTATCTATCTATCTATCTATCTATCCGCCACTAGTATTGCTTGATCTCAGAAGTGGCTGGCAGTCCAGTTTGCCAAAGGCTTTTGTTTTACAACTGGCCCATTCATGATTTGTGCATTGTGGGCTGTGTGTTCAAATCCCAGCATGGCCAAAAGTTTATATGTGGAGTCAGAAACCAATTTTGACCCATTTTTTTCCTTCTCTGTGAAAGTCCTGGGTCTCTGTATGATGTATAATCTGTATGCAAATAAATCCATTTCATAAGATGTAATAAATGAAATAAATGTTATATATGTAATAATACTAAATAAAATAAATAAAAAATACATAAGGGTAATAAATGTCATGTGGAGTAATCACATGTATGTAAGTCGATCTCATGTATGAATATTATTTTTTCCAGTACTGGGCCTTGAATTCAGTCCCTGGAAACTGGTCTGAAATTCTTGTCTTCAACGATGGTGGGTTTCCCCTCCCCCACAGTGCCAGAGAGATAATCAGACCCTGAGTTGACATCCCAGGCCTGTCAGAAAAATGGTGCAAATTCCAAGCCACGGTCTTAAATTTTTTTTGACTAGGAAAATGCACTGTCTTGAAAGCACTCTGTGCTATGACATCATTCTATTCAAAGCAAATTTGTTAGCAGGGTGCTATTGTTCATAACGACTATGGATGTTCACTGATAGAAATACATGCATATATACACAGACACATGCAATTACTGGCTTTTTTTTTAGTGCAGATCCTGAGGCTTAAACTATGAGCCTAGAAATTGTCCCAGAGCTCCATTTACACAAGGAAGCACTTTATTGTGCCTTAATCCATGATACTTCATTAAATGGAGGCATACTTTAATACCTAATAATTATTAGTAATATATTACATGTAATTTAATAATATATAGACATCTCACATTCTATAAATATATTTATATTTAAATGTACAGTGGAATATACATATACATCACTCTCTTTCTCTCACTATATATACTTATATACACGTATTTGCAGCAATTTACACATCTATCTATTTATATATTGGACACTCATGTGGCTAGAACTCAGGTCCTGAGAACTGCCTGGCATTGAATTTATTTGAGGCTGCTGTCCTTAAACTGACCCCTTGATGATTTAGACATTCCAGGCCCTGAGTTCAAATCCCAGGAGTGCTGAAGTCAATAGGTGGAGTAAGAAGCCAATGTTGACCTGATTTCCTTTCTGTGGAAATAGTGCCCTAGATACAATATGTAACATCTATGCAAATACATATATATGATAGATATTATACATGTATATAAATATTTTTTTTGCCATTTCTAAGGCTGGAATTCACACACTGGGAAATGCTCCGGATTTTTTTTTCTTCTAGGAGGTTACCTTTCATTTCACCCAGAACACAATAGTGTTACCAAGTCCCTGAGTTCAAATTCCAGGTATGGCAGATAAAATGGCCCTAACTCCTAGCCAGGACATTAACTTTTTGGGAGGGCAGGCACGGGGCTTGAACTCAGGTCACCACAACTCTGCCTCAGCCTTGATTACCCTAGGCTGATGTGCAGCTTTTACACCTACAGATGATCCAGGGATCCTACGACCTGAGTTCAACTCCCAGCTCTGGCAAAAAAAAAAAAATAAAGCAACCAAGATAGAGGAGGAAAAACCAGGAAGTTTTAGACAATAGTTTTACCTTTGTTTCCTTTGCACGGTGACCACCCTGGCTCTCAATGCCTCGGCTTGAAAATTGTACATGTCCTTGCATGGCCGAAAGCTGGTGGGCTGTCAGTGAAGCCTGAGCCCAACCAAGACACCTAGGCCCTCAGTTTGATCCTGGGACTTTCACCTACTCGTTCCTATCTATAAGAACAATCTTTGTAATATACCAATTGAACTACTAATTAGCTAGTCATTTGTAGTATAAGATTGTACACAATAAATATAGGTCATTGATTAATTTAATTTATACTTTATTAAGTCTCCTACCGTGATTAATTAATGGAGGCATAATTTTAGACCAAATAATTCATAGTAATAGAATATATAAAAATAAGATATAGGTCATCATTCTTTGTATAGAGTTATACACTAGAATCTACATAAATGTCTATCTGTCTTTCTATATAACTTTATTTATAGATTCATATACATATGTAAATACACACACACAGGCTTCAATCTACACATCTATCTGTTTATATATTGGCCACTCCTATGGCTTCATTCTCAGGTCCTCAAATTTGCTCAACAACTTCACTTGCGTCAGACTGGTGGGCTAACATTGACCCATTCATGAAGTGGGCCTTCTAGGCCCAGGGTTCAAATCACAGAACTGCCAAAAACCTAATCCTGGTGGAAGAAGGCAAGTGTCCCACTTGCTTTCCTTATCAGTGAATGTCCTGGGTCTCAGGAATGATGTATAATACATAGCAAAATCTATGTTCTGTGTTATAGGATGTAAAAATGTTATACATGTAATCATACTCTCTAAAATATATAATGAATGAATAAAAAACAAAACAAAATGAATAACTACACTAACTGCAATATGCAGTAAATATGTGTATGTAAGTATAAATCATGTATTTAAAATGTATACAAATATTATTTTTGCGAGTGCTAGGAACAGGCCTGTCTTTCTTATCTTCCAGCACTGTGAGCTTTCCCTTCCCCCACATTACTGCAGATTTATCCAGACCCTGAGTTCAAATCCCAGGCCCTGAAGAAAAAATGGCGTGAAAACAACTCCAAGTAGCCTAATAATTGTTAAATATTTTTAATGTATATATGTACGTATGCATGTATGTATTACGTATTTTTATTTTGCCAAGCACAGGGCTTGAACTCAGGGCATGGCAACTCTTCTCAGCTTTGATCACTCTAGCCTGGGTTGCAGCCACTGGACCCACAGCTGAACCTAGGTTCCTGGGCCTCAAAGGCTGACAGGAAAAATAAATAAATGAAAAGACACATAAAAAAAAAACAGTAACTTGCAGATGGCTGCTGGTTTTACATTTGTTTTATTTTCAAGGTGACCATCCTGGGTCTAAATGACAGGGCTGAAAAGTGTTGGTAACCTGGCATTGCTGAATGCTGTCGTTCTTCCAGAGAAGCCATGGGCCAACATGACAACATAGGACCTGTGTTTGAAGCTGGGTCCTGACCCCTACCAATGAAGGGAGATCCTAAGATTCTCGTTCCTATTCATAGGAATACCGATGGAAAGTTATGAATGTCAAGGTTGTATTACTTGTTCCTGAATGATACTAGCATAAAATTACAGAGTGATTTTAGGAGGCTGATGGATTTTAATGAAAATTTTTAACACATTAAAAGAATACTATTAATTACATGGACACAACAGTTTCAGGACATTGGTCGATATAATTAATAATTCATTAAGGATGAAAAAAGTAATATTAATTACATGGAGGCATAATAAATACCCAAGAATTGGTAGGAATGTAGCCTATATAACTAAAATAATATGTAGACATCTCTGGTACTCTATAAAGATCTATATTTATTTGTGTACTACCATCTGCATGTCCATCTGTGCTTGTTTTGTCAACCCCTGGGACTAAATCTCAGGTGCTGGGAACTGCTTGTTGGCTCCATATGCCCCAGGCTGGCATACTGACACTCACCCATTCATAAATTGGGCCTTGTAGGCTGTGAGTTCAGATGCCAGCACTAACAAAAATTGAATCTTGCAGTAGGACACACGGTGAAACATGTTTTCTTTTTCTGTGAAAGTCCTGGGTGTCAGGTGTGAAGTTTCATGCATAGGCAATTCTATATCCAATGTAATAAATGTGGTAAATATTCCATGTGTTATAGCAGTCAATAAAATAAATGGTAAATGAATAAAAAATAAAATGAATAACTACTCTAAGCACAATTTGGAGTCAACATACAGGGCTCAATCTCAGGGCCTGGGCACTGCCAGGCAGCTGAATTGCCTAGGGGCTGCTGTGCTGGCAGTCACCTATTCATGAACTGAGCCTTCTTTGCCCTGATTTTAGATCCCAGCACTCCCAAAAATGTAATCTTGGAGTGAGAAGCTGAGCACTACACATGTTTTCCTTTTCTTTGAAAGTGCTCAGTGTCAGGTAGGATGTATAATTTGGATGCAAATCTATATGCTATGTAATAGGATGTAATAAAGGTAGAAAACATCATAGGTAGAAAAGTTACCACTACAGTAAATGATAAATAGATTGAATTAGTAGTGAATCATTCTAGGATAATATTACATGCAATAAGTGTAGGATGTGCACTAAGTTTAATTAATATTTTATTAAGCATTAACAAAATAAAAATTACAAGGTGACATAATTAAACAACTAATAATTGGGAGTAACACATGATGCATAATTTAATAATATATAGACATTTTTCTCATTCTATGAAATATCAAATTATATGTATGGATATATGTACATATATGATAAACAGTTATGAGATATTAATTAATGCTTTATTAATTGTTAACTGGGACACATCATTAAATGGAGACATAATTTGATACCTAAGTATTGGTAGCAATATTATCTATAATTTAATATTATGTAGAAATCTCTTTTTGTGTATATAATATTTATATACAGCAGTCTCTATCTATTTATACCTCGTTCACTCCTGAGGCTCGGTGGTTGAGTGCTCTCATAGTAAGCACGAAGCCCTGGGTTCGATTCCTTAGTGCCACAAAACAGAAAACTCAGAAGTTCTGCTGTCTTTCAATCGAGTGCTAGCCTTGAGCACAAACGTTTAAGGACAGTGTCTAAGCTCTTACTCAAGCCCCAGGTATGATAGCAAAAAAAGGTAGGATATTCTATAGAAGGACAGAACTTCAAATACCTCATTACAGAGCAAGCTAGGAGTCTGGTGCTGACAGCTGCCACCTAACCTGACTTAGTCACATGTAAACTGCTGCAACCCTGCTCCACGGGTTACCCATGTCATCCTGGCTTATGCCCGTTATCTTAGCTGCTCAGGGGCTTTAAAACCCAGTCCTGGCAGGAAGTCTGAGAGACACCTCAAAATGTGGCTCCAAATGGTAGAGCTTTGAGTTCAAGCCCCATGGCTAACACCCTCTCCCCAGAAAAACACCCCACTAAACCATTAAATGTGAACTTTTATGGTTTGTAAATTTTCCTCAAAGAATGGTGATACTGATGAAAGCACCCTAATTCTAATGACAGCTTGTGGAATGGAGCTATGTGCTGAGTCTTCCATTGGGTGCTCCATTCTGAGTCCTGCACAGGGTGCTATGTGCTGAGTCTTTCACAGGATGTTGTGTGCTGAGTGGTGCAAAGAGTGCCATGTGCTATGTCCTTAACAGGGTGCATTCTTACATCTTGTCTATGTAAGAGCTCCACAACTTAGAGGATTATACAGACAAGAATATTGTGGCTCAGATAGGCCCCCATGTCAGGGACAAAATTATGTATTACTGAAGACTCGTGAGTTGTCTACAGCAGACAATGGTTTGGTTTGGTTTTTTCTTGGTCATGAACCTTGAACTCGGGGCTGAGGCACTGACCCTTATCTCTTGGGCTCATGGCTAGCACTCCACCGCGTGGAGCCATGGACCCCCTTGCAGCAGAGGCTATGGCCAAGGGGTCAGTAGCTGAAGTTTGTCATCCTGCCTTCTCGGGAAGCTGAGTTCTAAAGATCTGGGTTCCAAACTATCTCAGACAGAAAAGGTACTATGAGACTATTATCTCCAATTCACTACTAAGAACCTGAAGGGGAAGCTGGGTGCTTGAGCTCATGTTGGTTATCCTACCTACTCAGGAGGATGAGATCTGAGGATCATGGTTCAAAGCTAGCCTAGGCAGGAAAGTCCTTGAGAAACTTAGCACCAATGAACCACAAGAAAACCAGAAGTAGCTCTGTGGCTCAAGTGGTAGAGCACAAGACTTGAGCTGAAGGGGTCAGGGACAGCACCCACACCAAGACTTCAACTCCTTCAATTGACAACAACAACAATAAAAAAGACAGAAATAAACTAACAAAGCTGAAATAGAGGGCTGGGAATGTGCCTTAGTGGTAGAATACTTTGCATATATAAAATCGTGGGCTTCATTTCTCAGGACCATATGACTAGGACAAAGCCTGAAGTGGCTCTGTGGCTCAAGTAGGAGAGGGATATCATTGTACAAGAGAAACTAGGTACAGTCCTCACGTCCTGAGGTCAAGCTTCAGGACTCATGTATATGTGTGCATGCACACACCCACCCACGCACACACACACCGTGGTGTACACACATACACACCCACACATACACTCACAGACCAGAAGAGATGTTGTTACACAAAATGGGAAAGCACTGGGCTTCTGCACTGAGCTCATGGTCAGCACTCAGGCCTTATGTTCAACCCCAAAACCTGACCACCCAGGGACCAGCTAGGAGAAGACAAAGGTTTCAAAACCTGATGAGCTTCACCAGTCCTAGATGACAGGAAGCTTTGTGATATCCAACATGTGCTTGGGTTTCCCAAGCTTCCGAAAACATAGGAAAGGCATCATAGGCCCACATTGCTTGCAATGAATCATTTCATTATGTTCAGTGCCTTAGTTGTCTGCCTGAATGACTCCTGAATTATATTGAGCACTGTAACTGTACAACAGAATATAGTCTCACAAAGGCAGGATAAGTGCACAGAACTTGGCCTGCCATGAGAGGTGGCACAAATGAAGGTCTCCTGTTAAAACAGAGCACTGGGGAGAGAGATAGCTAAGGGTACAAAGAGGCCATTATTCCTGACCTTCAGAGCCCACTCACACTCATTCTCACTAACTGGCCCAGATGGAGTTGTTTGTTACCCAGCTGTACAGGAGTGAGGACTTTTGTGTGCCTGTCTAGACAATGAGAGAGACTTCCTCCAGCAGGCCTGTGATGCAGAGAAACCCTCAGGTTACACTGTGAACAGTGAGGGGAGCCCCGGAACATGCACTATCTTGAAAGAAGTCTCTCTGTTATGAACTCATTGTACTGAATACAAATTTCCTAGGTTGGTGCCATTCAGTATAGCTACTCGGGAATTTCACCTATAAGAATACAAAGACATGGAAGTACAGGCTCTTTTTGAGGGGACACGTCCTGGGTTCTACCCCATATTTCCACATATGATCCTATTCATGGTCCCTGGGCTCCTTTTGCTCAAGGGTACTGCATTAAGCTTGAGTCACAGCAACACTTCTGGGTATTTCTGTGATCTCTTAGAAATAACTGTGTCATGGACGTTCCCACACTGGCTGGATTAAAACTAAGTTTCTCTACATCTCAGCCTCCTGAGGTCCTGGGATTACAGACAGCAGCCACTGGCACCTTATTTCTTCTCTTCTTCATTTTTTAATCTGGACAATCTGACTTCTTAACAGCGTCATTCAAAAGGTTTTAATTTATAAGCAAACTATCCAATGTTATTTATAGCTGCTTTCCCTTAGAAGGATTTTCTCTCCTCATCTTCCCCTCTGGTCACAGGTTTGAGGCCAAAAGCGAGAAATGAGTGTCACAGGATTTGGGAGCAAATATCCACAGTACATGCCAGTTCTGTCACTTAGCATTGAGCTGCTGTGAATTTACTGTCTCAGGATATGAGGACAGAAAGCTGGAGTGATCCTCATACAGTCTGCATTGCTCCTTTTGCCTATAAAATGATCTAATAATTATGAGTGTTTTGTGTCTCCAAGATTAAGTGTCTAGAACACACTAGTAGCATCTTCATGTGAAGGGTTAAAGTTTTGAGGCAGTGAACACTTGTTGCTTGTTTCTAGCAGAGCAACACGTGGTGGTAATCCAAACACCTGGTTGATTGTGTGCCTTTATAAACCCTGCAAAACTTTAGCTCGGGGTTCTCCTCCTAGGATCCGCTGTGTTGGAGTGTAGGATGAGACCCAAGCTGCAGCCCGTTTAAATAAAACCTTAAAACAGCTGTAAAGTCTGACTCTCGATGGTCTTCTTGGAGTGGATCCTGTGACCTGGGTATAACATATTAGTGAGGGCTTGTCCGGGATCCCCACAAAGACCCCCGAGATCTCAGCCTCCAAAGGTAATATAGAGCTGTCTTTGTTAATTTGTCTTGTCCTGTCATTTGTCTGTTTTACTTTCGTTTTCCTTTGTGAGGATGGCCACTCCGATTCGTAAAGGGTTGTTGAGGCAGATGCGCTTGCACCACAACCCTGGAGGAACTGGGAGATGTCCAAGATCCTCTGGTGGGGCAGGGGGTCCTTGGAACCCCGCTGTGTGGGGTGGGGGGGGCAGTCCTTGGAACACCGCTGTGTGAATTGTGGGGTGGGGGTCGGTTCAGTGTTGGGCCAGAACTGACCAAGAGGGCCTCCTAACAGAGGCCCAACTAGCCCACTGTGGCTCTGCTCTTTCTGCTGTGGCCTGGGTGTGGAACCCCACCGTGACTGTAGTCAGTGGACCAATTTGGGAGATCTTCACTTTGTAAGCCCTTTTTTGTAAATGTCAGGCCTGCGTGTGTTTTGTTTGTACTGTTTATTGATTTTTGGATTGTACGTCTGACGGGACTGGAAACCATAGGCACCATTCCATCTAGCCTCCTAGACTTACAAAAAGCAACTGAGACAGAGGGAAAGAAAAGGTACCCCCCGGTTTTTCAGGGAGATAACTTGGAAGAAGAAATGTTTCCTCCCCCATTCTCTCCTTTCCAGGTTCCTTTTGCAGAACCTGAGAATGGTCAAGAGGAGGAGGGAGCTATAAAACACTCAGCACCTGCCCTTAAAGTTTCTGAGTGGCCAGTCACTCCACAACAAAGTGGGATCAAACCCCCCTTCTAATGCAGCTGTTTTTCCCATACGCACCATAGGTCCTGTGGATGCAGATGGTCAACAGCTACTCCAATATTGGCCATTTTCTACCAGTGATCTACACAATTGGCACACCCAAAATGCCCCCTTTTCTGAGAAACACCAGGATTTAATTTGTTTACTTGAAATTATTCTCTTTACTCATCAGCCCACTTGGGATGATTTTAGTCAGCTTTTACAGGTCCTTTTTACTACCGAAGAGAGATACTATATCCAAGAGGCAGCCCAGAAACATATCCCTGGCCCCAAAGGAGCACCTATCACAGATCCTGCTCTGATCACTACCTATTTTCCTGAGATCCAACCAACAATTGAGACAACAATACAGTTGAAAGTAGGGAGCGACTCCTCATCTATCGCCAGGCTCTGTTGGCATGTCTCAAGGTGGCAGCTTGCCAACCTACTGATATGGCCAAAGTTTATAATGTTAGACAGGGAGGAAGTGAAAGTCTGGCAGCATATCTTGAGTGGCTCCTGGAAGCTTTTAGTCAATATACCCGTATGATCTTGAGACCCAGGAGTCAGCTCAGATGATTATGTTTGCCTATATAAATCAAGCTGCACCAGACATAAAGCGAAAGTTGCAGGCTCTAGACAGACTTAGTGAAAAGTCTATTAGGGATCTAGTAGCTGCAGTGGAAAGGGTTTACAATAAGAGAGAGACAGTAGCAAAGACAAGAATGGAAGAACAAAGAACATGAAATTGAGTGTGAAAAGCGTGACCAGGCCAAAGAAAAGAGGCTAGACTGGTTGGACTTGCCACTATTGCATGCTGAGCATACCTGGTTCACAGATGGCAGCAGTTTCATTTGAGAGGGAAAAAGGTACACCGGTGCAGCAATCACCACGGACACTGAGATAGGGTGGGCAGAAGCACTCTCCCAGGGAACGTCTGCACAAAGAGAAGAACTAGTGACACTAACAAAAGCCCTACAGATGGGAAAAGGGAAGAGACTAAACATTTACATGGACAGTCGGTATGCTTTTGCCACTGTGCATGTCCATGGAGCCATTTACCAAGACAGGGGGCTGTTGACAGCTGAGGCAAAGGTTATTATAAACGAAAAAGAACTTTTAAGCCTCATCCGGGCCTTCTGGGAACCAGCAAATATTGCCATTATGCACTTTCCTGGCCATCAAAAGTTAATTGATTCAATAACCAAAGGAAATAACTTGGCCGATCAGGCAGCTAAGGAGGTGGAACTCCAGCCCAGGGCCACAAGGTTTGCCTCCTGAGCCTCAGTACTCTCAAGAATACTTGGAGTGGATAAAGAAAATTTCCATGGCCTATAAACCCCCAAACAGAGAAAGAGATAAAGACTGGTGGAAAACTGGTGAGGGGAAACATCTTGCCACAAAGATTGGGCAAGCGGTTTCTTATGAGAATCCATCGGGTCTCTCACATGGGAACCCGAAGAATGGAGAACTTGCTCCTACTCTCAGAAGTAAAAATCAGGCAAGGAAATCAACTCATTGAGGAAATTGTTAAAAAATTTTAAAGCCTGTCAGCTCACCAATGCCCCTAATCAACTGGTTACAAAAGGAGCTCATCTCCATGGAGATAGGCCAGGTGTGTATTGGGAAGTAGACTTCACAGAAATTAAAACTGGAAAATTTGGATATAAATATTTGCTAGTTTTTGTAGACACCTTTTCAGGATGGGTTAAAGCCTCCCCAACAAAGCATGAGACTGTGAACTTCATATCTAAGAAGATCCTGGAAGAAATTCTACCCAGGGATGGCTTCCCATCCACCACTGGGTAGGACAATGGACCAGCCTTCGACTCAAAAGTAAGTCAGGGAATAGCCGTGGCACTGGAGATGGATTGGAAATTGCACTGTGCTTATAGACCCCAGAGTTCAGGTCAGGTAGAAAGAATGAATCAGACTCTAAAAGAGACCTTAACTACATTGGCTTTGGAGACTGGCCCAGACTGGGTATCGCTGTTTCCTTTTGCCCTGTTTAGAGTAAGAAATTCACCCTATCAGCTTGGCTTTACTCCTTTTGAAATAATGTATGGACACCCTCCACCCATTATCCCTACCCTTCAGACTGAATTGCTTGCTGATTTGGATGATATTGAATTTCTGTGTAAGCTTGACTATTTACAGATGGTGCATAAGAGGATGTGGACTCAGCTTAGAGCATTATATGATTCTGCTTCTATTCCTACCCCCCCCCATTTGTTTAAACCAGGGGACTGGGTGTTTGTTGGAAGACACAACCTGATATTTCTGGAACCACGGTGGAAGGGACCTTACATGGTGCGAATGGCTACACCTACTGCCCTTAAGGTGGATGGCATTGCTGCTGGGATCCACTGCTCCCACCCCAGACCAGCTGATCCCTTTGCCCTGGACAACCGTAGGGAAACATGGGAAGTCTCCAAGCATCCTACCCAACCACTCTGCATACAACTCAAGAAAAGAAAAATGAGCTGATTATTATTGGTATTGTTGTTTAATAGTATGGCTAAAGTCAGTTAGGGACCATACCCGTTCAAGATCAAGAGCTGTTGGAGTTTAGTTTGAGGCTGGAGCCACAAGACCATAAGTCAAGGCGGGGAATGAAGGGTTAAAGTTTTGAGGCAGTGACCACTTGTTGCTTGTTTCTGGCAGAGCAACACGTGGTGATAATCCAAACACCTGGTTGGTTGTGTGCCCTTATAAACCCTGCAAATATTTACCTTGGGGCTCTCCTCCTAGGTGCTGCTGTGTTGGAATGTAGGATGAGACCCAAGCTGCCGCCCGTTTAAATAAAACCTTAAAACAGCTGTAAAGTCTGACACTCGGTGGTCTTTTTGGTGGGGGTCCTGCGACTGGGGTATAACAATGTTTCCATTTTTTTCTAGTACTCCTCGAGATGTGGAGTGGCTCCTCAGTGAATTCCTGAGGAAACCATTTGAAGCCTTCTCAGGAGAACGCCATTCAAGCCAGCAGAGCAGGAGAGTCTCTGAGACTATTTTCTCCAATAAACCACCAGAGAACCAGAAGTGAAGCAATGGCCCAGAGGTAGAGCTCCAGCTTTGAGAGAGAAAACTGAGTAGGAGATACAATCCAGACCAGGCAGGAAAGCCTGGGAATTGCTTAGGTCCAATTAACTACCAGCTGGCGGGAAGTGGAGCTGTGGTGGTGGTAGAGACTCAGCCTTGAGCAAAACATCTCAGAAACACATTGGGCCCTGCCACAAAAAAATTCAAAAAGAGAAGGCCAACTTTATGTATCAGTGCCCTACCTACTTATGTGTGTATATATATTACCTCCCATAGTGCAAACTCTGCTTTTATTTACTGGTTTATTTTTCAGATATGCTAGTTGTACATACTGCATCATTCTCTTCATTTCAGGCCCATTGCTTTTCTCTTCCAGGGTTCTAGGCCTGTGTCTTTATATGATGCACACTGAAGCTCTCAGCAGCCTTTATTTACATTTTATTATGAAGGCAATCCAGGAACAATCACAAATCTGGCAAGCGAAGAGATCAGGTTTCTTAGAAGTAACCAGAAAATTAAACTTGAGAACATAAAATGGTAGCATACTTATGTAAAAACTACCATTAAGAAAAAATTAAGGAGCTGGGAATATGGATTAATAAGAAAGTGCTTGCCTAGCATGCAAGAAGCCCTGGGTTCGATTCCTCAGGCACCTGTACACAGACAAAGCCAGAATATGTGCTGTGGCTCAAGTAGCAGAGTGCTAGAGACAATTCCCAGGCCTTGAATTCATCCCAACAACTGGCAAAGAGATAGCTACCTTGGTAGGATGGTAGGTAGATAGAAAGAAATAAAGAGAAAGAGAGAGAGAGAGAAAGAGAGAGAGAGAGAGAGAGAGAGAGAGAGAGAGAGAGAGAGAGAGAGAGAGAGAGAGAGAGAGAGAGAGAAATAAAGATAGAACGAAAGAAACAAAGAAAGAAAGAAAGAAAGAAAGAAAGAAAGAAAGAAAGAAAGAAAGAAAGAAAGAAAGAAAGAAAGAAAGAAAGAAAGAAAGAAAGAAAGAAGGAAGGAAGGAAGGAAGGAAAGAAAGGAAGGAAGGAAGGAAGGAAGGAAGGAAGGAAGGAAGGAAGCAAGGAAAGAAGGAAGGAAGGAAGGAAGGAAAGAAAGAAAGAAAGTTGATAGATGAATCTGTTTTTGACGTCAGAAGGAAAGAAGGGAACATTCCCAGTCATGCGGCTTTCTGCAGTGTGCCAGGACACCAGCATCGCCTACACACAAATGCAGAGCAGGATGACTGTCTCTGTCCCACTTCTCAGGCATCCAAGAGCCCCAGAGTCAAGAGGGCAGAGCCAGGTTCTAACTCAGGTGCTTGGAGTCAGAAGAGAAATTGCCCTGCCCCTCCTTGGACTGGGGATTTGCATTAATGATGTAGAGAATGAAGTAAGGAGAATGGACTGGCAGAGATAGAAGGGCCTTCAAACTTGACAAATTGGGAGTCAAAAACCCACTCCCTAAGACCAGAGAGCAGGGTTTTTCTACTCTGTTCCTCCCCTCTCCAGCATTAAACTGGCTCTCTATTGGTAATCTAAAGATAGCCTGAGGCTCCCTTCACAGGAGGAAGGAAGGTTAATTAGTCATTGTTTGAAGAGACTGAGAAAAGCCTGATCCTGCAGTAACTCTAACAAATGTTTCACGTTGCCCCCAATGCTGGCTGTGCCTGGAATGAATGAAGTGGTTTTGCAGCTCACTTCCATGATGAATGTGTATATTCTGCCTCCTAATCCTGCAGGCCTAGTTCTCTGCACCTAGCCTGGCTTTTGAAACTGTTTTCTGTCCTTCAAATACAGTGTTACACTGGAGTTCTTCCTGCTAACAGAGTTAGGGCTTGGATCCTGAGAACTTCATTTGAACCCTGATTGGGTCAATAATATTTCTTTCCTTCTTCTATAGCTCAAGAACTCCAAGAACATTTAGAGTGCAAGTAACTTCTCATCACCAAGTGAAACAGGAATTTCTTAAGCATCTGACCTTTCAGAACAGAAAGTCAGAATGTCCTAGACTTCCCTGCCTTGGCTGGTTTCACCCTATGAGAGACCTCAGCCTCCTGAGCTAGGGTGATGGACGTGAGGTATTGGTTCTCGGCTAGGGTCAGAACTGTAATGACATTGACAATACAAGTCAACTGCTTATCACAAAGTGCTTGGGGAGCATATCAAGCCTTTCAACAATGTGCCTTTCAGAACCCTGTAGGACACAAGTTTATAATGCTAGAGTCTGAGAGGCTGGGCTTATGGATGTGCTACACTTGAACCTTGAGGTCTGACTCCAATTGTGGTGTACATCAGCATTCATTTTCCTAAAAATATTTTCATAAGTAGCAAATAGGAAAATTATTTTGATTATCCCTCAATCTTTTTCCAGTTGTGTGTCTCAAACTGAAGCTTGGGGGCTGTCTCTGAGCGCTTCAGCTCAAGGCAAACACTCTACCACTTGACCCACAGTGCCACATGGGGATTTTTGATGGTTCATTGGAGGTAAGAGTCTAACAGGCTTTCCTTTCCAAGGCTTTCTTCAAACTGTGATCTTCAGATCTCAGCCTCCTGAGAAAGTAGGTTTCCAGAGCCACTGGAATCTGGAGTATTGTTTTGCCAGACCTGGAGCTTGAAATTAGGGCCTGGATACTGTCTTTGAGCTTCTTTTTCTCAAGGCTAGCACTCTATCACTTGAGCCACACCACAGCTTCTGGCTTCTTCTGAGTATGTAGCACTGAGGATTCAAACTCTGGCATTCATTCATGCTGAGCAAGCTCTCTACCACTAAGCCACATTTCCAGACCCAACCTTATGATTTTATCCCTCAACTTGCCTATCCACAAGAAAAGGCTTCTGAGTATAAATCATCTAAACAAATCCGTATAGGAAGTTGTCCAAAGATAAATAAGACAAAACTCGTACTGGGGACAGACTCTAACCATGTGATGAGTTGACAAATGCCTCCATTTAATTAAGTATTATATTTCAAAACTTAATAAAGTATTAATGAAAATTAGTCAATGTACTGAATTATTGTGTATACTTTTATAATATATATATACAACATAATAAATATTATGTGTATAATAATACTAAATACAATAAACAATAAAATGAGTAAAATAAAAATTAAATACAAAATTAATAATAATCATAATATGAAATAAACATACATATTTACCTATATATCTTATATTACATATGTACACAAATATTTTTTCTATTGCAGGGTCTTAATTCAGGCCCTGGGAACACTAGCTTGAAAATCTTTTCCTCAAGGACAGGGATCTTAGCCTTCACCCAAGGTGCAAAAGAGTTACATGGACAGTGAGCTCAAATCCCAGCAATGGCAGAAATACTGGCCCCAGTTCCAAGACAGTGACTTAATATTTGTAACAGAAACAGTTATGTTTATTCAGTTCCATACTGAACACTGAAAAAAATCAGTGTAGAATTTTGTACAGCTACTCAGACATCCACCCCTTAACCCCAAAGTGCTTCTTGAGCACTACATAATTTTTTGTACGTTTTTTATTTTAAAAATGTTGTACAGATGGGTCACAGTTACATGAGCAAAGTAATGAGTACATTTCCTATTGAGCATTGTTGCCTCCTCGTTTGTTTTTCCCCTGCCATCCCTTCCCTCCCATCTTCACAACTAAAACTTCCCTGCTGAGGTCAGTGACTTATTTATTTTTGGCTTGGCATGGGATTTGAACTCAAATATTGGCAACTCTGCGCCTTCTGTCACATTGCTACAGATTCATCAAGACTCTGAGTTCAAATCCCAGGCTATTAAAGAAAACTGGCAGAAATTCCAAACCAAGTAGCTTTATTATTTCAATTTAGTTAGTTAGTTAGTTAGTTAATTAATTAATTTTGCCAACCATGGGGCTTGAACTCAGGTCATGGTAACTCTGACTCAGCTTTACTCTCCCTAGGGTGGGGTGCAGCCTCGAGACCCAAAGCTGATCCTGGGACCCTAGGCCCAGAGGGCTTGCAGGAAGGAAAAAAAGCAGAACAGCACAAAAAGTGGGGAGCTGTAGAGGGCTCAGGGTTTTACAATTTTTTTCTTTACATGGTGACCATCCTGGGTCTGAATGACATGGTTTCAATGTGGACCTGGCCTGCCATTACTGATGGCTGGCAGGCTATCAGGGAAGCCATAAGCCAACATGTCAACATAGGCCCTCGGTTCAAATCCTAATCCTTATATTTACCAATGGCAGGAGATCACAAGAGACTCGTTCCTATGCATAAGAATACAGATTGAAAGAGTAGTTCATGCATTTGTCTAGTCTAAGATTGGATGCAATAATTCTAGGATGCTGATTGATCTTAATTAATAGTTTATTAAGCATGAAAAGAATAATATTGTTTCAATGGAGATATAATAAATACCTAAGAGTTGGTAGGAACATAGTAGATGTCATTCAGTCATAGATAGACAGCTCTGGAACTCTTTAACAATATATATTTATTTGTATACCACCTCTGCCTAGCCATGTATTTAAGTTTAGGCTAAACTTTGGGCTTGATCTCAGTGCCTGGGAAACACCTGACAGCTTCATTGGCTAGAGGCTTCTGTGCTAAAACTCACCCAATCATGAATTGGGCCTGCTAGTCCCTGAGTTCAGATCCCAGCACTGCCAAAAATTTAATCTTTGAGTAAGAAGCCTAGTGTGACACATATTTTCCTTTTCTGGGAGAGTCCAGGGTGTCAGGCATGATAGAGAACACATTTACAAATCTAGATGGTATGTGATATGATGTAAAAATTGTAATAAATGGATAAATGATATAGGTGTCATCAAAGACAATAAAATAAATTGTAAATAAATGGATAAAAAAAGAAATAAAATGAATAGCAACACTAAATGTGATATGGACTGCACATCTGTATGGAAGTATAAATCCTACCACACCAAACACAGTATCTACTGAACATCTGTATGGAAGTATAAATCCTATCTTTAAAATGTATATAAGGAATATGTTTTCCATGCCTGAAGCTTGAATTCAGCCCACCCCCATGAGAAAGCAATGGCAGGAAATCCTAAGAAACTGGTTTCTGGACCAGGAAAAGTCATGGAATGTGATCAATCTCATCGAATGAGTAGTTCATGCATGATGTGACTAGGAAATGATAGGCAAGACTCATGGGGTATCACTTATTTGTAAAGCAGTGTTGATTAAGCTTGACAATAATCATCACAGTCATGAAATGAAGACATCTGGAAAGATCCAAGAATCAGTAGACACATGGTAGATTGGATTCCATCACAGGTTTTCGTCTCTCCTACTCTATACAACTGTGTACTCATTTGCATACTACCTTCAACTTATGAATGGATGACTACTGTTTACCCTCCTCCCCCCCCACCTGGGGGGTCCATCTCAGGCCCTGGGAACGGCCTTACTCCTTAGTAGCTCACAGGCTGGTGTGCTCACATGGACCCATTCGTCAATTGGGTCTGCTGGTCCCCAAGTCCAGATCCCAGCAGTGCCAAAAGATTCATCCTGATGTTGGAAGCCAATTGTTGCACCTGTGTTCCTTTCCTGTGCAAGTCCTGGGTCTCAGCTAGGATGAAGAATACATGGGCCACCCTGTGGCCATGGGAATAGGTTGTTATCATGTGAGGCAAATTATACCTGTCATCATATACTGAAGAAAATACACAATACATCCATGAATAGCATACAAAATAGAATAACTACACTAAATTCACAATGCAGTCCACACACGGATTTGAATATACATCCCATGTTTAAATGATGCATTCAGGACAATTGTGGCCTCCCTGTTGCTCAATCTCTGTTCCTGGGACCCGACCAGCTCCTTAGTGGCTCACAGTCTGGTGTGATCACGTGGAACCATTGTGCATTTGGGCCTTTTAGGCCCAAAGTTCAAATACCAGCACTGCCAAAATTTACCCTGTTGTGAGAAGCCAGTCATTGCACCAGTTTTCCTGTGCTGTGCAAGTCCGGGGTCTCAGCTAGGATGGAGAATGCACAGGTAACTCTATACTCATGGGAATATGTTGTCATCCAGGTCACGACAGTTATATCTGTCATCCTATACTCAAGAAAATACACAATACATCACTGAAAAAGACACAAAATAAAGAGAATGACTACACCAAATGCAAGATGCTGCCCATCCATGTATGGAAATATAGATTCTCTGTTTAAATGATAAATTTATGACCATATTGGCCCCCACCAGGGCTTCATCTCAGGTCCTGGGAACGACCTACCTCTTTAGTGCCTCACAGGCTGGTGTGTTCACCATGACCCATTCACCAATTGGGCCTGCTAGGGCTTAAGTTCAAATCCCAGCACTGCCAAAAGATTCACCTTGATTTGAGAAGCCAATCGATCCACCTGTTTTCCTGTCCTGTGAAAATCCTGGGTCTCAGCTAGGATGGAAATTCTATATAGACAACTCTATAGCCATTCGAATAGGTTGTTATCCATGTCAGCATAGTTATATCTATCACCATACTCAATAAAATACACAATACATCCATGAATAAGACACAAAATAAAAAGAATAACTACACTGAATGCAAGATGCATACCAAACTCGTAGGTAAAGAGAGATCCTATGTTTAAAAAAGGCAGGCTTGTTATTTTGTCCAGTACTGGGACTTCAAATCAGGCCCTTGATGAGGCCTGACATTCTAGTCTTCAAGGATGGTGAGATTTCACTTGCCCCAAAGTGCAACAGAGCTACCCAGACCTCAGTTCAAATCCAGCACTGACAAAAGATTCATTCTGTTGTCAGAAGCCAGTCGTTGAACATGTTTTCCTCTCCTGTGAAAGAACCGGGCTTTCACTAGGATGTAGAATGCATAGGCAACCATATAACTATGGGAACAGATTGTCATCCATGTCAGCACAGTATACCTGTCACCATACTCAGTAAAATACACAATAACTCCATGAATTAGACACAAATTAAGGAGAAGTGCACCGAATGCAAGATGCTGTCCACACATGTATGTAAATGTACATCCTATATTTGAATTACAAATTTATGACTAACTGGACCTCCCTGGGACTTGATGTCAGTTCCTAGGAATGGCCTATCTCCTTCGATGCTCACAGGCTGGTGTCCTCACCTTCACCATTTCCCCAATTGCGCCTGATAGAGTGTGAGTTCAAATCCCAACACTGCCAAAAGATGAATCCTGATGTGAGAAGCCCATCGATTCACCTGTTTTCCTGTCCTGTGAAAGTCCTGGGTCTCAGCTTGGATGGAGAATGCATAGGAAACCCTATAGCCAGGGCAATAGGTTGTCTTCCATGTAAGTTCTGTTATATCTGTTACATTATTCAGTAAAATACACAATACTTACATAAGACAGAAAATAAGAGAAAAAGTACTCCAAAGGCAAGATACTGTCCACACATATATGTAAATATAGATCCTATGTTTAAATTATTAATTTATGACTATCATGGCCCACCCTGGGGATCAATGTCAGATCCTGGGAATGGCCTAACTCCTCTGTTGCTCACAGGCTGGTGTGGTCACCTTGAACTATTCACCAATTGGTCCTGCTAGGCCCTGAGTTCAGATCCCAGTGCTACCAACAACTGGATCATGCAGTAAGAAGCCAAGTGTGAAACTTTTTTCCTTTTCTCTGAGAGTCCTGGGTGTCTGGCATGACGGAGAACATGTCTACAAATTTAGATTCCATGTGATGGGATGTAATCAATGTGATAAAGGGAATGAGTGTCATCATAGTAAAATCAATGGTAAATAAGTGAATAAAACCAAAAGTACAAGGAACAACCACACCAAACGTGTATGGACTGAACATCCATAGGTAAGTACAAATCCTGTATTTACAATGTATATAAATAGTATGTTTTCCAAGGCAGGGGCTTGAATTTTGGCTTAGATTACAGGCCTGACTTTCTTATCTTCAATTACGGTGAGCTTCCGCTTCTTCCACAGTGCTGTAGATTCACCTAGACTCTGAGTTCAAATCCAAAGCCTGGCAGAATAAATGGGGTGAATTGCAAGCCAGGGAGCTAATCTCTTTTAATTATTTTTTGCAGCAGGGGGCTTGAACTCAGGTTTTGGTAACTCTGCCTCACCTTTGACACCCTATGCTGGGGTGTAGCCACTGGTCCCACAGTAGATCCTGGGATCCTAGACCCCCAGGCCTTGTGTGGCAAAAATGTACAGAAAAAAATGCAGCGAGATGGCCTTTTTATGTTTTCTTCTTTTGCACAGTGACCCTCCTGGGCCTGAATGACACTGTTGCAAAGGGTACTTCACCTTTCATTGCTGAAGGTTGTCAGACTATTGAGGAAGTCATAGGTCCACATTGCAATGTAGGCCTTGATTTCAAATCCCAGTCATGACACCAATCAATGGCAGGAGATACTAAGAGACTCGTTCCCATCCATGGGAATAACAAGGTAATATTATCAATGTCACAGTTGAATGAGTTGATGGTGAATGACGCTCCTATAAAATTAGACAGCATCATTTCAGAAGACTAACTTTATTTAATATTTATGAAACATTACGTACAGAATGCAATAATTTCAGGATATTGATTGATTTACTTAATAGTTTGTTAACCATGAAAACAATAAGATTAATTACATGGAGGCATTATAAATACCCAGGAATTGGTAGGAATGTAGTCTATATAACTGAATAATGTATAGACATCTCTAGCACTCTATATCTGTATTTCAATCTGTTCTTATTTTGTCAACCGCTGGGGCTCGATCTCAGGTACTTGAGACTGCCTGTCAGCTCAATTTGCCACAGGCTGGCAGGTTGACACTCACCCATTCATGAATTGGGCCTTGAAGGCTGTGAGTTCAGATGCCAGCACTCCCAAAAAATGAATCGTGTAGTAAGAAGCTGATGGTGACACATGTTTTCCTTTTCTGTGAAAGTCCTGGGTGTCAGGAAGGACGTGTAATACATATGCAAAACTATATCCTATGTAATCAATGTAATCACTGTTCTATGTCTCATAATAGTTAATAAAATGAGTAGTCAGTACATGAATAAAACAAAAAATAAAATAACTACACTGAATGCAATATGGAATTAACATATGTTTAAAAATATAAATCATATATTTAAAATGTAAACAAATAGTATGTTTTCTAGTGGTGGGCATCGATTTCAGGCCTAAGAAACAGACTTGAATTTCTTGAATTCAAGGAGGCAAGCTTCCCCTTCCCACACAGTGCAACAGCAGGGTTACCTAGACTATGAGTTCAAATCCCAGTCCTGTCAGAAAAAAAAATGGCATCTCTATGCTATGTGATGCCCAATTCGTAGGTATTTCATTTGGCCTCCATTTAATGAAGGTGATTGTTTAAATGCTTCATAAAGTATTAATTAATATTAATCAGTGTCCTGTTATGTAATTGTGTATAATTTTATCCTCTAAACATTCAAGTACTGCCCATTTAATCATGACATACATCACATTCCTTTGGTAATCATATGAGTAGGAATGAATTTCATAGGATGTCCTGCCATTTGTTGGTGGCAGGACCAGGATTCAAGCTGTGGGCTCCAGCTCCTACCACTTAAACCTGAGGATAGAGAACTCACAGGTCTTTCCAAGAACATCAGCAAAACCAGGCATCAGTGGCTCTCAGCAGTCCTCCTTAAAACTTACAAGGTTGTGAAAGGAGGATCATGGTCAAAGTCACCCTAGGCAGGAAAGTCCTTGAGACTCCTGTCCAACTTGTGCCATCAAAGACAGAAGTAAAGCCGTGTGGCTCCAGTGGTAGAGAGCTAGCCTTGATCAAAAACAACTCACAGATTGTGCCCAGATCCTGAGTTCTAGGTCTGGGAACAAACAGACATACACAACAATCTGTGCAGCCATCCGGCTAAAGTGGGTCACTCTCTTGTCCCCAACTGGATTGGACAGAGTTCCCTGGGAAAGGGGCTGCCTTCATTTTGACTCCACCCATTCTGCCTGCATCAGAAGATTCCAGCTACCCCTCTATTGTTTCATGGTTCTTTCTGACCAATGGGATAGAAGAATGGTGGCCACGCCCACATTCCTTGCTGCCCAGTAGCACCTTGATTCACTCTGTTTGTTGACACCACTACCTCCCCTCTAACCCGGACGCGCCTCTCATGTTCCCCACAGTCTGGCCCACGACCTGCCACAAATGTGCCCCAGGGGTGGGGGTGGGGGTTGACCCGAGGATGCCACCCCCATCCCCAGTGGATATTGTCCAGGATACGGGGAGATGCAGGTTGGGTGAGGAGTGGGCGCCAAAGATCCCCTGGCCTGCAGTAGTCGGAGCCACACAGCAGCATATCTGCGCCCTTCCACTCCCTGGTGGGAACCCAGTGGCTTTAGTCAGAGGTGGGGAGCAGCATGTCTACACCTGCCTTCTGGGTTTTTTTCCTTTTTTTCTGGGGATGGGAGGTGTTGGAGGCAGAAGATAGACACCCTTACTGTGTGAGACCTTGTCTTTTGTGCTCAGTCAAACTTTCACCTGAAGACAGAGAGACAGACAGAGAGAGAGAGAGAGAAAGAGAGAGAGAGAGATTGAAAGAGAGAGAGAAAGAGAAAGAGAGAAAGAGACAGAGACAGAGAGACAGAGAGACAGAGAGACAGAGACAGAGACAGAGACAGAGAGACAGAGAGATAACCTTTTTCCTTGTACAGCCTGACTGTGCTCAGGTGAGTGATCAGTTGGCAAATTGCAGGTGCTGCATGGAGGAGTCTTCTGTCACCTGTCTGGAAGGAGGCCGAATGCTTTGGTAACTTCTACCTGTTATCTTTGGGGCATGTATGGGTTTCACAGCTGAGGTCTGGGGGCCTGGAAGGGTGAGAGGCTTGAAGGGGACACAGCACAGTTAAATTACAAGAACAAGGGATCTGTGTGCAATGGAACTGTGTACTCCCTTGGGCCTGGTTGGTGGCAGTGGGAGCTTGGGAGGACCTGGGAGTGTTGCCTGCAGGGGATGGCTTCCCAGGAGGACAGAGAGCATGGCCAACTCTTAGTAAGGATATGAGTTCTGCTAGTATGGAGTGCAACAGCATAGGTCAGTCTCTGAGTCTTCTCATAATGACGTCTGATGGGCGAGGCCAACCCTATTTTAAATCTTGAGCTGTGATCTTCAGATCTCAGCGTCCTGAGTACCTAGTATTATAAGCATGAGCCTCTGGCACTGGGACTCTGGTTCTTTTTGGTATATAAGGGTTTGACTTCAAGGCCTTAGGCTTGCCAGTCAAGTCTTCTACCATGCGAGTCAAGCTTTTCTGTCTTGGGCATTTCTGAGATGGAGAATTAATATATGCTCATTCTGGGCTGGATCATGGTCCGCCTATCTGTGACAGGCCTGAGCCACAAGGCCCGTTCTTCTGTAGTTGGGATGGTAGATATGTAGCGACATGCTCAGTCATTGGTTTAGATGGATTGTCCCAAACTCAGTCCACGGCAGCAGATTCTTGACCAGATGTGAGTCTCTGGGTTGGGCCTCAACCATTGGACTTCAATCTCCTCATGGGACAGTTGTGAGGAAACAAGGGATTGATACAGAGGGATCTCTGGAGCAGGGACAGGCACAGAGGGAGGGGCCATCTGATACTGTTCTTGGCAATTCTGTGAGCATATGATAGGAAGATACCCGGAAAGATCTCAGATGGTGTGTGTTATTAACGGTGCAACAGTTTTGGGATTATGAAACAAAACATCGCTCTCTTTCTTTATTACTCTATCCCCATGAGTAACGGGATCCTTCACTTTGTTCAGTTTTGAAGCTGGGGAAACTGAGGCACAGAGAAGCCTGGTGACCTACTAATGACTCCCAGCTGACAGGAAGCTCGGCCTGACTTCTCTGCCATGCTCCCTAGGACAATGGGTGCTATTCAGTCCACTTCTTGTGGTGGGAAGTCCACTTCTTTTCAGTCATGGGGCTTGAACTTTGGGCCTAGGGCAGCTCCCTGAGCTTCTCAGCTCAAAGCTACCACTCTACCACTTGAATCACAGCACCACTTCCAGTTTTTTGGTGGTTCTTTGGAGATAAGAGTCTCACAGGTGTTCCTGCCCGGGCTGGCTATAAACCACAATCTTCATATCTCAGCCTCCATTGTACTTAGGATTATAGCCTGAGCCACCAGCACCTGGCTTAAGTGGAATTCTGACCTTCTTTCTTTCGCTTTCTCTCTCAGGAACTGATTCAATGGGTGCTGGAGGAGGTGGTCCAGCATCCCCATGTGGCTGGAACCAAGGTGGTCCTCTCATTCTCCAGGTAGGCTGTGGGTCAGGAGCTGTCTCGCTCATTCTGTTGTACCAGCTCCATGAGGTAAGTCCCTCTGTGCCCTGGCTACACTGTGACAGTTATCCATTGTCCATCTAGCCTTACTGGACTCAGTACTGTGTTCAATGCTCTTTTCTAGCAAAAATTCCTGGCTAAAATTATGATACAGAGTTATAGAATGAAAATGTAATGCCATCTTAAGAAAGTCATTTAGCGTTTTGGGAATGTGGCTTCATGGTATGGTGATTGCCTAGCATGCATGAAACCCTGGGTTCAATTCCTCAGTACCACATAAATTGAAAAAGAAACACTGGAAGTGGTCCTGTGCCTCAAGTGGTGGAGGGTTAGCCTTGCGGAAAAAAAAACGCTGAAGAATAATTCCCAAGCACCGAGTTTCAGCCCCAGGACTGCCAAAACTACAGCAACAACAATAATGAACATTTAGTTAGTAAATGCGAAATAAAGAACCCATACTTGGAATATATAAATGCTCCTTCCATACTGATACCTGACAATAGTTCCTAATACATGTACTTTACCTATGTTAGGATACTGTGTTGAAAAAACGTTTTGTTCATTAGGTCACGGCAATTAATGCTAGGAATGTGCTTAGATGTCATGTGAAGATTAATTCTGGAAATTCAAAGATTCCAGGCTTTTGAGTGGGGTCACTGCTAATCACAATGAGAAGGATAGTGTAAGTGAGATTCAGAAACTATTTTGGCCAGTCATCTTACAAAAAAGGCGGAGGCTAATTAACAGTATTGACAGAAGAGAAGGAATAACCCCAGATGGAAAGAATAAATTATAGTAACTAAGGTATAGCAGAAACCGTTCTAGGGAACCATTTTTGCTTATTAAAGAACTAGTTATCAACTAGGCTAATTCCTCATTCCCTTTGGCATTCAAAATCTTCAAGTCTAGTTCTTAATCTCTGTGTGATGAATGTATCTCCTATGCTGATCTTTCATACCTGATCTCCTTTGCTTTCTAAAAGTCTGTCTTGCTGTATTTATCTATGAACATTTCCTAATACTAAATACATCTACAAAGATGAAAGAGGATGCTAATGTAAGAGTCCCATAGCTCATGAGTCATTTATGTAACAAAAAGGAAAAGGACATATTTATTGCTACCTTAATTATTCTGAAAAGCTGCAATGTCACATCATATGGTTCATATTTCCATTCTTTGTCTACATAGTGACATTAAGTGCACATAAATGCAAATATGAGCGGGGTGCTGGTGGCTCATGCCTGTAATCCTAGCTACTCAGGAGGTTGAGTCCAGAGGATTGTGGTTCAAATCCAGCCTGGTCAGGAAAGTCCATGAAACACTTATCTTCAATCAACCCCAGAAACCCAGAAGTTGTGCTGTAGCTAAAGTGGTAGAGTGCTCAAGTTGTGCTGAAGAGCTGAGAGACAGTGCCTAGGATCAAGGTTCAATCCCCACAACTAACAAAAAAGTGCAAATATAGGTTTAATTTTCCCCCAAAGGAATGATGAAGTCAATAGTAATCTTCCCAAATGATTTAGTAGTGCACCTACTTTTACTGAATTATTTGTTATGGCTTCTTTGCTAAACATATTCTCTTCTTTAAAAATTGTCAAATATTAGCTTTATAATAAACTTCATCTAATATTTCTTGGTTCAAAAGAGTTCCATAGAGTTGATGTCACGTAGCTTTCTTACTGTCTTAGTTCAAAGCCAACCCAGGCAAGAGAGTATGTCAAACACTTATCTGTAATTAAACACCAAAAAAGCCAGAAGTGGAGTTTTGGCTCAAGCAGTGGAGTACTAGGTTTGGTCCAGGTAGGAAAGAAAGACAACTGTTCAGGGACAGGGGCCAGTCTCTAAGTTCAAGCCTCAGAACCAGCACAAACTAAACAAACAAGCAAACAAAACAAACCCTGGGTATTTCTTTGGGACTCTCCTTAAAATAGTGGTGGTCCGAGAAGAGGCTGCTTTTGCTGATCATACTCACTGGATCCTGCTTTTTTGGAATTCTTATTGCTATGGAAAACTCAAGACCAGACTAAAGGAATTGAAAACTGATTCCTGCAACAAGAGAATCATCTCAGGAGTGAAACATCCATCCATAAGACACTTTAAAACCTCCATGTCTTTGCTTCTTTGCAGTAGAACACTTTTAAAACAAAGTTACTTCCTTTTGTTCTATGCCTGCCTTCAAATGGCATATTGTTTCCTTTTGCAATACTCTCAACCAGAAGTTTACAGACAAGTTTTATATGAGTAAAGGACACACTCAAAAAAGTCAGGGACAGAGTTTCCTTCCAGCCTTGGATTCTTTTCTTGTACAGTACAAAGCAACGCAATAGTTAACTTGAACTTTGTCATTTCTCTATGTTAAATTCCTCTCCTGGGATCAGTTTCCACATCCAGTAACAGTTACTTCCACTTACTTCAGAAACAATTTATGGTGCTGCTCCAGAAAAAAAATGAATGTTTTCTGGCTTCTTTGAAATAGCACAAAGACACTTTTGGACATGAGGTAACACATGTTTCAGAGACAACTTAGTAAAGACAAATGCAATTTAAATTGCTTATAAATACATTATCCATGAGAATATTTTGTTCAAACTTCTCATGTGCTCTGTAAATTAAGGTGAATTTTAAATGGTAAGAAGGTTCTCAGATAATTTTTTGTGAATCTATATGCTATGCATTAATTTCCCAACTGTCCATGAGTTAACAGTAAAAGAAACAATAGCAATTATAGGAGAAAAAGAAGTTCTGTGTTTATGTATAAGTGTTCAATACAATATACAAGACTCTACAAATAAAAATTTGAAACAATAAAGCCAAGTCCCGTATGTAGATTTATGGGAGTGATATAGAGAAAGCATTACCCCTAACTGGAACATTAAGCATGAGGCCACTCCCTTTCTAAATCACGCTTGCTGATCATGTAAATGTGCAAAAAGGAGAATGGAAGAATGATTCTGTTTCCAATGCAAGTCACATATGGGAGAATAGACTTAACTGGAAAAAAAGAGTCTATCTTGAGGGAACAGGAATTATACTAGCAATGAACCTGGTGGCTAAGATCACATTTCTTTTTCTTTCCTTTTCTTATATTCATTTTTATTGTTGTTGTTTTTCGTGACACTTGAAATATGGGACAGGGCGCTGTCCCTCTGAAATGCAGCTCAAGGCTAGTGCTCCTCCACTTGAGGTACAGTGTCACTTCCAGTTTTCTGGTAATTATTGGATAAAAGAGTCTCCAAGACTTTCCTACTCGTGCTGACTTTAAAACCCAATCCTCAGATCTCACAACAACTTGGTTTATGATCACATTTCTAACAGTGTACACTCAGGATATGTAATGTATATGTTCATCTATCTTTATATGAATTCTTGAGTTAAAAATCTGGGCTACAGTTAGACTTTACACTCACAAAAGTGTTTGAAGTTTAAAAGTTGATGCTCCTGGAAAAATAAAACCTAAGAATGTAAAGGAGTCTCGGAAGTTCAATTTGCATCCAGCTTGGACAGTATAGGCTTTGAGACAGTACCTATAATTAACCAGTCAAAGCTGGGATACCAGTCACGAGCAAGATTGCTGAATTACAGCTTTAAGTTTTTGCATACATACATACATACAAACATACACAAACACATAGAGGCACTTATATGTGCACACAAAAATACACAAATGAAACAACTCTCAGAATATGTAGTAAAGTTAGAAAACAATAGAAAATAGGTCCTGAGTAAGACTAGAATCAAGTGATAATTTTTAATATTAGAAAGTCCTCAAGTGAATTTTCCCCCAGAAGTTGAGAATATTACATAGGTAGGGAACAGAGATAGTAAGAGAGTCAAGCAATCATTCTTAACGGGATAGGATACATAGTGGAATGAATCAGGGAAGCCTGCAGGTGCATCTGAAAATGTTCATATCCTGTGTCAAATGTTAAAACACCTTTGAAAATAGTACATAAACAGTCTGAGCAGTCAGTCTAGTGGATAAAATCATAAGAGAAGTTCAGAATTTCTAGTCTGTTTCTAGATTAAATAAACAAACTATGGCAGGGCAATGTGATACAAGCCTGGAATTCTAGCACTCAGACAAGAGATAAGAGAGTGGAATTACATATCGATACCTTCCCTGGACCAGGTAGAATAATTTTGTCTCAGTAAAACAAACCAAACAACAAGAAAGGAATACACAGTTGGAAGTTTGGCCTAATTTTGTCATTATGTTTTGAGAAGTAAAGTTTCCTATTGAATGCACCCCATACATATCCTCACTTGTGTTTTAAATGCTCTTATCATTACAGAACATTCGTAGATGCAAAACAGCTCATGATTCCCATCCCTCATTCTGTTGGATTCCAAATAAATGTGGAAGGATTACAAAAGCTTAAGTCTGGAGAAATAGCAAAGTTCGTCTAATGTAGGACTTTGTAGACCTTGTTAAATTAGAATTTAGATTTAAAATATATTTTTTGGATTTGTTTGTAATTTCATATTCTATAGGATACTACAAAATTCTTTTAAAGTAGAGGGATTAATTGAAAAATTCACAAATAATTCTGGCATTCTATTTGCCTAGATATTCTTTCACAACAGTTATTATTAGAACATAGTTAATAGATAATTTGCAGAGTTCATGTATACCATGTTAATATGAATAATCTAGACAGAGTTGCCAAAAATGGATGACATTAATTTATACATTTAGAAAAACCAATTTTTGAAGGTTTGGTTTAATATGGTATGAAGAGAGTAATTGTGTGACATCTTCTTTCTTCTACCTATATGTACCACAGGAAGCCATTTCCTTATTTACGCGCCTCTGTATACATGGAGAAAAATGCTAGGTTTGGGTTTTTTTTTTCAATTTTGTTTTTTTTATTGGTTCATCCTAGAACTTGAACTCTTGGCATGGACAAGGTCTCTGATCCTGTTTATGCTCAAGGCTCAAGCCCTACCACTTCAACCTCAGTGCCACTTGAGTCTGGCTTTTGCACAGAAGTTTTTTGGAGGTAAGATTCTAAGAAACCTTCCTGCCTGGGAAGGCTTTGAATCATAATTTTCCTATCTTAGCATACTGAATATCTATGATAGTTAAAAAAGTCTAAATATAAATAATATTTACAAGTGTTCTGATCTCAAGAATACCAGTGGAGGAAAAATGATGCAGCTCAGTTTATTGTGGTGTTCTTTTCAGAACAAAGAGGGTGTCACATTAGAAGAGGTGTAGTATTTTTTTCAAAATAGAGATAAGGTATTCATGATGTGAATTAAGGAATTTTAAGGTGTCCCTTACAAATTGGAAACTGTTGGGCTAGGATGACTTTATGGCATAAATCTTGGGATTGATGGTCATAGACATAATAGCTTACTCTTATAAACAATTGCTTACTCTTGAAGAATTAATTATTACACATGCTTCACAGTTTTATCCTCTACAAGAATGTGGCTATTTTTCTGTTTACTTCTCAATCTGTAACACCCCATTGGAAACTGCATCTATTGCAGAATTACATAACATGCAAACAGGTACTGTTTTGAATCTGTTAGGAATGTTGAGAATTTAAAAATGAGTAGTTGTTAGTCATAGGAATTTTGAAGAACACATATATTCTGTCCTCTAAAAAACTTACTTACTTTTAAAATTATGGGTTTCCATAGTATTAAACTGGGTCTGGTCGTGGGGCCTGAACTCTGGGCCTGGGCGCTGTCCCTCAGCTCTTCAGCTCAAGGCTAGCGCTCTAGCACTTGAGCCACAGTACCACTTCCAGCTTTTTTTTTTCTTATGTGGTGCTGAGAAATCAAACCCAGGGCCTCAGGCATGCAAGGCAAGCGCTCTACCACTGAGCCATCTTCCCAGACCCTGTTTTCTGTTTTAGAATGAGAAAGTACTAAATTTATTCTTTTTTGAAAAATTTGGCAAGTATATTGTGAAAATAGTGTCTAGTTGGATAACATTCAAGTTGATAAACCTCTGATAAACAATGGGTAATTAATTCAAATTAGAAGCCAAATAGTATTGATTTTTAAAATGTTACTACATAAAGAATTATATTTACTGTACCAATACAGTAAAATTACATTTTACGCAGCTTATTTTTTTCAATTTTATTATCAAATTGATGTACAGTGACTTTACAGTAATTGTAAGGTAGTGAATAAAAAACATTTCAAACTTGTTACCCCTTCCTCATTTTTCTCACAGTTTTCCTTCACCCCTTCACCCCTCACAAGTTGTAAAGTACATTTCCAACATATTGTCTTGTGAGTATTGCTATTGCATTGGTTTGCCTTTTGTCCTTTGTCTCACCATTATGCTCACCATTGTCTCACCATACAGCAGGGATAAACCATAGGGGAAAACCCCAAAGAAAACAGAAATCACATAGTTCATCAAAAACAACAACCACAAATGAAAAAAAATCTGGTTCCATATCTTGGAATTCATTTTGCTTAGCATCAGCTAATATGGTTACATATATGCATAACAAAGCCACTGGAAAATAATAGCTGCATGGATACTATATCATGAAAACAGCATGTTAACATTTTGATGGTAAAGGTGGAATTACGATTGGTGAATTTGTGGTTCTGATAAAGGATTTTCAACAGTTTTAAATTTATGGCAGGTAAAATTTAATATTTCAAAATTTTTAATAACTTAGCCTATTAAGAAAATTTAAAATTGCCTGGAAGAATAGGCTTTCATGCAAAGAATCCCAGGAAACATAGTAGAGAGGGAGCAATGTGGATGAAGATGGCTCTTTTTCAAAATTAACAAACAAACCTCAGAAACCTTGCTGTAAATCCTGTAGGTTCCCTTGTAATTGTCCTTACCCAGGAACTATATACTCACTGTTTGAAAGAAGGTTGTATTGGAATTTAAATTAAAAGTTCTTAAAAAAATAAGGCATCTAAATTTGTGAATTTACCTTTAATTACCAAACAGTAATTCTCTGAAAAAGATAATTTGAGTCAAAATATTTAGGGAGAAAGTGCCCTCCACAATGAAAGAAGGTGTTGGGATTACACATTTCTGTTTGTAACACTTTCCACAATGTCTTTGGACGTGAAGCAGTGAAACACAGAAAAAAATTTGATTGGATACTTCAAACCAATGATTTCACATTTCGAAGTGGCTCACAAAAAATAATATTCTTATTAATATGAGGTAGTGAAGACTTCTTTTATTACATATGCCAAAAAGTTCAGAAAAGAATTGAGCAAATGGAAAAATTAATAATAAAAGTTTTATTAGAAGCCTTAGCTAAGCGTATTGACTTCAGCAGTCAAGGGAGGCCAAAACTTTTTGATGTAAATTGTGTTAGTATTTTTACTCCCTAAAGTGATTTTACAGAGCCCATTTGGCTCACTACAATGCAGAACTGATTGAATGAAGACATGAAAATACATTCCACATCCAAATGAGGCAATTTGAAGAGTTTTAAAAGAGAAATAATGAAGATGTAGCAGTGGTGGAGCCCGTTGGTCCTTCAGCTTCACTAGACTGGAAGCCAAGAAGCTGTGATTAATTGGAACTCTGACAAGAGCTAAGAGTAGGACATAGAAATAGGACATAGAAGCATTTTCCTTTTGTAACAGACACTTTCTTCCAAGGTATGGGTGATTTAACTCTATTCTCCTCCATACATCTTGGTGAACAAATGCAAGACCAAGAGAAAAATAATATATTAAAATAATTTTGCATAGAATAACTTCACTGTTCCTGATATGGTATCTAAGGAGAATCTTAAGAGAGAAAATAAAAAGTGCAGTATTTTTTGGTTTTCTCTAAGCATCTTCTTAGCAAAATATATCTTTGAGGTTAGACAATTCTGATTGAACCAACAAGTGATGGAGTACTTATTTTTGTGGGCACTTTAGACACAAGAAGTCTTTCAAGGTAAAAGAAAAAAATATATAGCCAAATATTTGTGATCACAGGCTCTTGGACTGTTTTCTGGAGACAAAGTTTTACATTAGATTTCTCCTTATTAACATAGATGTTATTTCATGGCAACCAAATACAAGAGGGAAGTTTTATGGACTCACTTGGCCAATTAAACAACATGAAAGAAGAAAATGGCAAATAATATTTAATGAAATTACTTTGACCAATTACTTTGACAGAAGAAAGAAGAAAAAATATAATTCAAAATACATTGACTTAAAAGTATGAAGAATGAGTAGTGAAGAGAGATTAGAGAAAATATAGAGGATTGTTTTCTCTCCAGTGGAGTAATGGGTTCTTGATCTTGTTTCTTCCATTCTACCTCACAAGCTACCAAGTGTGTCTCAGGACTGGATTATCCAGTTCAGACAGAAAACTCATAGAAGTAAGATACTGTATATAGCAGATATAGGTGATTTATAACCTTAGACAATCTATTTAATTCTGTTCAAATTTCTCCCCTATCCCAAACTTCCCTCTTTGAACAGCTTTCTTTGCTTTTCCCAAGACTGCCCTTCATTAACTGATTAAAATTTTGAGTGGTCATATTCATACTCTCTAGAGATTGCTGTTTGGTTGTGATTTTTGTGTGTTTTTGTTTCTAGTTGTGTTTTTTAACTGAATTTTAAAAGTTTATGCAATTGTGTTACAATTAAATATATCCATCTAATTGTCCAATGCTCCTAGATCAGAGTCACTCCTTCTATCGTTCTCAACCAACCCTTTCTCCAAGATTTATTTCCAATTTACCACTTCCTTCATCATATGTGTACATTCAGTATTCTAGCTGTATTTGCTCCTTGTTCATTTTTCATTCATTCTATGTCTTTACTATAATTCCTCTTTGGTTTCAACTTCCTGATAGTCATTCTGTTAAACTATTAATACTTTGAAAGGTTTATATACATTCCATGGAGTTTCAATCCTGCATATTCTTGAAATGATGTCAGCTTATATTTCCATAATTCATTCATCTGCAGCAACAATTTGCAAGACTGGAGACGGGAAGCACCTAAACATGATTTTTTCTCAACCGTTTGAAAGATTATTTAGTCAAAAAGAAAGTTAAAAAATGGCTTAGAATGTATTACTAACTGCATTTTTATAAATGGCTTTGTACAATGTTGTGATTCTTTTATTTTACATGGAATAATATTTTATACTACCTATATAGGTAGTATATAGAATATATATCATATTCCTAAATAGGAATATGATAGAAATAGAAGACAGATATTATGTTTGTCATATCTCTGATTAGTACCCATATTCAAGACTTAAAGTCATATTTCTTACTATGTTAGACAGAGGGAAAACATAAAATAACATATGATAAGGCAACTATTTGTGATTGTTTAAAATGTACCTTATTAAATGATGAAATTTATTAGCTAACATTTGGGTTTGAAATTTAGGAGGCTGACATATTAAACACATTTCTGAAAGGCCCATACTGAAAAACACAAATTGTGGCTGGTACTATTTCTACATTTTAATGAATGGTTGAACATGTTTGGCATTAGTGCTGTGTAAATAATTCAACTCTATTGTAACTTGCTCCCTACACTTGAAAAACTTGTATTGTCACTAAGTATCATCAACTTGTCAAATGTTATTTTGGCGAAAGTGATTTTAAAAAGTTTATTTGAAAAGGAATATACTTTCAGGAGATTAAATGTAGATTATCATTGGTTTGAGACTGACATTTTTATACCACAGAACCATGTTGTACTGAAGTCCCAGTGTTTTGAAGCACTCCTTAGTGATTCAAATGTTTTTCTGAATTACATTTGACCTCTAAGTCAAGTTTTCGGGCTTTGGTAGAACAATTATAGATCTATCCTTCTAGGAACTATTTTTTTGCCCACTTATGTTGGACTAAAATCTTTCGTTAATCATAGGTGAGGGGTATTAAAAATAATCTTATGACACTTTGTGAACTTGTTCACTCATATGGGCTGGTCATCTGTAAGTTGAATGTTTGAATTACAGTACTTTCTCTCAAATTTTGTGATCTCATCCTTCATTTTAAGTTGCCTTGCATTTCACAATTGCTTACTGCTAATTCCTGCATCTCAAGGAATTGGGGCCCTGCAATATAGGAAATGCGAAATTGAGATGGATCTTCAATTACTTTGTGTTGATATGTTTCATGGGCCTTGGTGAAAACTCTTGCCCCTGTTATCTGATGATGCAGGTAACTGGGCCTTGGGATCTTAGGACCCATGGGTACTGCAGAAGAATAATATTTTTTAGACATCTTAGCAAAATTTGGGCATAATCAGTAAGAATGCTTCAGAAATATGGACAAAAACAGTTTGGGACAAGCGAGTTAAAACAAAAAACAGAGCAGCAGAGTAAAATCCATTACAGATTAGAGGAAAACATTGTTTTTTTCTCTTGTGGATTCAGAAGACCAAGAACAGTTATAATGTATCACAAGTTTATACTAAAAAGATTGCATTGATACGTTTCCTAGTCTAATATATATTTGAAACCTAAATATTTATATTCCAATTCTATTTATTGGAGTAAATAAATATCAATTTATTTGTCAAATTATCAACTAATTCTAGTAAGTTTCATTGTGTGAAATATAAAATCAGCACATAAAAATATAAAATATATAACTATATATAATATGATTAAAAGACACACGTTTTGTATTGTTCTGTTGTAGTTACTGTATCAAAGGCAACTCTGTTTTAAAGTATGATTCCATTATCTCTACTTCAGTGTTTGATAGAGTTAGAACTAAAGCTTTATCATTTGTAGATTTACAGCATGGAGGCAAGAGAAAAGACTGTGATTAAAACATTATCAATTTAATGCCTAATAATGAGGAGAAACATATGCACTTCTCCTGCAACTATGAAAATATTTGGTGATAAAAAGGCAGTAGTGTAAGTTCCTGCCAGGAACTTAGAGACAGGTCAGGACATTAAGTAATCATGCATACGAACAATTTTTTCACCTTCTTGGCTTTAGCTACTTTTAAATGGAATGTATAATAAACAATTATATTTTGATAAAATACCTTCTCGTCTGAACAGTTCTGTTTGAACTGTTCATCTCTCTATGATCCCTTATAACCAAGATTAGTTTTGTTCTAGTAAGAAAATCTTTGCTGTCATGGTAAGGTATTCTGGTTGGTCTCTTCCCACATGGAAGAAGGGTAAAGGCTCAGGTAGACATTTGTTCCAGTAAAACTTTATTTGGGAAAATGTCAGCTGAAGAAGTTTAGAAGTAGCTCTTAAGCAACGCTTAGTTTGAATCCATTAGGTCCACAAAGCTGGATAAATAAGTACTTGAGAAACCATCACATTTGGACCAAACTATAAATAATAGAGAGTATGATCAAATTCCAAATAAAAAGATTTAAGATACTCATTGGCAAAAAAAGTTTGGAAATGTGAGCAATCGACTGATCAATATAATTTTTTCCACTATTCACAGAATTTTAAGGAAATAAGATCAATAGCATTGTTAGGAACAATAAGGTTTCCTTGTTACAAGTAGGCACCCATAGATATAAGCCTGTATAAAGATTGCATCATTAACTATTAAATTTAGAGGATACTACATGCTTCAGCAGCAAGTATACTCAAATTACAATACAGAGATTAACATGGCACTTGCACAAGTACAATATGAAAATTTGAGAAGTATTCCATATTTTTCATTCTTCACATGCAAGAAATGAAAAAAAGTGATTAAAAAGTTGATGACAAAATTACAAGTGTAACAATACCCGTAATTCATATAATTAAGTTTGACATCAGTGTATTAAATCACCTCAGAAAGGTGTTTACATAGCATAAACTTTACAAAACTTTTCAAAATAGACAACATTGTCATTTTATCCCAAAGAAAAATAATATTAAGACCTAGAAAAAAAGGACTCAAACTGTTTCTATATGGAATACAATCCAAAAGGACACATTAATGATCCTATATATTATAAAATAATATAGAATTCAAAGTATATCTAGGAGAAAATAAATTATGAACATTATGCAAACATAGAATATAGAATATTTTAAAATATACTTTTTCAGACAAGCACCAGAAATATTTTAGTTTCTGTACTACTCATTTCAACAGGTAAATTAAAATTATTTCTTATTAAAAAATCACAAACTCTGAAGAAGTTATTATACATGTTTACAAAAACTATTGAATATATTTTTCCATCCAAGGCAGGCAATTCACTTGGAAGAATTCCGCGGAATCCATGAATTTTTACAGTAAAATTTTGGTGCTGCCGGGCACTGGTGGTTCATGCCTATAATCCTAGCTAAACAGGAGACTGAGATCTGAGGATCATGGTTCAAAGCCAGCCTGGGAAGGAAAGTCTGTGGTACTCTTATCTCAAATAAACCACTAGAAAACTGGAAGAGGAGCTGTGTCTCAAGTGGTAGAGGGCTCACCTTGAGCTGAAGATCACAGGGATAGCTCCAGGCCCAGAGTTCAAGCCCCATGACCGACCAAAAAAAAAAGATATTGCTTTTATTTGGATTGTGAAAATATTTTGTAGGGACACAAAAGATGGACTTGCATTTTTGAAATTTAAGAAACTTAACCCGACCATTAGGACTTCGGTGAACAATTTGTACAGCCTTTCACAACTTCATAGAGGTAGTGATACATACTTATCCTTTTGGCAATATCGAATACAGTTTCTTCTATGTTGTTCTTCAGGCCTGGATTTATATAATAGTTCAACAGAAGGCGATCCAGCGTATATTTGCTATCTCAATTCTCAACATCAAGATATAAGGGTGTCAAGAGTCCTTTAGTTTGGGGAAGTGTTACTGTGTCTCAAGCGGTAGAGGACTCCCCTTGAGCTGAAGAGCACAGGGACAGCACCCAAGCCCAGAGCTCAAGCCCCATGACCGAACAAAAAAAAAAAAAAACCACAAGAACAACAAAAATCAAACAAACAAAAATTTTTGGGCTGGGAAAGTGGCTCAGTGGTAGAGTGCTTGCCTTGCATACATGAGGCCCTAGGTTCGATTTTTCAGCACCACATAAGCAGAAAAAAAAGCGGGAAGTGGTGCTGTGGCTCAAGTGGTAGAGCGCTAGCCTTGAGCTGAAGAGATGAGGGACAGCGTCCAGGCCCAGAGTTCCGGCCCCACGACCAGACCAAAAAAATTTTTTTAAAAAAAGAGTCCTTTAGTTTGGGCATTGGTATCTGTATCAAGATGAAGTAAGAAAGAAGCCACTCTGGTATTATTCCACGTATATGCACTGTTCAGGGGTGTCCAGTCATCTACAGTTATTGCATGTGCCGCTTGAGACACCAACTCACTGACAATGTTTAATTGTCCACCGTAGGCTTCTCGAAGAGGGGTATACTTATCATCATCCCTACTATTCACATAAGTGGCCTTTTGGGAAAGAAGTCTCCGCACTGTAGTAAGCTGAATATTTTCGGCAGCACAATGAAGAAATATGCTTGGATCCTTCTCCAATTTTTTTTCTTGCAATTGATACCATTCCTTACTTTTTCACCTTGTTCCCCATATTCCTAAGAATTGCCTAACCAGAGACTTTGAGTGCCAGTGGGAATGAGGTGTCCATTTATTTCCCTAATAGTTCACATTGGTTGAACTGGTCAGAAATATCTGGTGAATTTTCTGTAACTGTTTATTCCCCATGATTGTTTTTTCTCTTTTTCCAATTTTACTATTCGAAATTATTCTAACTGGAGAGTAGGGAATTGATGGAGAGCAGAGGAAAGATATTCCTCCATATTCAAATGTACACACTGAAAATGAGGACCAGTGATGTCTTCATGTGCAGCTTATTCTAGGCATGAGAAAATAGGAAATAATGTCTTCTATATAAATGATTTGGGAAATGGCAGAGCAAAAAGTGAAATGATACAACCAAAAATATAAAAGCAAAATAAATTAGGATAATTATGGAGCAATCATATTATCTATGAGAACCATGAAAGGGAGAGAGAAAGAAAGAGACAGATGTGTAATGACGTAGCTAGCCACAAAATCAATGCCTCTGATCAATTTGTAGAGCAAACAAAATTTTATTTTTTAAAAGAGATGGAAATCGAATTTATGTATTTACTTGAAGTTAGTAAATACATTTTTAGTAGCCTACGTAAAGAGACATAACTTTACCAAATTACAGACAGTAAAATAAATCCTTGATAGTTCTAGTAACAGATCTGACTGAAATCAGTTGAATCATACTTTTCTTGTACAATGAAGGAATAAGAGGGTAGTAAAGCAGCTAGAGAAGGCAGGGAGATTGTATCTGTGACAAAACTTTGTGGAAATTGGTATTGAGGATTTCTTACTGGTGATCCACTTGCACTGGAAGCATGATTCTGAAGTATTGCTTGCCGATTCTGAACTACTGATTTGATCATTATATTCTCCAAGAAGAAAATGAGAATTGACAGTGAAGGACTACTAATACATTTTGACCTTCTCACTAAGCACTTTCAATCATCAAAATTACATGAAGACAATAGACAGGCCTACTTTTTAGATGAAAGCAAGTTTCTTATAAAAACAAGGAATGTATGTAGTCATGCAAAGCACTTCTATTTTACCAATGCCTCATACATTTTTCTAATGTTGGGTACCAATAAATAATGGATCTATTAGAAAGCTCTTAAGGCTCCTATGTTCAATAGTGAGTTCTCTTACACTATATCATGGTATTTTTTGTGTATGGTTTTAAGAATAAATTTACATTACTAACTTGAATTTCTGACAGGACAGTATCATCACTGTACATCTTGCTTCTATACTCTCATTTTAAAATTACCATCTAAGTATGTGCATTAGATAACTATATAGGAAAAAGTAGAAGCCACACTGATGGTTTATGTCTTTAGTAGTAGTTAATCAGAAAGATGAAATCTGAGCATTGTGGTTTGAAAGCAGACCAAGAAAAAACAGTCCATTAGATTCTGATTTTAAAGTAACCAGCAAAAGCTTGAAATGGAGCTGTGGTACAAGCAGTAAAATGCTAGCCTTGAGAAAACTGAAACAAAAAATAAATTCTGGGACAAAGCTAGGCCCTGAGATCAAGCCCTAGTATTAGCACCAAACAAATAAATTAATTAATAAGGTAATTAATTAATTAAAACTAAATTAAGTGGTCTCATGTGGAGAGGCATGTAAAATGTAACATGCGTGTTAATGGTTTATGTATTATTTTGTAATAAGGCATATTATCATTTGTCCTAATCACTAATATTTTATGTGGACTTTTTTGTACAATAAACCCTCAATTTAGCATGCATGTATATGTGTGTGTACATGTGCGAACATGTGTGTATGTGTATATGTGTGTGTGTGCTGTTGCAATGTTGCTTGCCAATGTGGACAGGGTGAGGCTGAAAAAAAGCTAACTGTGTTGCAATGTTTTTATTTATCAGTGTTCTGTCATGTCATTTCAGTGGAACCATCCTTTGTACATATTATTTGTCTAATAATATCATAATCAAAGCATTTACAATATTAAGTTAGAAAAAGAGACCGCTGTCAGCTCTTATTGTATGTTAGGTAAAAAGATTCAGACATAATTAGTTGGTAAGTTGTTGCTATAAGATGAGTGTCAGTACAAAATACGTATTTGACCTCTTAAATTGGTTATACTTTTAAGATACACTCATAGAGTGATTTGGACTGACTTGACCAAACAGGTATTACTCTCTGATTATTCCTGTGAAACACAAGTTGGATAAACTCTTTCCGGATTTCTGTTGAAAATCACTTTCTTTGCAAGATTATATCTATTCTCACTAAGAGATAATCCAACCCATATTATGTTTGAATATCCCATCTTATTCATTGAAAATAAGTATTGTGGATATGCTTGTTAGATATTCCTTTCAAAAACGAACAAACAAAAAGCAAGTGTTATTTCCAGATTGTGGGTGCATTTGAAGGTGTTTTGTACATGCACAGGTATCTTTACTAATGGCTCTTTTGTGGGAGAAAATACGGCGACTTTAACAAATAAGGCTTTTTGAATATCTCTTCCAATATACATAACATCTCGGAGCAAGTCTTGCAATTTCTGAAAATCTTTTAAATATTTTAGTATTATTTCAGTTCATTGACTGTAGAGCTAAAATTTCTGAAATATTGTTAAGATCTGAAAATGTAAGTGGGTATATACCCATTTTTATGCTTCATTTTATGAAAACCCAGTTTTTATGAAAGTAAATGGAATAGAATAAAAGAATTAAGTGAATTGGGTAAGCTAATTATTAGTGTAATTTTGTTTTCTATTAATAGTCTATTGAATGTAGATGATGCAGTTAAATTATTTCCTCTATACTTCAGTTAGGTTTAGAATCTTTATAGTTATGAGTGAACTTTTAGTATAAATAAAGGTCTTTTAAAATGATTAGGATTGACCTTGTGCTTTTTGTCCTACTCCCAAGAAAATGAGTTATTTTTAAGTGTTAATAGTTTATCATTATGATTATCATAGCGAATCATTATCATTATCATAGGGACTTAAAAATGCAGTAGTATTGTTGTCTTTTTAAACCAATTGTATTCACAAGTTGGAGAGTCTTTAATTCATAATTAGGTCTTGGTGTCAATGATTTTTAACCTCTTGTTCCTAACATTAATAATAGGTAAGACTGCATTTTTGGGTATATGAAAGGTAAAATATTTATCTGGGGTCAAATGTGATTTTATATCAGTCTTTCTTTAATAACATTTTAAAGTTGTACATTTCTCTCAAAATGGTGGGTATAAAAAGCAATCAAAATACTTCTAATGGTAAACAATTTAGGTGAGCTACAATGTGGAAACGATTGCTCCAAAAGACCTGCAGTCTGTTTCCATCAGGAATTGGGCAGGTCATTCTTTCAGTAAGACTGTGTTAACCAGAGATGGGGTACCCAGGCAGTGCAGTGTTGAGTGAAGGCATATTTTGAGCTAGAAATCAAGAATTGTTATAGTTTAGCAGTTCCTTTCACCAGGGAGGTATAAATTGATTATGAACTTGGAGTTTTCTTATTACAGTTACTTATTTTCTTTTTTTTTTTTGTTGTTGGTCATGGGGCTTGATCTCTGGGCTTGGGTGCTGTCCCTGCGCTCTTCCACTCAAGGCGAGCGCTCTACCACTTGGACCACAGTGCCACTTCCAGTTTACTAGTGGTTTATTAGAGATAAGAGTCTCACAGTCTGTCCTGCCCGAGCTGGCTTTGAAGCACAATCCTCAGATCTCAGCCTACTGAGTAGCTAGCATTATAGGCGTGAGCCACCGGTGTCCAGCTTAGTTACCTATTTTCTAACAAAGATAAAGGAAATATTATTAGAGTGTGCACAATAATTTTGGGAATTTTCCTAGAATTAGTAGGCTGAGTGCTGGTATTTAGTTATAAAATAGAATGAAGTTAGTTCATATAGTGGGAATGGAACGCAAGCTAACACTTACCGTGTGTAGAATGTTGTACTAGTAATTCCAACTCTGAAGACTTAAATATCATCATCTTAGAATTAAAAATAGAAATAGTTTCACTTGATGGGATTATTGTGAGGAATAAATTAGATACCAAAGGTAAAGTACTTGGAAAACCAATCAGAATTTGATACTTTCTACCTTTTATTTTATCATGTGATATATTCTAATATTTTGACTCATGGTTTAAGGTCAGATGTCTCCATTGTTTTTAATTATATTTTTATTAAATAGTTGTACGAAATGTTTTCCATTCAATGAATCAGTTTATAATTACAATGGATCTTTACATAACTTTCTCACATTTTTCCAAACCTCAACCCACTTTCGCTTTTATTAGTTTCATACTATCTGCATTGAATATTATGGCTTAACTCTCTACTTCCATAAGTCTCTTTATTTCTTCCCTTTGATTTCCCCTCACATTTTCCAAGTGGTAGCCTCCTGGTATTCATTTTGTTGGATTAAAAGTTCAATTTTATAAGAAATTACACCTGTTAAATACTCCTCTACAAATAGCATGCTTTGATTAATACTGTTGTTTAACTTGCATAAAATTCTGGCTTCTAAATACGCGTTCTTTTTGTGTCTGGCTGTGACTTCGTTTACTTAACATAATTTTAGTTCTATCCATTTCTTTGCAAATGCTGTAACAGTCTTTATAATGGATGGGTGCAATCCAATTGTGTATATGTGCAACATTTTCTCCAACCATGCCTCTGCTAAAGTGCGTCTGGGCTGTTTCCATAAATTCTCTACGGTGAGTAGTGCAGTAGTGAACATGATTGTGAGAGTGATTTTATGCTAACCTTTTGGAAAAAATCATCACTGATTTTCTGGGAGCAATCCTCTAGCCAATTTTCCAGAATTAGCACATCCCTTCCTTCATCTATATCACAACGTTTTTCAGGTCCTCAAAAACACACTACTCCCTACAGGTACCAATCAGCTAAATCTACACCGTGCCCATATTCTTTTGTTGTTGTTATAGTTTTCTTTCCGGTCGAGGGGCCTGAACTCTGGGCCCCTCTGGTGCTGTCCCTCAGCTTTTTTGCTTAAGGCTAGCAATCTACCACAGCGTCACTTCTGGCTTTCTTCTTTTTGCTTATGTGGTGCTGAGAAATCAAACCCAGTGCCTCAGGCATGCAAGGCTAGAGCTCTACCACTGAGCCACTTTCACAGCCCCGATGTGCCCATATTCTTTTAATACATTTTTCATAATTTTACACATAATTTAGTGAGAACATTCTATGTACTTTCCTAATGAGGGAATGAGGTATATGACAATAGAGCAAAAGTAAGAGATATGGAATTAAATTAGCTATTATCATATTTTAAATAATTTTCAGCTCTAACTCATAGCCTCATTTATTATTATTGTAATATTTATTTGATTACTTCACCTATCCCCTAAATTAAAACATGTGAATTATATACAAAGGCAAAAAATTGTGGTTTGATTTTGACACTCATGTGTGAGGATGCACAATATGGGCAAATAAAGGGATTGGAATTAATAGCCATTATCCATTTTGTTAAATGGTTTTCTCAAACTGATTCTCACAATTCATATTTCATTCAACAACAAGAAACATGTGAAAATTCCCTTTGTTTTGCTCCTCATTAAACTTGTTTCCATGTTATTTTATAATGAAGGATGATTTCATAAATCTACTGTAGATACAAAAATATGTTAAATATTTCTATATGTATGCATTGATATAAATATAAACATATATATTATAAAGGTTATAATGATAAATTATAACTTCTGTAACTGTACAATTTACTAAATTATTAAAAACATGGGCGACTCAGGCCTGGAATCCGGGTTACTCAGGAGGCTGAGATCTGATGATCATGGTTTGAAACCATCCTGGTCAGGAAAGTCCATGAGCCTCTTATCTCCAAACAACCAACAGAAAATCAGAATTGGAACTGTGGCTCATAGTAGTAGAGTGATAGCCTTGAGAGAAAAGACTCAGAGATATCACCCAGGCTCTTAGTACAAGAACTAAAATCTACCCCCAAAAAGTATTTAATTTACACCTGTGTAAATAGAGTATTTCCTTCACCCAAATGCACATCCATGCTCATTTGCAAAGTAACTCTGTTATGTTTGGAGTACCACATAATATTATCACTTAAGTAGAAAGTATTACAACATGGATAAATTCTACCTCTCTCATGGATTTTTCTCCACTCAAATATTCAAATCTTGCAATTATTCCCATTATTTAAAGTCATAGCTTTTTTTTTCTTTAATACACATAAGATTGGAATTTGAATTGAGTGTCTTGTGTCTCCTAAATGGATGTTCTTACCACTTTGGCATGCCCACAGCCCTAAATTATCCTGATTAACTTTCAGATAGAATCTTGCTTCCAACTTGTGTGTGATCGTGGGCTCAGTCTACTTTATGTTATACTTCCTGGAATTTAGAATTTTTAACAAGTGCCTCGCATTGTGTACAGATCTTTCTGTCTAGTCTGAGCTTTAACCACTATCCTCACAATAGTAGACTCCCTCGTAGTCAGGATTTTCATAAGCTTATCATAGCTATTTTTAAAAAAATCTTTTCATTTCCTGCAGGTTCTTGAGTACTGAGTTAATTGGTGTTTTCTTGGGTTGTTTTGTTTCTTTTGAATGTATGTGTTGAGTTGTTCCTCATTTTTCCTTTGGTTTCTTTCACTCAAGTTCTTACTTATAGTGCGGAAAAACCAATTCTTCTTTCTCAAGATAGTCAAGGTGAACATTATTTATTCCAAAACAATTCCAGTAATATTTAAACACCTTCAGAAATTTCGAGAAGATGGCAGAGGAGAATCTGGTGGCTAAACAAGCTCTTGCATAGAAAGCAGTTCTAATGTTCCAATGAACAGTCCTAGGCACACCAAGTGTGCCATCACAGTACAGAGAGTTTGGGCAGAGAGGGAAAATCCAGGTAAGGAGACAGATCTGAGCATTTTCCAGCAGCCATGGCTGAGGTTGCTGTGGCGACTGTGGTGCCATCCATAGCCGCCATAACTACAACCCAGAGAGTCTGGGATAAATGTGCCAGATGCAGCGGGCAAGCAGATTTTACTCAAAACGAGCAAGAACTGACAAGTAGCAGATATCTTCATCCTGCAGATAGCAGACCAGAGGCTACCCAGGAACCCACACTCCAGCGTGAGTACAAAACTGACATCCTCACTCCTTCTCAAAGGGAGCAGAGGAGGGAAGGACACCCCTCCCCCCAACACCGGAGATATCCACCTTTGATGTAGACAAAAGCCTGGCTAAGTAGCTAGATCCAACTCAGTTCTTTGATGAAAACAAAAGAGTCATTTAGCGAGTCACAAGTACCTACCCTGACCTGCCATTCTCAACTCCACCCATGGGAAAGTCACCACAACAAGGCAGAGAAAGCTACACCCACGAAGAGTGGCCTTCTTCACTGGGTAAACAGAGCCAGAGGCTGCCCCTCCCTACAACAGCCCTGACAATCAATTGAAATTCAGTAAACATAAACCCTGAGAATGGCTCCAGGCTGGGCTCTGTGAATGTCTCAGAAGCTAGCCCCTCAGGGAAGCTACTGTTTGCTGAAAGGCCTCAACTTTACCCAGAACCCAGCCTTATCACAGCAACTCCAAACTAGAGGAAACAGCCACCTCCCTCTTTTGTGATACTCAAAGCAGATCTCCCTCCCACTGAACTAGCCTGGGAGGCGATCACAAATTCTGGGTAAACAAACAGAATTTTTTCTGCCTGCCCAAACAAACTGACTTAAGAAACCAATCAAGCCACAGAAAACCAAACACCACAAGCAAACCAGAGACTCCACCAAGAGACTGTTTACTGACACAAGGGAGATACAGGATCTTCCCATCAACCCCCCAAAAACAAAATCAAAGAAGTCTTTTTTGGTATCTTTTTAAATTTTTACTTTTTAATTATAAAAATTGTTCTCATTAATCTTTTTTTTCTTCCTCTTATAACTTTTAGGTGTATGTGTGTGTGTGTGTGGGCTTTTTTAAAAAAAAGTTTACTGACATGTTGGTCTATTTTGTTCTTTCTTTCTCATTCGTTTTACTTTTTCATCTTTTGTTCTTTTTGCATGAATTATTTGTTGTTCTGTTCACCTCCTATATACCTGTCATTGATTATAAGACCTTATCCCCAATTGTGTACATTCTTAATCCAAAAATGTATTACTCAATTCAAAACCTCTTAGGATTAAATTCCTTAATAGCAGTATTATTTATTTATACCTATAAATTATTTTAAGTATTTTTATTTTTTAGTTTTTCAGGTCTCCTTTCTATCCCTCCCCTCCTCTCATCCCCGTTCATCTCTCAATTTTACTTCTTTAAATTTTCATTACTTTTAAGAGTTTCACTTTTTAAATTTAAATATTTGTATTTCCCTTTTTGCTTGTCTCTTATTTAAATTTTTTTCTTCTCTCTTTTCTATCATTCTTTCCAATCCATTTCCCTCTGTGAGATTAGGACTTGGTTAATTTCACTCTCCTTTTACCTTTCCACATCCCTCTAACCCAGTTTTCCCCACCTTTCTCCCTAAACATAACAATTTCTGGTTTTTCAAATTATTCTTTGGTATTCTTAGCCCATTAAAACATAGTTATTTAATGTTGAATGGACTGTATCTGTTGAACTAGATTGCATCTTCAAACATTTGACTATGCAATTACAGGGCTTTGGTTGATGCTTGCCTTAAAATGGTGTTCTAGTACAAAACTGGCATTACTTTCATCCCAAATGGGAAGAACAAGCAAGAAAAACACAAGGAAAAAGGCAAGTCCGGGTATCTCAATTCCCATTCAAGATAATCAGGTGACAGAACAGATGAGAGTTCCCAAAAAGCTCTACAAACACTACTGGTAAACATGGTGAATGAAAAGATTGAAACCCTGCAAAGGACTCAGTGTGAACGTGTTAGGGAGAGAGAGGAGGCAAACCAAAGATCAAAACAGGAAGCTCATGGGCTTGAGAAAGCTACTCAAAGATTGATACTGGTATTGTATGAGCAGGTTGAGAATACTCAAAGAGAAATAAAGGAATTGTGTGAGCAGGCTGAGATCAGTCAAAGAGAACTACAGAAGTTACATGAACGTGAGAAATCTAATCAAAGAGTAATACAAGAATTGCAAGAGCTGGATGAGCATAGACAAAGATCAATAGAGCCATTCATGGAATCCATAAACACTCACCTGAAAGGAGTCAGGGAGACCACAAAGGGAATGTTGAATGGAGCCCAACAGAAGGAATGGGAGTCCAAGGAAACCATAACCAATCAACTAAGTGATTTGAGAGTAAACACTGAACACCAAATTAAGGAAGTAAAGAATTTCATACAAGATCTAAAACACAGCTCCAACAAAGAATTTGAAGCCATAACAGCCGACCAATTAAAAGGAAAAGAAATGAAAAATAAAGTAGAAAGTCTTGACAGTAGGTTAGCCTATGCAGAAGATTGAATCTCCGGCAGTGAAGACAGCCTAGGTATTATAGAGAAAAAACATACAACTATCCAAGACAAATTCAAGGAAGATGATAGATCTATTTAACATTTGAAAGACACCATCAGAAGGCCTTATCTGAGGGAAATGGGTGTAGAGGAGCACAAAGAGACAGAAGGTAATGTTATAGAAAATGTGTTCAACAGGATCCCAGCAGAGAACTTCCCAACAAGCAAAAAGATAGGCATATTCAGATACAAGAAGCTTTTAAAACTCTAAATAGACCAGACAAGAACAGGACTTCCCATCGTCCAACTAATTATAAGCCACACAGGATCAATTAAGACCAAGGAAAAGATCCTTAAAGCTGTCAAGGAGCAAAGATCAGTCACCTATAAAGGAAAACCAATTAGAATCACCTCAGATTTCTCAAAAGAGACAATTAAAGCAAGAAGAACCTGGAATGGTGTATGCCATGCTCTAAAGAGAAACAACTATCAACCAAAAATAGTGTACCCAGCTAAACTCTCCTTCATAATTGAAGGTCTAATAAAAATCTTCCATAGCAAAGAAAAACAAACAATATATCTCCACCAAATCAGCTCTACAAAAGATTCTTAAAGATGTCCTAAACATAGAAAAACAACAAGACCACAATAAGGGCCAAGAAACCACATACAAACAGAATCCAAGAACCATAGAAAGAATCCAGAAGGCGCAGCACCCAAGAAGGTGGATAAAATGGCAGGAGCACCCAAATACCTCTCAGTCCTCTCTCTCAATATTAGGGGATGTAACTCTCCAATTAAGTGACATAGACTGTCTAGTTGGTTTAAAATGCAAGATTCTTCTATCTTCTACCTTCAGGCATCACAACTTGCCTATAAAAATCAAACACATTTTGAAAGTGAAAGGCTGGAACAAAATCTACCAAGCAAACGGCCCCCCAAAACAGGCAGGAGTTGCAATCCTAATATCAGATAAAATAGACTTCAAATTAACATTATTGAGGAGAGATAAAGAAGGTTACTACATACTAATATCTCTTTCAGGAGGATATTAAAATTCTAAATATTTGCCAAACAATAGTGCACCCAAATTTATCCAAGAAATACTACTTTAAATCTCACATAGATCCAACGACATTAATTGTTGTGGACTTTAACAAACCACTATCCCCACTAAATAGATCAACTCGGCAAAAACTCAACAGAGAAACCGCAGATCTCAACAAGTGCATACATCAACTGATTTAGCAGACATCTAGCAAATATTCATCCAGTAGCATCAGAGTACACTTTTTACTCAGCAGCACATGGAACATTTTCCAAATCAAACTTGTCAAAATTCAGAAACATTGAATTCATATCTTGCATTCTATCAGACCAAAAGGGAATAAAATTAGAACTCGACACAAAAAGCCACCAAAGAAAGTCCAGTAAAAGATGGAGACTGAAAAACACTCTGTTCAAACATCAGTGAGTCATGGAAGAGCTTAGAATCGAGGTTCAAATGTTCATATTATTCAACAAAAACTAGCACAGAGATTTTCTGCTCCTCTGGGACACAGAAAAGGCACGATTTAGAGGCAAGTTTATAGCTCTGAGTTCCTATATAAACAAATTAGAGAGACCTGGAACCAACAATTTAATGAGATCTGACACTCCTTGAAAAAGAGAATCAATATAAACCCCAATCCAGTTGATGGAAAGAAAGAATTAAAATTCAATCAGAATTAAATGAATTAGAATCCAAAAAACCCATATGAAGAATCAACAAAATGAGAAGGTTCTTCAAAAAAATTAACAAAATTGACAGACCCTTAAAAAAGAAAAAGAAGAGAACACACCCAAATTAATAAACTCAGAGATGAGAATGGAAACATCACTACAAAAACAACCAAGATTTAGAACATTATAAAGGAATACTGCTCAAAACTTTATGCTAATATGTTTGAGAACTTGGCAGAAATGGACATTTTCCTGGCAAATATTGACATGCAGAAACTAAGATGAGTTAAACCATCTTAACAGGCCCATATCAAGCATTGAAATAGAAAGAGAAATAAGAGAACTCCCATCTAAGAAAAACCCAGGAATAGATGGTTATACAGCAGAATTCTACAAGGTCTTCAAAGCAGAGCTCACACCAATAGTCCTCCAACTCTTCAATGAAATTGAAAGAGAAAGTTCACTACCGAACTCTTTCTATGAAGCCATCATAACCCTCATCCCCAAACCCTCATCAAAGAAAAAGCACTATAGACCCATTTCTTTGATGAACATTGATGCAAAGCCTCTCACCAAAATTTTAGCTAATCAACTTCAACAATTCATCCAAAAAATCATACATCATGAGCAAACAGGATTCATTTCAGGGATGCAAAGCTGCTTCAATATGCACAAATCAATTAACATAATTCATCACATCATCAAGACCAAGTATAAGAACCACATGGTTATCTCAATAGTTGCAGAAAAAGCCTTTGACAAGATCCAACACCCCTTTATGGTGAAGGTCCTGGAAAAATTAGGAATCTATGGAACATTCCTCAATACAATAAAGGTTGTGTATGACCAAACTACAGAAAGCATTATACTCAATGGTGAAAATCTAAAGCTATTCCCTCTAAACTCTGGAACGATACAAGGAGGCCCACTCTCTCTACTGCTCTTCAGTGAAAAAAATAAAGAGGAACCCAATAGGGAAAGAAGAAGTATAGCTTTCCCTCTTGGCAGATGACATGATCTTGTATTTAAAGACCCCGCTCCCAACTTACTCAAGGTTACTCAAAACTTGGGCAAACTAGAAGGGTATGAAATTAACCCTCAAAAGTCAATGGCTTTTCTGTATGCCAACAATGAGAAAATTGTGGCTGAAATTAGGAAAGCAACTCCATTTGTAATAGCCCCACAAAAAATACAATACCTACGAATTACCTTAATCAAAGGAGTGAAGGACCTCTATGATGAAAACTTTAAATACCTGAAAAAGGAAATCAAAACAAACTTAGAAAGTGGAAAAACTCCCATGTTCCTAGATTGGAAAGATCAAATCGTGATAATGGCAATACTTCCCAATGGTATCTACAAATTGAATGTGATACCTATCAATATTCCAACCTCACTCTTCAAGGACATAGGAAAGGCAATCCAAAAATTCATATGGAACAATAAAAGACCCTGAATAGCAAAAACAATCCTTAACAGAAAGAACAGTGTAGGAGGAAAATAAGTACCAAATTTCAAACTCTTCTACAAAGCCATAGTAAGCAAAACAGCTTGGTGCTGGCACAAGAACAGACCTCAGGACAAATGGAATAGAATTGAAATGAACCTAAAGACCTACAGCCATCTAAACATTGATAAGAGAGCTGAAAAAAATAGAATGGAAGAAAGACAGCCTCTTCAGTAAGTGGTACTCTCAAAATTGGTTAACTACTTGTAGAAAAATAAATCTAGATCCTTATATATCACCCTGTAGCAGAATCAACTCCAAATGGATCAAAGACCTCACAATATGAAGACATTCTGAAAACATTACAGGATGGAATAGGAGAAACCCTAGATCTCCTTGGTACAGGCCGAAAATTGCTTAATATATACCCAGAAACACAACAAATCATAGAAAGGTTGACAAATGGAACTGCATGAAATTGCAGAGCTTTTATATGGCAAAGGACATAACTCGCAAGATCCATAGAAAGTCCACAAATTGGGAGAAGATCTTCACTAGCCATACAATGGACAAGGGTCTTATATCTAAAATATATCTGCAACTCCAAAAAATTAAATCCCCCAAAAACAAATCCTAAAAGAATCAACAGCCCAATAAATAAGTGATCTAAAGGCTTAAAGAGAAACTACTCTGAAGAGGAAGGAAAGATGGCCAATAGACACATGAAGAAATGCTTAACCTCCCTAGCTATAAAAATTGCAAATCAAAACAACATTGAGATACCACCTCACCCCAGTTAGAATGGCTATAATCAAGAACTCTAATAACAACAGATGCAGGAGGAGATGTTGATAGGGGAACCCTACTGCATTGTTGGTGGTATTGTAAACTTGTTCAACCACCTTGGAAAGGGTATGGAGGTTCCTCAAAAGACTTCATATGGAGCTTCCCTATGACCCAGCAATCACACTTTTGGGCATTTACGCAAATGATCACAAAGAAGACCACACTAAAGCTCCCAGCACAACTATGTTTATGGCAACATTATTTACCATAGCTAAGCCTGGAACCAACCCACATGCCCCTCCGTAGATGAATGGATCAATAAATTGTGGTATATATACACAATTGAATTTTTTGCCTCCATCAGAAAGAATGACATTGTCCCATTGTTAGGAAAATGAAAGTCTTGGGAAAAATTATATTAAGTGAAGTAAGCCAAGCCCAAGTACACTTAGGCCCCATGGTTTCCCTTATTGGTAATAAATAGGATATGTCTGAGACAAGCAGAAAAGGTAAGATTCGTTGATGTTAGGTGAAATGTACCCCAAGATAAGCATTCAAATATTTTTTCTTTCATGCGATTGTTTCTAACATATTTATAAGATGAATTTTTGTTGCTTTGTATGTCCCTTCCCCACCATAAAGCTCCTGTTTTCACTGTATTTTATGTTGGTATAGTTTTTGGAGGGGATGGGAAAAAACAAATCTTTTAAAAAAAGGATAGAGTTGGATCCATTGTAACAATGAGATGTACAAGATGTTTTGTCGAAAAATGAACTTTAAAATTTTCGCAAGGCGGGGCATAATCGGGGGGAGGGGCAGGAGGGATGAGATGGAAAGTGATAGGAAGTGGAAACAAAAGAGGAGGCAACAATGCTTGATAAGAAATGTACTCATTATCTTGCCCATGTAATTGAAACTCTTCTGTATGGTATTTTCAGAATAATAAAAAAAAAACCTTCATACCTATTAATGGTATACGAATTCTATGTGTTTAGAAGGGTCTTTTTATCTTCACAGCCGTTTTTGGCATACACAGACATATCATGGATTATATGAAGATAATAAATTTCCAGACGCTTGCCAGGAGGAGTAAAACCTACAGTTTATTTTTTTCCAGATGCTTCCCATTTCATGAAAGAAATATGCTGCTTGATGTAGGATTTCACAAAATTATATTGCTAGAAAGAACTTAAACAGTCATCTAACATTACAGAGATCAGGGAGATGAATTGATCTCTTGAATAATTTACTTTTGGGTCAAATAGAGCAGGCGGCCAAAAAGAGAGTAGACTTTAGAGAAACATGATGAGTTGTATGTAAATAGGTGCTTAGCTGATTTTGTTCATTTGTGAACTAATACAGGGAAATAAAGTACAGCAAGGTAAAAAAAAAAACAAATAAAGAACTCTGCATTGAAATACTCATTTGTGTGTGTGTGTGTGTGCACACCCGTGCCTGTACACACACGTGCATGTTCATGTGCTCATGCATGCATTCATCATTCCTGCTCTAAGCATCTGTGCCCAAGGTAGTGGTCTACCACTTGAGCCACTGCTGCACTTCTGGTTTTTTGGAGATAATCACATGTTTTTTCATGATTGTACTGGCTTTGAAAAGTGGTTTTCAGATCTCGGCCTCCAGAGTAGCTAGCTAAGCTGATTCACCCTCTGAGTAGCTCGCTAAAATTCTGTTTGTCCTCTATGCTTCATTGCTTTTTTATTCTTTTTCTGAGGTAATCACAAACCTGTCATATAAATGTCTAATTGCTTTAAAAATACTGTTACTGTTTGGCACCAGGGGCTCCAATCTGTACTCTTAACTACATAGGAGGCTTGAGAACAGAAACCAGGCCAAATTTTAGGGGAGTTCCTTCTCAATCTATAGCTGGGTGCATTGGATCATTTCCAACATCGTGCACTATCTAGAGACTAAGATTGGAAGGACTGCAGGATCCAGGAAGCTAGACAAGTTGGTGTGCAACTCTGATGCCATTGATGATGGGAAACTTAAAAGGACAGATCAGGTGCATGTTCTTGTGGAAAGGGAACCCTTATCCTAAAATTAACCACTGATATAATGCCAGCCTAGCAAGAACAATATCCCAATTTGAAATCCTCACAATTTTCCAAAACCAAAATAAATACATACATTAACATCCCAAAACTTAGTACAATCTGTTTTTTGCTCTAATATCATCTTTATCTGATTATCATATGACATGGCAGAATAGTTTCTTCATTAAACTTATGATATATTTTAAAAGAACTAGAAAATTCTTTCTCACTTATTAAGTGCAAACGAATGGTATATTACCTCTTTTCTTACATATTTGACTGCCACTAAAAATCCATTCAATGATTAGTATAGTAATATATTCTGATTTATTACTTTATTTGTAACAGTTGTTAAACATGTTGCTTTTCTGCTGAAGTATACGTATTTAAATAGTCATAACACAGGGTGCTATATGCTGAGTCCTGGGAAAGAATGCTACGTGCTGAGTTTTTCAAAGCATGCCATGCACTGAGTCCTATACACAGCGTGCTATGGACTCCCTCCTTCAAAGGGTGCTGTGTGCTGAGTCATCCCAAAGGCTACTATATGCTAAGTCCTTCAAAGGACACATTGTGCTGAGTCTTTTTCTTAGTGTGCTTTGTGCTGTTTTTTGAAGTATGCTGTGTGCTGAGTCATCTCAAAGGGTGCTATGTTCTGAGTCCTTGAGAGGTAGTTTTCCCCAACAATCTCTCTCAGTCTCTCAGTCTCTCTCTCTCTGTCTCTCTCTCTAACTGGGTCACTGTGCACGTTCTTGATATGTGGAGTGGAGAGGCTTGGAGGAGTCTCCTCTAGTGGTGGGGCTGAGGGGAGATTCGATCCCCTGAGCAAGTGCTAGGGTTGGCGGGGATTGCAGACCTGAGCTGAGGCTGTAATTACTGTGGCCTGGAAGCCTTAGGGCCCAGTCAGGGCTGCTCTTGTGTGCAAGGGTAGGGGGCAGAGCCAAGGGGAAGAGGGGACTGGGCAGAGGTGAGGAGGAGGCAGGGTCCGGGGTCCTCACTGTGTAGTCAGCTGTGGCCAGGGTCTCCCAGGGGTAGGTGTACATGTGCAGAGGATGTGAGGCGGCCTGCAAGAGGAGTAGAATTAGAGAGAGAGCAGAGAAGATCAAGGATAGGCACGAGGGTAAGTGGCTTCACATGCTCTCTTCGTGGATCAATAGAAAAATAGCCAAAATGAGAATAAAGGAAACAAATGTACAGCCAAGAAGAATATAGTTAGAATAAAGGTAGAGGCAATAAAGGTGCAGCCAAGTATATAGGAAGCCTTGAACCAACACCCCCTTCCTGCAAGCATGCTTCCATGAAGCTTATGCTTTGTCTGGTGTGATCTCTCATGCAGATTCAGCAGGAGGTATCATGGCATTTCTTCCTTTTTTTATTTTTTAATTGAAGCTCATGAATGTCTTGGTGCCCAGAAGACATAAATCTAAAGATCATCCGGAAAATGACTGGAAATATAAGAATAAGAATTGGGAGAATTGATCTGACAATGGTAATTATAATTATTACATTAATCCAATCCAGAGGATTGAGGGCCTCCACCTTATGCTTAAATAATGCTGCCAAAGATTGTAAACTTTTTACATCTAAATGAGCTTTACTAACTGCTGTAATTTTATCCTGTAAGCCTCCATAACATGAGAGATTTCTTTATCTCTCCAGACTGCTAACCAATGATTTTTGGTGGCATTCCAATTAAAAGAAATGTTATATTTTAGAACAGTAACACAGATATATTTAAAACAAGCATGACATTTAACGGAGAGTTGTGTTTTTAAATTTTTAACTTCCTGACCTATAGCCAGAACCACTTCCTCCAGAGCATTTATTTTCATTTCTAACTTTTTATCTATAATTTGTTGTTCTGCTAGGGCTAATGAAACATATTTGTTTAAATCAGTAACAAAATGATCAGTGTTTACTTCATTTACTAAGGCTGCTGTAGAAATTGCTAAAGAGCTAATTATTGTTAATAAAGCACTTATTCCTAAAATCAAGGCCGCAACAAAGCATTTTGGCTGAAACACAATATCCAGAATTTTCAGCATTTGTAAAGCAGAATTTTTAAACTAAGGGTCATTTTATAGATCTACACATAACATTACATATGAACGTCTTTTTAAAATAACAAATCCAGAATATGTTTTATCCAGAGAAGAAGTAAGACAATTAGTAAAAATATAATCCTTACAGCTAATATAATAAGATTTTCCTTGATTAATAATGATTAAATTATCTAGTTTTCTAGCTAAAATTCCCATAGGATAATCTACACATGCTCTTACCCCAATTGCAGTACTCTTAGTTTCTTTGGGCTTTTTCAGTAAAATCATGTTTGTTGCTGCAAAAAGTCTAAACAAATACAGATGAATGCCCATTTTATTGTGAAAGGGAGAGTGACTCACCAAAACGGAAGCCACCCACGCTGGAGTGAGCCATCTTTTCAGGGGTTCCCCGTGCCTATCAGGAGCATAGCCATTAAACTTTCCTGAATTATGTTTTAAGTAGGTGGCATAATCATAATCGGGGTTAGTAATGGAAAAATCAATAATACTATCTGGTGCCCCAAAGGGTTGTAAAAAGAGGCCTTTTGAAATCCACATTCTCACCATTTCGGTGAGGTAATTAATACATCCCCAAACTGATCTTTGTCATGATATTTTTGTAGGCAGTTATCTAAATGTATATTCCTCTTGGGAATGAAAAAGGATTCGTTATAAGTATGAAAATCTAATGTCATGCCAATTTCCCACATCAATCTTTTTTTGAACTTTTTATCATTGGATTGATCAAGGGTATCAGTCAAAAAAGTTCTATAGTTTATAGGCAAACACCTGTGGAGATTTTCTCCTGATACCGTTATGCAAATTGGAGTGGTATCTGTCATTCCTTCATAATTAATTGTTTGAGAAGTCATATGAAAATTAGAATAGTCCTCCAAACCCAGTAACAGGTCACTATTATTTGTCATTACTTGTATTATATCCTCATCCCCCCACCCCATCCTACAGGATGTAGAAGAGGAGGATTTGGAACGTATGTCCAGTATTGTTCTGCTGAAACAGACACTGCCTGCACAGCAATAATGGCAAGCATAGCAAGAAACGCATTTTCAACAGTGATAGTCTTTCCTGTAGAAACAACAATCTCCTCCGCAGAATGGGTGAGCTTCTTAATTTATTCCCAGGTTGGTGGTTGGGCTTCTTTTGTTGTCTTCGCCTGTTGAGGAGAAAGGTGAAGACTTTTGAGCTTTGCCATCGCTTTCTTCATTTGCATCTTCTGTTTTGTTTTTTTTCCTGGGTTTCTCTTATTTTTGTAGGGCACACAAGTTGGTTGCGATTCCAGATGGGTGACTCGGCTCCTGTGGAAACACACATGTATACCCTCTTCCCGAGGTGATTAATACATCAGGTGCCTGTGAGCAAATCTTTCCTTTTAACTTTTGGCTGAACTTTAAATCCAATTTCGCTGCAATGTTTTTGCATAAGTGTAAGATTTTGTTGATTAGTATTAAGGTGATTAATTATAAATAAAGCATGATGGTTTCTCTAGTTAATAAGTTAGCCATCATATTTCCAAATGAAAGAGGACCTGGTAAATTTGTATGTCTCTTATGTTTTCAATAAATAATTTTTCTTTTCTAAGTTGAATTAATTTTTGTAACTGTTGTAACAAGTCTATAATTTTTGATTGTCCTGATAAAAGAGCTGTCTCTATGGCAGGAAATAAGTTAACCACATGCTTAGAGTCTGTGTAAATGTTATGCTGCTGGGGAAATATGGTTAAAGCTAAAATTACAGCAATAATTTCTGCCTGTTGCTCTGAAATGTCAGATCCCTTTTAATAATAGGGAAGTGGTCTGGAATGTATACAACCGAAGTTCCATTTGAGAACCCATCAGTAAAAACTGTTAGAGCTCCTTCGAAAAGTGTTGTTACCACTAATGGAAATATGGTTTTTCCCTCTTCCACAAATTTTAATGAAGGATGTGGAGGAACATGAAATTTTATTTGTCCTATATAATTTAATAATGCTAATTTCCAATTCTCATCATTCTGTAATAATATTTTAATTGTTTTTTATTAAAAGTTATAATTATTTTATACATTTCTTTCTAAAGTAACTCTCAGGACCTACTCCTTGCCTTGACAATGAGTTGGCTGCACAAATATACATAAGAAGGTATCATTCTTGTCTGACTGTGAGGCAAGTGAAGCCATTCCAGGACTCCATCTTGCCATAAACATCTTATATAAGATGTCTTTAATATTATAATATCCCAGTCTTTATTATACTCCAATTGGACCACTTTTGCTTGTAACTTTTCTTCCACCAATGAAATTTTTCTAACATTATTGGAGTGAATTGTCTCTTAGATTTAGGATTAGAATCCCCTTTTAAGGCTTCAAACAATGGGTGTAATTCTCCTGTGGTAATTTTCAAGTAGGGTCTAACCCAGTTTAGGTTTCCTAGTAATTTTTGAAAATCATTTAATGTTTTTAATTTATCTAGCCTAATATTCATTTTTGTGACATGATGTATTATTTTTCCTAAATAATTTAAAGGTTTATTATGTTGAATTTTATCTGGAAAATATGCAAACCAAAGTTGGTTAATTGCTCAATGGTTAATTGTTAAAATTTGTTCTGTTAAATGTTTACTTTCAGCAGCTATTAAAATATTGTCCATATAATGAATAATATAAGCATTAGAAAACTCTTCCCTAGTTTTTTGTAAAGCTTTATCCACAAATTTTTGACACAATGTAGGGGAATTTTTCATGCCTTGTGGCAAGTTCTTCCACTGATATCTCTGCCGGGGCTTTTTCAAATTACATGAGGGCACATGAAATGCAAAACTTTGAAAATCATTAGGATCCGATTTTATTGTTTAAGAATCCTGAAAATAAATGATTATTATATAATGTCCTTTAGGAACAGCCACAGGAAATGGAAGTCTTGGCTGAAGAGCCCCCATGTCATACATGGTGTTATTAATGGCTCTGAGGTCTTGTAACAATATCCATTACCCAGATTTCTTTTTAATTACAAAAATTGGAGTATTCCAAGGGCTATTGGATTCCTCTAAATATCCTTTCTGTATTTGCTCATTTACCAATTGTCCTACAGCCTGTATCTTCTCTTGAGTTAGGGACCACTGATCAACCCACACAGGCTGATCATTTTTCCATGATATTGCATCAGCAAACTTCTCATCAGCGGCCCCTATGAAAAATTTTGTACAGTAAAGGAATCTGCAGTAACGAATTTTAGTTCAATGTTTTGCAAAATGTCTCTGCCCCATAATGTAAGGGCAAAGAAGATATAATATAAGGTTGAAAGTTTCCAAATCTATTTTCACACTCCCACTTTAAAATTTTTGAACTTTGAGCAACATTGTTAGCCATACCCAACCCCATTAATGTAGATTCTGTCTTCATAATTGGCCAGGATGAGGGCCAGTCTTTTCCTGAAATACATGTTGGATCTGCCCCTGTGTCCAAGAGACCTTTAATAGGCTTTCTATCCACTTTTATAGTTTTCATGGGTCAATCCTTAGAAATAGATTGTACCCAGACCACAGTTTCTGTGGAACTGAAACCTCCTGTACCTCGATCTTGTTTTAGGATTTGATTTGGAAGATGGACATAATTTAAAATTAAGATTTCAGCTAATCTTTGATCCATATGTATTTGCATATTTTTTAAAGACCTTACGGTTACGTTAATTTCCCCTTGGTAATCTTCATCAACTACTCCGGGTAATACCTCAAAGTTTTATTATAATTTGAGCTTCTACCAATTATCAAGCCCACAGTTCCTTCAATTACAGAACCATAAACTTGAGTTTCTATTAGCTGAACAGCATGCATGATAGAGATGATGTAATCTCTTTTTGCTGCCAGATCAAACCCTGCACTTCCTGGAGTAGCTCTTGGCAAATCCCATACTGTAAATGGAGGAGACAAGGGATTTAATGGAACTGATCCCTTAGGGGATTTTTGTGTAACCGTAGGTGTTTCCCCTCTTTCGTTTAAGGGGCAGAGGGAGCACCCCTCTTCTTCTTTTTTGTCTCCTTTCTTCTGCTATTAGGAGAATTCTATCCTTATGATATTTTGATCTACACTCATTTTTCCAATGATTGCCTTTCTTTCATCGTGGACAAAGTCCAGGCACTTTATCCTTTTTATTGTTACTAGGTTTATTTTGCTTTTCTTGAAAATCTTTACTCATGTGTTCTGACTGGCCATATGAGAAACAGACCCAATTTCTGGCCTGAGGTCGTGTCTTATGTAATTTTTGTTCATAAGCACTGAATGGTTCTCCTTTCATTGCTGAAGCATATGCCATTCCTTGAGTGACTGCTGGTGAGGCATCTATGCATGCTTTAACATTATCTTGCAATGATCCGGTCAGTAATTGTAAAGTAGTTAATACATAACTTTTCATACTTGTTACCTCCTCCCTCATTTTTCTCACAGTTTTCCTTCTCCTCAATACCTCTCACAAGTTGATATGTACATTTCTCATATATTGTCTTGTGAGCATTGCTATTCCATTGGTTTGCCCTTTTGTCTTTTTTCTCACCATTTTGTTTTTCCTCTTCCATTCCCTAATTAAGGTAAATGTATACACAAAATACAGGGTACCAAAATCAGGGGGATAAACCATAGGGAGAAAACCCAAAACAAAATAGAAATCATATACTACCTTAAAAACAGCAACCGCAAAAAGAAAAAAAGCCTCTGTTTTCATATCTTGGAGTTCAATTTGCTCTGCATCAGCTTATATGGTAATATATATATGCATAACAAAGCCACTGGAAAAGAATCGTTGCATGGACACTATGTCATGAAAACAACGTTAACTGTTTCTGATGGTAAAGGTGGAATTGGGATTGGTGAATTCACGATTCTGATAAAGGAATTTCAAAAGAGTTTTACAATTATGACAGGTAAATTTTAATTCTTCAGCATTTTTAACAACTTAGCCTATTAAGAAAATTTAAAATTGCCTGGGAAAAGAGGCTTTCATGCAAAGAAATCCATGGAGACTTAGTGGAGAGAGAGCAATGTGGGTGAAGATGGCTCATTAAACAAACAAACAAACAAACCAATAAACCTCAGAAAACTTGCTGGAAATCATGTAGGTTCCCTTGAAAATGTCCTTACCCAGGAAATATATTTTCAGTTTGTGAAACAAGGTTGTAGTGGAATTTAAATTCAAAGTTCTTTAAAAAAAGACATCAAAATTTGTGAATTGACCTTTAATTACCAAACTGTAATTCTCTGAAAAATATATTTTGAGTCAAAATATTTAGAGAGAAAGTGTCCTGAACAATGAAAGAATGTATTGGGTTTACATGTTTCTGTTTGTAATTCTTTCCACAATGTCTTGCACATGAAGCACTGAAACACAGAAAAAACATCTGATAGGATAATTCAAACCAATGATTTCACATTTCTAAGTGGCTCACAAAAAATAATATCCTTATTAAGATGAGATAGTGAACACTTCTCTTATTACATAAGCCAAAAATTTTTGGGATCAAAAAGAATTGAGGAAATGAAAAATGTAAGAAATCTCTTTTTAGAACCCGAGCTAAGCATATTGGCTTCAACAGTGGAGAGAGACCAAAATTTTTTGATATAGATTCTCTTAATATTTTAGCTACCTAAAGTTATTTTACAGAGCCTATTTGCCTCACTACGATAAAGAACAGATTGAATGAAGACATGAAAATAAATTACACATCCCAATGAGGCAACTTAAAAGAGTTTTAAATGAGAAACAATGAAGATGGAGCAATGGGGGAGCCGTATATTCCTTCAGCTTCACTAAACTTGAAACCATGAAGCTGTGATTCTTTGGAAATCAGGAAAGAGCTAAGAGGAGGACATAGAAGTAGGACATAGAAGCATTGTCCTTTGTAACAGACACTGTCATCCAAGGTATGGATGATTTAACTCTATTCTCCTCGATACAACTTGTTGAACAAATGCAAGACCAAGAGAAAAATAATCAATTGAAATAATTTTGCAAAGAATAACTTCACTTTTCCTGATATTATATCTAAGAAGAGACTTAATAGAAAAGACAAAAAGTGGAGTATACTTTGCTTTCCTCTAAGCATCTTGTTACCAAAATATGTCTTTGATATTAGAAACGATTGAACCCAAAAGTGGTGGAATACTTATTTTTGTTGGCAATTGAGACACAAGAAGACTTTCAAAGTTAAAAAAAAGAAAAAAGTATAGTCAAATATTTGTGATCACATCTTCTTGGACTGGTTTTTGGAGACAAAGTTTTACATTAGAGTTTGTCCTCATTAACATAGAAGTTGGGTATTCATGACAACCAAATTCAAGAGGGAAGTTTAATGGACTCGCTAGGAAAGTAAAAAGAAAACCACTAGAAAACCCAAAAGTGATGCTGTAGCTCAAGAGTTAGAGTGCTTGCCTTGAGCTGAAGAGCACAGGGACAGCACACAGGCCCAGAGTTCCAGCACCATGACCAACAAAAACAAAAACAAAAAAAAAGAAATCAAATTAGCAACAGAAATGAGAAAACCTTGATCATTCCTCTTATATAATGGGTGGGAGAAGAAGGGTAACAAGAAATCTAAAGGGTTCTACATCTATGGCCAGGCAAATGTGTTAGTCATGTTCTTGGTGATAAGGATTACAGGTGAAAATGATCAATTTAGGGGAAAAAACTCTGATAGTTCTAACGTTTATATTAAACAGATGTAAAGATTGATCTGTTTAGATATCATCAAAATATCCATGACCATGAATATGAAAAAGAATGATAAAAATTGGGGGCATTATTAAAGGGAAGAAGAAAAGAAAAGTTATGACATAAGTGTAGCAATGTGAGCACCAGTGTGGACAAGATTGGAAGAAAGACATAAGGAAACAAAAAAGTAATAGAAATAGATTTACAGAAGAAAAGAAAAGAAAGAATTTGCAGGAAGAAAAGGTCAAAACTGTTACAGAGACATTGAAAGAAATATGTTATTTGGATTTGAAAACTAAAAGGACATAGACAAGTTCAATAAGAACAGTGTTTTGGTGAACTGGTAGAGATGTAATTCATATTGATGAAATTTTGAGATATGAATGTGAAGCCATAAAATTCTAGATCCATTAATTCAACAGATCCTTTTTATTTTAAATGTTGGGAACAAATGCTTTTATTCTGACCTTAGAAGAACTAATGAGCTCCAAGAAAATGTCTCTAAGGAGCCTTTCAATTCAAATATCACCGTTTGTCTCAAAATGCCTTAAATTCTACATCTTCTAATGTTGGCATAGAGTTACACTGTGGAACTTTTATCCTCAGAGAGTGAGTACTACCCTATTGGTTAACATGGACAAAGTACCTCCATAAATAGACTCGGTGTTTGCAAATAAGAAGTGGTAGCTGGACAATGTTCTTAGCAGTTTGTACAGATGAAATGGAAATAGAGCAATCAAAAGGAACATGCAAAAAAACAAAGGCACAAAATAGAATGTGCCAAGGAAATGCTGATGTACAATTTCAAATAATGTGCTCAGGTGTGAAGGTGTGTTCAAAGTACAGCGTTAGACAATATACTTGTATACCTTGAGAAAAAACTGCATTAAACTATTCTGGGATTATCATACAAGTTGAAACCTGATACACTGACTCTCTAATCAGTCACAACATCATCAATTTAGGGAGTATTTTCCAAGAGCATACTGAGAAAAAGAGGGCTCATCACAATTAGTGTTCAGGTTGAAGTAACGACAATCACATAACGTTTCTTATAAGTTTTCATTTATTTTGGAGCATTAAAGTGGGAAAAATCAAAGTAAATATTTTGCATGTATCTAAATTAAGTGGGACGAATTATATTGGTCTCTCTTTAACTTGGAAGTTATCGGTTATGTTTTTTTTATACTCTACGTTGGGACAATGATCTGCTTTCAGTTATTTTCTTCTCTTCCCCTTCTTTTGCCCTTCCACTTAAAGAGACATACTTGAGCTTGCATTTCTAAATCCTTCAAAATTATCTGAATTTCTCCATACTTCTGTCAGCCTCCTATATCTTTCTCAAGGGAATATCTTCTTACTACCATTTTTTTAATCCCATATGATATTGGATATCTTCCTGCCTAATTCAGTGCAAGATACACATTAGACTCATCCATATATCTCAACACTTGTACCACCATAAAATCCTATCCTACTTAGAAATCATGATTTTAGTATGTCTGAGGAGGTGACATCTGTCATTTTTGATTGACCATAATTGATACTTACATGCAAGCATGTTTTAAACCAATATGCCTCTCAGTATATGAATGAATTGGCATGTCCATTGCGGTGCTGTGGGCTGTGGCAGGGACGAGGAAGAAAAATGGTTGGCTACCCTCGGTTATTAATCCTGGGTCCCGGGGCTGGCCAGATGGAGAGTTTCCCTGAATAGGGTAAGCATTTTTATAGGAATTCCTTTATTGTCTAATTTTTTTTATCTACACACTCTTGCCCAGTGCTTTCCTTTTTATATTTAGGGCAAATTTCTGGTCCTCTCTTGTTAACATCAGTAGCCTTTTTACAGTTCTTCTTTATATGTCCCATTTGACCACATCCAAAACATTTTAGATTAGATGGTTTGTAAAGCATGCCAGTAGTGGGCATAGTTTCAGCAAACAACTGCAAATGCCGGGATTCGGATGTAATGTCTCTACACGCCCTTAAATATGTATTTACATCCCCAGATTCTTTAATAGGCAATAGGGCTCGTTTACAGTCCTCATTAGCATTCTAATAAGCCAACATGCCTAGTAGTTGTTGCAGTGCAGCCTCTCCCACAACAGTATGTTCCAAGGTCAGTGTCAATCGTGATAAAAATTCAACATAGGGTTTATTAAGTTTTTGAATTACTTTAGTCCAGGAGCCGTAATGCTCTCCTACCAGCCGAATCCTCCCCCATGCCTGCCTCAATACCTATGTCTCATAACTGCTCATGGATCTCTTCAGGAGAGTTCACTTGCATATGAGCATCTGCATATGGATTTGTTCCCCTCAACATAGGACAGGTTATGATCTGCAGGCGTGGATTATTGCTCTGTGCATTTTGTCTAGTCCTTTCTGTATATAACTAAGTAAACTACATTTGCCATTGTAGGTATTCAGGTTCCTTAAGCAAGGCTCTACAAAGCATTTTCCAATCCTCGGGAGCAAAATTATCGGGCAAACCCATTAAGTAATTCCTTAACATAATGAGACTGAGGACCATAAGTCACTGATTGTTAAGTTTACCAATATCATCGGCAGCAACACCCTCATATCTGGTTGGTTGAGCTATACCATTCATAGGAGGTGGTCAAATTACAGGATAAGGAAAAATAGGCATTTCTTCATCAAACTCACTGAGCCTTCTGTTTTGTGAAGGAGTGATGCAGTAAAAATTGCTTCCGCAAGCTGAGGAGAGGAAGGCTGTTTTACTTTCACCTTCTCAGATTATCCTTTCACTCTGCTAATTTCTAACTCCATATGTAGTAATCTTGATAAAATCAATTCCATTTGCTCAGACATTCTATTTACGCTTTCAGTTTGTTCATTTTCAGCTTTCTTTTTTTTTTAATTGTATTTTATTTTATTTGAGAACATACTGTACAGAGGGGCTACAATTACATGGGCAGGATAATGCATACATTTCTTACCAAGCATTGCAGCCTCCTCCTTTGTTTACCCTTCACTTCCCTTCCCCGCCTCCCCCCTCCCCCCATCCAATTTTACCCCCCTCCCCCCACCCAATTATACCCCCCTACCACCCCCACAGCGACATTGTAAAGCTGGTTTTGACATGACATTTTGTACTTCTCATTGTTGCAACAGGTCCACCTGAATCCTTAAACGACTTGTTTGTCCCCATCTCCTCCACATGTTATACTGACATCAAATATAGTGAAAGCGGGGGTTACACTGTGGGGGAGGGACATACAAAGCAACAAAGAAATAATCTTATAAATGCGTTAGAAACACATGCATGAAAGAAATGAAAACATTAAAATACATATTTCCCTCTTGTTTTTTCTCGTAATTGTGATGCAGCCTTATCTACTGCGTCCTTAACCTCCGAGTCCAATAGTAAACCTACAATAGAAGGCGCTGCCTGTTTCTTTAAGTCCGCTATTAATCTTTTCTCATTTAAAGCTTTAAAAAGGGTATGTAAAATAGCCCAAATGGACCAAAATCTAACAGGAATCCTTTCCCCTTCTCGAACATCTCTTTCTACAATACTTTACTCTTTTCCATTTATCAACATCTAATGCCCCATCAACGGGGAACCAAGGATTCCATTCCCTAACTACATTAATACACATTTCTATGTCAAAAGAAAAAATAGTTACACCATAAGCAGCAAGTAAATATTTTAGCATATGTAAGTACGGAGTAGACTTAACTTATTCCATCACCCTGTAATTAAAAGTACTTACCTGAATATCCCTTCCTGTATTCAACACTGCAGGGTCCCTGTTTGTGTGCCAGTTGTCAACGTCTCAGGCATTGGGGTTCCTGGGTAAGGGTCGCAAAATCAAGCGGATACAGGGGTTGCAGAGTGCAAACAGCAATTGCCACTGCATGCTGTGCTTTATTGTTAGTGGGTATTTAAAGACAAGCAAGTATTATCTTTGCCAAGATTTATTCAGGAGACATTCACACAAAGAATTTCAACAGATACAATTTTGCTTAAACTATGAGATAAGTCTTTGTATATTTTTATCTAAACTATTTAAGAGGAAGCTCAAACCATTTCCCTGTACTCTGGAAAATGCTTGACTAGCTGTTTGTCTTTGCGTAAGTAAGCAGAAGAGCTACTTCCTCAGCTTTGAGACATGATAGCTTTGAGATAGGGAGAGAGAACATGTTCCCTCTCTAGGCCGGCATGCCAAGAGCTTTCCACATACACAAACACAGTCCTCAGATAATCCTGAGGCCGGAGCCAGCATCATTCTGTCCCTCCAACACAGACCCTGAGTCTTCACACAGATTGTCTCACCAACTCTTCTATTACTTTAAGCAAAAACAAAGCAAAGCAAAGCAAACAAAATAGACATTATCATTAATTAAGCTGCTATTAAAGATTCTAGGCACAATTATACTGTTAAATGATGTTAGTAAATATGTTTTGTAGATACTGATCTCACATGTGTCACAAAAATATCCATGGATTCATAACTAGAAACTCTGAAGTGTAAAGTATATTAATTAGGTGAGTTTCATTAGGTAGCCAATGAAGAGAACACCACAGGGTTTTCAGTCAGGTAAAGAAGTTTATTTACTGAACAGCTGCCTATGCCATACATGGTGGAAATGCATGTAAAAAAAATGGGGCGATCCAACCTCTGGCAAGGATGTATCTATGTGAAGAACCAGATGAGGTGTGGCCGTTTGGGGGAAACTCTGGCCACACTGGATCTGGATGTGACTTCAAGTTCTGGGACTCACTTCTGGTCAGATAGAAAGTGGGACCAGAGGCTGACCAGGTTGTGACTTAACAGGATGGGGAGGTGGCTGCCTCCAGGTGTGCCAGATACTAGGCAACACATAAAGGGTTGAAACTTAGCCAAGAAGTGGCTGCATAGGGTCTGCATGACCTGGGGCAGACCTAACAACAAATACAGGTAGTTCTTCTGACATATGACTCCTGACTCCAAACAATTCATTCTCAATCATGTTCTTAATTTCTTTCTTTCTTCCTTTCTTCTTTCCTTCCTTCCTTCCTTCCTTCCTTCCTTCCTTCCTTCCTTCCTTCCTTCCTTCCTTCCTTCCTTTCTTTCTTTTCTCCCTCCACTCTCTCTTTTTTGTTTTATTGGTTGGTCGTAGGGTTTGAACTCTGGGCTTGGGCACTGTCCCTCAGCTCTTGAGCTCAAGTCAAGCACTCTACTGCTTGAGCCACAGCACCACTTCTGTTTTTTGAGTGGTTTATTGGAGATAAGGGTTTCACGGACTTTCCTGCCCAGGCTGGCTTTGAACTGCAATCTTCAGATCTCAGCGTACTGAGTAGCTAGGATTACAGGTGTGATCCACCAGCACCCAGCTCTTTCTCTCTCTATCTCTCCTCTCTTTCACTCACCCTCCCTCTCTCCCCTGCCTCAGCATTCTCAACTCTCAAATAATGAACACTTGCTGAGTTGAACTCACAGGCTGGGAGAGCAGCTCAATTAGCATATGTGAAATTTATTTAATGTTTCCTTCTACTTCTACCACAGGTCACTGGAATCAAATAATGAACACGCAGCAGCATGGCATCTCAAGCCGTTTTGAGGAGGAAAGCAAGCATGCTCACTTCATTCTGTGAGGTTCACACTGGGAAGGTGGGGCAGACTCCTCCCTCCTCTTGCTAAATCTCAGCCCAGGTTCTGCATCTGTAGAGGTGACTGCCTCCAAGGATTCAGGTGGACCTGTTGCAACAATGAGAAGTACAAAATGTCATGTCAAAACCAGCTTTAAAATGTCGGTGTGGGGGTGGGAGGGGGGTATAATTGGGGGGGGTAAAATTGGGTGGGGGGAGGGGGGAGGCGGGGAAGGGAAGTGAAGGGTAAACAAAGGAGGAGGCTGCAATGCTTGGTAAGAAATGTATGCATTATCCTGCCCATGTAATTGTAGCCCCTCTGTACAGTATGTTCTCAAATAAAATAAAATACAATTAAAAAAAAAAAAAGAAATGTACTCATTATCTTGCCCATGTAATTGTAACCCCTCTGTACAGTATTTTCACAATAAAAAATAAAATTAAAAAAAAAAAAGAGTCCCAGTTACTCAAGTGAAACAGTTACAAGGCAGAGACTTAGCTTCTTGTGGTGCTGAGATTAATGGCAGCATGATTCAACATGATCCACTAGTTTATTGAGATTGGGACTTCTTAAATTTTTGGTTAGGCTATGCTCAAATTGTGATCTATTTATTTCTGATTGCTGACCATGATTATAGATGTGAACCAGCACATCAGACCATTCAAAGTTCTTTATCCCACATGGAAGACATGAAGTTTTTTTTACCAAATGACATACAACTAGACAGACAGCAAAAGTAAGTCCTTAATTCTGGTTAAGATGTGTTGTTAATGTGAAACAAAATTACTTAGCAAAATATCTGACTACTGTGATTATACTTTCAAACTTACCCTACACTTTAATATCAAATCACTTATATTAGCCAATGATTCACTCAAATTACCTGTAATTATTTATGTCTGTCCTATCTTCTAGAAGGAGGGAGAACAGGAGCTCACAAAATTAACTAAAGTGGTAGAATTTGAGTGGATCACAGTTCTGAATAGGTCTAGGAAGGAAAGTATCAGCCATATCAACCTACTAGGTAGGGATATTGGAATGCAATCCTGATCCCTGCTTTTTGGACTGGGTGCAAAAATTGCTACTCTATGCGTAAAGTAACTTAAACTAGAAAGGAGTGGTGGAGTGACTCCAGTGGTGGAATACTTATATAGCAAACAACATCAAAACTCAAATCAACTTCCTAAAGATAAAATAAGACAAGGAAAGAAAGAACGACTCATACTGAGCATGTGTTCATTGTAAAGATTTACACTAAATTATTGTAGTTATAAATGCCATCATTTATTTCTAGGAGCACACACATTTTATGTCAAGACTAAATGAAAAATTAACACCATATATATAAAGCTTTGGTAAAACACAGGTCTAGCTTACAATGGTGAACACTTAAGTTTGCATGTGCAGTGGTGTTGCAGGGTTGTTAAGGTTTATGGAAGTCCATCTTTTTGATGGACTTGACATGATGAAATTACCTAAACATACATAACCATACACTTCACTGGACAAATACTGCTGATATATATATTGCACACACATGTATGCATTTATATAGTAAGTGACAGGTAAATAAAAATAAAAAAATATAATGAATAAATTTAGTGAACAGATAACTTTTCCAAAGTATTACTTTACCTGAACCAGTTCATTTCGTAGTCTCCAATGCTATATCACACTTACATGGCTGCTGATCCCCTAGAACTTTTATATGAAATTGTTTTTTCTTTGTTTTACAAGTGAAAAGCCTGCCAATAAGTATACTTTCATGACATTCCTTTCTTTAGAAAATGCAAAGCACGTTGTGTTATCTGGCCCTTTATGTATCATCAATATAACTTTTTTTTATAATTTCAAGTACATATTGTCTAAGATCTCACTTATACTCTTCCAATAGTACCTATGGGAAGGAGAAAATGAAGGATTATTCTGTTACTTTGGGAGTTTTTGTTATTAATAACTGCAATGAATATGAAAATGAAACTCTGAAATTACTTAGAGAGGTAACTTGAAAGTTAAATTTCTACACACTTAGGTTACTCCCTCAACTAAAACACAGAACTTAAAATAAGTAACATTTTTAGCTGGGTGCCAGTGGCTCATGCCTGGAATCCTAGCTACTCAGGAGCTGAGATCTGAGGATAGTAATTCAAAGCTAGCCCTGGCAGGAAATCCATGACACTCTTACTTCAAATTAACCACCAGAAAACCAGAAGTAGCACTGTGGCTCAAGTGGTAACATGCTAGCCTTGATCTGACCAGCCAGGGACAGCGCCCAGACCCAGAATTCAAGCCCCTTGACCAAGAAAATTAAAAAGGAAAAGAGGGGGACAAAGTAATATTTTAACGCTAATGTGCGTATATACACAAAATTTGTCTAGAAATAAAACTATAACAGCCCCTGGACTGGCAAAAAAGAGATTAAAGTGAAATTGCCTTCAATAATTCATTTAGACGATCTAAACTGAGGGCAGGCTACTGGAACTCACATCACTAATTGAAGAGGTAGAATTTGAGAGGATCACAGATCAGAACCAGTGTGCAAGGAAAGTAATAAGAGTCTCATATCATCCTAAAGGTTCGCATGTTGGAATGCATTTGTGATCCCCGCTACTTGGCAGACAGAGGTGAGGAACTTAGCCTGTGTTCAGCCCTCAGCAAAATGGATAACCTATGAACAAAGTAAATAAATCGAAAAAGGATTATTCTAATGGTAGAATACTTGTTCAGCAAACAAAATATTTAAATTCATACTCAGTTCCTAAAAGAGGAAAGAAAAGGGAAGAAAGAAAGAAAGAAAGAAAGAAAGAAAGAAAGAAAGAAAGAAAGAAAGAAAGAAAGAAAGAAAGAAAGAAAGGAAAGAAAAGAAAAGAAAAGAAAGAGAGGAAGAAAGAAAAGAAAGAGAGGAAGAAAGAAAAGAAAGATAGAGAGTAAGAAAGAAAGGGAGGAAGAAAGAAAGGGAAAAGGAGAGGTATAAAGAAAAACCTCAGCATTCTTTAGATGTTAACAATGACCCTAATCATTTTAGCTATAAATGCCTTCATTTAATTCTGGGCAGAGACATTTTGTATCAAGCCTGAAAAAAAATATAGCATACCGCATACAAAACTTGGGTTAAATACAGGTCTGCCCTACACTGTTGGACCAATAGGAATGTATGTCTAGAGCTATTGCAGGTATGTTAAGGTGTGTGGGAGTTTATCATCCTGATGATCTTGCAATGATGAAATTGACTAACTACACAATTACCTTGACAGATCCCTGCTGAGACCTATATTATGTCACAGGTTAAAAAGGAACAATATATACAATGAAATATATTGAACAACCAGGTATTGTGTCCAAACTTATTTTTACCTGATTCAGTGTATCTTTACATTCTATATCACATGTACAAGTTTCTCATTCCCTTCTGTTTCATTATGTTGTCTTTCCTTGGTTTTGTTTTGTTTTCAGAACCGTGGTATAGGAGGGTATTTCTTATATTTTTGTCTTCTAGTCTTCAGAAAGTCTGCAGTTAAATATGCTTACGTTCCTTTCATTAGAAAATTTAAACCACATTGGGTAGGGTCTTTATCATGATTTTGTTATGATCTCAAATACGTTTTTATTTCTGACATTCTACCTGTATAATCTCACTTCAATCTTTTCCAAAGGGCACTTTAGTGGAAGTAGGAAATTCAAAGGGGTTTCTGGTAGAGAATTTCTGTTACTAAAAATTCTAGTACATAGTAAAGTAAGTAAGTCCAAAATTATTCATTAGAGAGATGACTTGAAAGTCATCTTTTTACATCTTAATACTCTTTCCTCAAATAAACCAGAGGATTTAAAATAACTTATATTTATAAGTTAATGGACACAAATGTGGACGAAAATTCTAGAAATAAAATGATCACTCATGAAACCTTACTGATGCTTCAAAAAATGCTTTCCAGTTAGAGGAATCATCTTCACACATTTTCACACAATGTGAATCTGCCTGTTAACAGAACCCCAAACTAGACTAAGGCATCTAATAGCTATCTAATTTTTGTTGTCTTTTGTCAATACTTCTTTCTTATCATATGGACTAGTATGAATTCTGTGACCATTATAAAATCACTTTTGTAATAAATGTTCCTAGGTGGGAACTTCAAGGATGAGGTGGTGTGGGGTTTCTGGTGGAGCCCTGTCTGGTTCAAGGGAGGAGTTGGTATTGGCACAGCCTCTGTGGTAAAGCAGGGCAGGGTTTTGAGGGTGAAAGCCAGTCTGTGTAAGGCTTTGAGACAGCAGGGAGGGGACAGGAAAGAGTAGACTTGTTAGGAGCAGGGTCTCTTGTGGAGTAGGTGGGACTTTAGGATGGAGACTGTCAGGTGGATGGGTTTTCAGTGGAAGAAGGCAAGGTCACTGGGGAAGAGGCTGTTTGGGGCAGAGCTTTGAAAAGGAAGAACAAGGCTACAGAGGAGGAGGTTACTTAGAGGAGGGGTTTTGGTGTAGCACTGTAAGCCCTGGTGGGATATGTAGGGTGAGGTTTCCCATAAGGCAGGGAAGATAATGAAGGCAAGAGGCTGACAAAAGGTGGGGATTCTGGTGCAGGAATGCAGAGCTATGAGGGAGAGGCTTTTCAAGTTCTGTGAGAGGGCAGAGTGGTGCTAGAAAGAAGTGGGCTAGTAAGGGGCGGGCCTTTGGGAAGTGTGTTATGGTGGAGGTGGGGTTTCGGGCAGAGCAGGATGTAGTAACAATGTATAGAGGAATTTTTTAGGACCAGAGCTTTGTGAGAGCAGAGATAGGATCCACTTGGACTACACTAGTTAGGACAGGGTTTCTGGTGTAGCCAGTTACCACTTCGAAAAGAGCAGTAAGTTTGGGTGGGGATTTCAGTGTTGCAACGCAGGACATTAGACTTGGACAGGGTTTCCAGTGGGGCAAGGCAACTTTCAAAAAGGGATTATAAAGGGACAGGGATTTACAGTTGAGCCTGGTGAGGCTTCCAGAGGGAGGCCAACAGATGCAGTAGTTTGCATTGGAGCAATGAGGGTGTAGAGAGATGGGATAGTGTGGTGGGGGTTTTCTAGAACAGGTCAGGGCTTGGAGCCATGGGGTTAATTGGAAGAAGGACTTTGAGAAGGAGTGGAAGGTCTACAAAGGTGTAGAGTAATTATGGGCAGGGTTGAGTAGGGTGTGGCTCTGTGGGAGGAGCCAATAAGGGGAGGATTCATCACGGGAACAATGAAGCCATTGAGAGAGTAGATATGAGAGGTAGAGAGGCCTATGGTGAAGCAGGGCTGGCTTTCCAAGCAGGAGATGGGCTGTGTGAGAAGCTTCTGGTCAATTAAGACGGGGCTACAAGGGCAGTTATAGAGAGGTGGAGGGTTTTTGGTATAGCATGAAGGAAATTGTGGGAAGAGGTAAGTTTAGGGCTGGGCTTGAAAATTTCGGCTACTTAGACTAGTTATGGATCCAGTTTCTGATGAAACCAGGAGGGGTCGAGGGAGAACTTTGGTTGGGAGTGGGGTATGAAAGGGACGGGAGGAGCTTGGAAGTAATAGAATATGGGAACAATGGGACTCTGAGGGAATAGAGTAGTTAGCAACAGGGTATCTGGTGGATGAAGTTAGGATTAGAGGGAGGAGCCCAATGTAGGCGGGGTTCTTGGTGCAGCAAGGTGGATCTTAGGAGGAGATATGGATGTGGCTTGGTTTCTGGTGGTGAAGAGCAGGGATTCCAGGAAGGGGTGGAGTGGAAGAAGGATTTCCCTGTAGCAGGGGAGGACTTTCAGGAAGGATTCTGGTTGCAGTCAGGCCTTTGAAAGTTTATAGCAGGACTACCAGGGGGTAGGTTATTTAAGGTTGGGCTTTTTAAGGACCAGGCTGACTGGAAGAGGGTTTCCAGTGGATCCAGTCAAGTTTTATGGGAAGGGGAGATAGGAAAGGGACAAGATTTAGTAAAGAGTGGGGCTACAAAAAATAAACAATTACTCTAATAGGAACACCATTTTCAGTCAGTGTAGAATTATATTACTTTTATGTATGCGAGAGATATTGGAGAAAGTAAGCAAGTAATAATTTCTATTGAATTTTTAAAAATTCCTGTTGAGTGAAAATAAAACCACAGGTCACATCAGGCTCAGAGGCCTACAGTAGACTAAGAAATATGAAGCACTGGACTGGATTCCCCAGCACAACCTTTAAGGACTACAAAAAAAAATTTTAAAATATCTCACTTGGTCATAATGGACACTCTATTATCTTAAAATTGTGAATGAATAGAACTTTTACTCTGACCGTTTTAGAAATCCTAAAACTAAGTAAGTGATAATGTTTTAACTTTATATAATATTGGAAGTATATTAAAATAATTAGGAAAATATAAAATTGTACACAGAATATTTGTTGTCCAGCATCAATTTTAATCTAAAAGAATTTGAAACCAGAAAATTGCCATATAGTGAGATTGCAGCATGGTTTCTTTTCAGTCATCAAAATGGTGACTTAAGGAATGTGTCTTCATCATTGGATGCATCGATGTTAAAACATATTTAAAAATGTGAAGCACTATACAGACCCTGAAGAAACTCAGAGGGATCTGTGAAATGAGGTTGGAAGAAAATTAATGAATAGTTACAGTAAGAATTGATCTTCACTAGGCACATAAATATTTTCCAGAAGAAAAGACTACATTGAAAAATAAACAAAAAAAAGAAGCAGGCAGGCAGACCTTGAAATACACATTATCCAATGAAGAATATGTATTGAAGCATGATTGCAATAATCTTTTACCTAAGTTACAGTACTGATCTATGTTCTTCCCTAATGCCAAATAACAAAGCCATGAAAATGCAGTAATAATTTTCAAGACATTAGACTTTACAGAAGGAATTCAATGAATGTATTTCTAGAAAGTAGAGATAGATGTCTGAGATAAAGAGTAAAGCAAATATCCCCAATTCTTAGCCCTTCGAGGTCAGAGGGGTACAAGCCGAAGCACAAGGAGAATGGACAGAAGTACAGTAATGCATACCAGTAGTTCCCAAGATACAATGATGAATATAAGAGGGGAGAAAATCAACATGACCATCACATGACTTAGCACTGGAGAATAGAGAAAAGAACAGTGAAAATCCATGGAGAATCACAAAGAATGCCCTTGCATATTTGACAGAAGTGTGCATTGCATGGCATTGAGGTCTAAAATATTTGTAGGTATTATAGGAAACTATGTGTGCTCATATGGTGCCTCAAGTAGTGATAAACTTATGATTTACAGGACATTGAGTAATAATAAAGGTCCTGCTTCAGTAGTGTAGAGTTAAACCTTGATAAATTCTCTTTTTAAACACCTAACACCCTCTAAAACCAAGACAAGAAGATTCAAATTATATATAATTGACTTGACTGCAACAATAGAGTTCAAAAAATCAAATCACATAATGTGGATGCAAAAGGATTACATTATTAAGGTAATCTTTAAACAACACACAATTTTATGTGAATAGTCCTGATTATAAATGATTTGTTTCCCATACAGATTTTGGATGCACAAAAACAACAAAAACAAAAGAAAACAAAATGAAAAATGACACTTGGCAATAGAGCTAGATGCCAGTATCTCATCTCATGAGGCTGAGATTGTAAGACCATGGTTCACAGATGGCTGGGGTAGCAATCCACGAGATATTTATGTTCAATTGTTCAATCAAACACGTAGTGAAACCTTGGTTAAAATAGTACAGATTCAGTCAGTCATGAGTGAAAAAAACAAGCAAGATTTTGAGGCTCTGAGTCAGTTTCATTACTGCACACACGCGCGCACGCACACACACACACACACACACACACACACACACAAACAGCGAATATTAAGAGTGTAAAAAATGAAACTATCTGCTAGGACTATCCTAAGCATATATTAATTAATAAAAATGAGGGAAACCATAGAGCCTATGTTTTTTGAGTCTAGCTTTCTTCACATAATGATTTTTTTTCCAAGTCTTTCCATTTTCTTAAGAAAGGGGCTATGTAATTCTTTCTCATAGAAGCATGAAACTCCATTGTGTATATATACCACATTTTCGTGATCCATTCATCTACTGAGGGGCATCTGGACTGGTTCCATATCTTAGATATGGTAATAATGCTTCCAAAAACATACTTGTGCTGGTAGTTTTAGTGTTTTATTTTTTGGAGTCCGGTCGTGGGGCTTGAACTATGGACATGGACATTGTCCTTCAGCTCTTCAGCTCAAGTTTAGTGCTCTACCACTTGAGCCACAGTGTCACTTCTGGGTTTTTTCTTTTGCTTATGTGGTACTGAAGAATTGAACCCAGGGACTCTTGCATGCAAACACTACCACTGAGCCATCTTCCCAGCCTGAGAAGATATTTTAACTTATTTTGTACATGTAAATTAATATTAAGCAAAGCTAAATAAATAATTACTTATTTACTCTTCAGAGGATGAGTATATTACTCTTGGATATCTTTGAGGAAAAGACTTTAGACTCATTACAACTGATACCTTGCATTGAAATTACAGGCTAAACTTTCTTCTTCATTAAACAAAAGCTTCAGTTCTTTCATATTAGAATTATAAAATCATAATACCTGAATGTTGATTTGTTTTCCTTTGATATTTTCAATTCCATTTTTCATCCATTAGCTATCTAGAGATAATTTCCACAAATGCCCATGAATGGGATTGCTGGCTCTAGAGCTATGTACATTTGACCATACAAAATGATGCTAATTGAAATGGACTCCAAGACATGGAAACAACAATTACTTTTTTTTCAGATATCAACCTTGATGTCGGTAAAGAAGTGTAACTAGATCTTATTTTATTTCATTTGTCTTTGATTTATCTCTGGACATCTCTGTCTTGATTCTGTTACCTTCCATCTTGTATATACATTATCTGATTTGGAGAAGGAAAGGGAAATAACATAATGATGAAAGAAGTGACCCATTACAACAATGATATTCACAAGACAATATACCAGCAATGGACTTTACAACTTTGGGGTGGGGGGTATGGTTGAGGGTGGGAAAGGATAAGAGAACAACAATGGAGTGTGTAACAATATTCATCAAGGAATGTACCTTACTCATGTAACTGTAACCACTCTGTATAGTACCTTTAAATAAAATAAAATTTTAAAAAGTGAACCTATCCTAGAAAAAAATATCCCTTTCAAAATAACCCATCTGTAATAGTACTTGTGAGGGATTCTAGAGTCAAACTGTTATACCTGGAAAGGGATATATTGGGAAGCCATCTCAAACAGCAATCAAAAGGCTGTGAGCTTGTGCTCTGGAAAGGTCAAACAGTTAAGGGAAGACAGGGGTATGGGTTATTACCTCAAAAGTATTTACGTTAGAGCTGTTGGAAAATAAAAGTTTAAGACTTTGGAAACAAGATGGATGTCTGTGCTATGGTTGTAATGATTATTGCTCCCTTCTGCTCCTTAAAAATAAGGGATTCAATTATCACTATGTATACAAACAATACCTCAGTTAATGGTTGTAACCACAAACTAGATTGATGCCTCAGTTTGTGGACATACCTGTAGCCTCTCATTACCCCACCCTTGTAGTAGAATGAATATAAAGCATTTTAAACAGGATTTGGTGATCCAGAAGCTGGCAATGAGGCTTTGGGTCCTCTGGTGTCTTCTTTCCTATAACTTCCTGTGATTTCTCAGTTCTTTGGCCAGGTATCCCATCATCTTTGCTGTTTCATGGTTGTGGTTAGTGACAGTACTGATATTCGGAACACCTCAAAACAAACTATGGAAAACACTTCCTCAGAGAAGATTCACAAATGTATAGGAGCACCTGGAAAGAAACCAAACATCAGCAGTCATTCTGTGATCCTCTAACAAGAAAGTATAGTTCAAGTGTATCTTTACTTCGGATATATATAAGAGATGGACAATTGTCCCTTTTGTACATTTGGTATTTGGTATTGCATAAATTTTCAGAAACACATATACATTGTGAAATAATGTTATTTATTTCATAGGTCACAAACCACGTCACTGGAGTGATGACCCAAATGTCTTTTTTTTTGTTTGTTATTTTTTTTAATTTAATTTAATTTAATTTAATTTGAGAACATACTGTACAGAGGGGCTACAATTACATGGGCAGGATAATGCATACATTTCTTACCAAGCATTGCAGCCTCCTCCTTTGTTTACCCTTCACCTCCCTTCCCAGCCTCCTCCCTCCCCCCACCCAATTATACCCCCCTCCCCCCCACACCGACATTGTAAAGTTGGTTTTGACATGACATTTTGTACTTCTCATTGTTGCAACAGGTCCACCTGAATCCTTAAACAACTTGTTTGTCCCCATTTCCTCCACATGTTATACTGACATCAAATATAGTGAAAGCGGGGGTTACACTGTGGGGGAGGGACATACAAAGCAACAAAGAAATAATCTTATAAATGCATTAGAAACACATGCATGAAAGAAACGAACACATTAAAATACATATTTAAGGGTTCATTTTCCTAACATCACATTATCTGACCTTTTCCGCTTGACTCAAATGTCTTATCTCAGTTGCCTGATTCAGACTTAGATGAGTGTGAATTACATAATTGTGAACATTTTTCCATGAAACTTAACAACACAGAATGAAGTTTGAAGGTCAGGTCACTCCATACCTCTAAAGATTTTACATATATTACAGTAATACACACCTAAACTGCTCAGCACTCACAGCACATTGGTGTGTTATAATTGTCTTCAGATCAGAAATATTCTAGAGTTTAAAGTAGAATGATGGGCTGTACATTTTCAATGCAAGTGTGATGATCACCACCTGCAATTATTCTCAGTGGAAAATCTTTCCTATACATTTTATTGACTTAGCTTCTACTCTGTGCTTTACCATTATCAGGGAGGGTCACACTGTATAGAGCTACAATACTGCAGCAACCTTAGCTGTCTTTGAATTTTACCTCTAATCTTAATACCAAGGTCAACTCCGCAACTCTAATCACATAATTAGTGGACACCTGAACTTTCCAAGCTTGGTTAAAAATTCAGCTATCATTGCTCTTGCCAGTGTTAAAGATCTCACTCTATTAGATTTATTGTATTTCTTCTTGTATTTTCAACACTGCCTTAGATGTTGGTTTTTGATATAGAGCTTTTAGTTTGTATTTGATTTATGGAAGTGTTAGTAATGCCAGTTGAACTGCATATATTATAATGTAAGTAATTTGATGTTTTGATATATGAATTTAATTTTGGCAATTGAGGAAGTCAATGCACATCTCTCAGAAAAGTTTCTTAATATTTACTGGTATTGCTTTATTGTGAACTTCCTAAAAGCAAGTCATAGGAGCACATGTCCTAATCCCATCACTTCTGTCACTGAGACAAGGCTTGAAATGTCCAGACGACTTGGCACTTCATAGTGAGAAAGTTTCTACAATGAAGGGTGAGAGAATAGAAAAAAGAGCAAATGAATCTTCCAACTGTTTTGTTACATGTTCTTTACACTTAGCCATTAAGACACCATAATAGTATATTTTTTTGGGTCCGGTCGTGGGGCCTGAACTCTGGGCCTGGGCGCTGTCCCTCAGCTCTTCAGCTCAAGGCTAGCGCTCTACCATTGAGCCACAGCACCCCTCCGGCTTTTTTCTTTTTGCTTATGTGGTGCTGAGGAATCTAACCCAGGGCATCATGCATGCAAGGCAAGCACTCTACCACTGAGCCACCTTCCCAGCCCCCATAATAGTATTTTTATAACTTCTTACCTTCTTTTGTCCTGTTCTGAGATGTTTTATTTATGGATCTCTAAGAAATCATATAAGAATCATAAAATAAATCCATAAATCATATAAGAAATCTTAAAAATAGTTTGTTAGGGATATATAACCTAAAAGGAATAATTTCAGGAAAGTATTAAGCACATAAAATGTAATGCACACCTACAATTGTCTCTTTATTTAAAACTTCAGCAGTTGTAGTTTATTTATTCTAATAACAAAGATTATAAACTAAGTTACAATAGTATTCCAAATGGAACACAGAACTAGAAAAATGAAGGGTAGCACTAAAGAATGCTACTGCTACTACTAATAGAGTAAGAATAAAATTTAGGCAAACCTCCTTCAGAATAAAAGCCACAGGACAACCCCAACATTACTTTAATTGTTTCATATGAAGACAAGACCTTTTTTGTAAAGATAAGTTTTCACAGATATTAACATCAGTTGGGTATATATTTCTTAAGGCCTTCAGGAAGGATGCTCTGACAATGTTGATAGAAACTGACTTCTTTGGGACCTACTACACAATGTGCAGACACCATTCCAAGCATTGCACCTGCATTAGGGTAATTTTAGCGCTCAAGATAGTTCTTCCAGTTAGGAAATGAATTAAGTATTTTATTAAAAACAGAAGTAGGCAACAAGGCCAAACAAATTTCACAAGTACCCAATACGGATCAGCTGTAGAACCATAATTCAAATCCAGGTTTCCACCAGGCATATCTGAGGATATTCTGTAAGTTTCACCCTCATTACCTTTCAAGATGTATGGAGCAGATGAACCTACATTATCTTCCTAATTATGGTTATAATGGCAATAACATTGCTACAGAATATACATATTTTTAAATTAAAAGGGTGTGGGTAATGATATTGTAGGTGATCTTTATACCAAATAAAGACTGAACCAAAAAGAAAAGTAAGGGGCTGGGAAGGTGGCTCAGTGATAGAGCGCTTGCTTTGAATGCATGAAGTCCTGGGATCAATTCCTCAGCACCACATAAGCAAAAAGAAAAAAGTTGAAAGTGGTGCTGTGGCTCAAGTGGTAGAGCACTATCCTTGAGCTGAAGAGCTGAGGGACAGCACCCATGCCCAGAGTGCAGGCCCCACGACCAGAACCCCCCAAAAAAATAAAAATAAAAGAACCTAGGCTGCAAATTTTAGTCATTGTACTAGCACTCATATACCATATATATATATGTGTGTGTGTGTGTGTGTGTGTGTGTGTGTGTGTGTGTGTGTGTGTATATATATATATATATATATATATATATATATATATATTCTTCCTAAAATATACAGTGAGTTAATTTGTCGAAACCTGGTCATAGAATAAATATGAGGTGTGAAAAAGTTTGTAAGTCTGAAATGACTCCAAGGTATTTTGAGAAGACAGCTGGAACAGTTATCACTTAATCAAATAGTAATGAGGTATTGGTTTGTAGATAGAGATCAAAGCTCACTTGGGACATTTTGTGTTTGTTAAAATCAGTAGTTAGGAGTTGTCAGTAGACAGGATGCTATTAAGGACTTGAATTAATGTAAACAGAGATGGAGAAAAATACAGAAATAATTACTGTACTCAGTGGTAAAAAACATGAGAAGGAATATTACAGAGCTAAGCCCCGGGATACACAAATATGTAAATCATGACAAATGAAGAAAAACAGTAATAAGTATGTAATGCAGACTTATATGGGTAGGTATTTTTAATGTTTAAGGGCTATGAAGTGATTGTGTGATGACCTAAAATTTAAGAAATTCTTAAGTTCAACTATCCTTTGGGCCAACCATAGCTGATAGTTTAAGTAAAACGGGGCCACAATAGTGTGTCTTGATTTACCAAAGTGAAAATAGGCCAATATTTGGAAAGCCACTTTTTGGACCTGTGGTTGGAGTGGCAATTACTGCAGTTTGTTCAACTGTCATTAGAAGGCTACAGGTTTAGCACAATGATAGAAATCTTTCAGGGATCTGGTAGATTTTCCCTCTGTCTTCAATTTCCCTTTTTTTCTGAGAGCTAAAATATCACTACTGGAAGCCTGTCCAAATTGTGCCTTTGGCAAGTTAACAGATAGTCGGTCTATCACATGTCCAAATAAAAGAGAATTGGAACAGGTTTACATTGAGCACTCACAGTAGACGGGTCTCTGGACTTTCTCAGGAAAAGCCTTCTGCCATTGTGGGATGGATAGGGCTGGATGATATGCAAAATAGACACCATAGATGGAAAGTATTCTGCTAAGTTAACACTTGAGATATCGGATGTTTTAACTGCATTGTATTGACTTTTATGAATCAGTTAATCAGATTCTTCATGCCATATTATTTTAATAGACTGTAAAATGCATGCTTATCGCATTTCCTTTGTATAACATATAGTATGTTTTGAAATTTGGTATAAAACATTTGTCTTTTCATTTATTTACTTTTAATATGTTTTACTCTAGTTTTCAAGAGTAGGGAAATGCCCTGGAACTTTGTAATTTGATGTCATATGTAATTTATTTTTTTAAAAATTCTTATTTATTGTCTATTGCAGCCCCCGGCTATATGTAATTTAAACTGTAGTTTTCTTCAAGTGTATCATCCTACCCTGAAGTTTTTTTCTCATAAGCTTTCTAATAAATATGTAGTCTATTCAATTTTGAAAAGTACTGCTGTACCTCCCACTTATTTGTGGCATTTCTGAAATCCAAGTTTCTCTGTGTGTCAGCGTGGATACTTTTGCTTGTAACAGTTTTGTTATTGAATACATAGCATCTGACTACATAGGGAACAAAGGATGTGAAGTTACAGTATCCCAATAAAGAACTTCCAGGACAATTCAAGGGCAACTCATGTACTCTCTGTGTAGGTGAATAAGAGCATAGAAAAGAAAGTCTTATACATGAAAGTGACTGGGAGTGTGTGCACATAGGTATTCACTTATTTATCTGTTGTTATAGTTTTACATATTCAATATTATTCATTATATATATATCCAAAATCCAGAGAACCACATCCATGGGCATCGTTTTCCTATGTTGCTCTTTGGGTAATAAGAATGAAACCTGGTATTGTCCTGTGGTAGAGAAATAACTCAGAGATTCAAACATTTTTCTTTCAATATGTTGCCTGTTCCTACATCTAAAATGAGGAAGTCTGTTAATACATAATACATGTTATAATCTATTTAATCTATTTATACAATGTATAATGTATTCTATATTATAATATATATTATATATAATAACTGAGTATTATATATTCATAAGGAAAAATACAACAAACGTATCTATGACCATACTTTCCCAGCCATGATTAGGTTCATTAGAGTTAGGTGCATTACATCTCAACAGGAAAAGTCTACTGAAGTTTTGATGACCTTGAGCTAGATAAGGAGAATTTCTGTAAGAGGAGCCTCTCTTCAATTATGATAAAAAATAAGTTTGGAAGTTATTTTATTTTATTTTTTTGTTTTTATTTAGGTGGACAAGGAGCCTGAACTCTGGGCCTGAGCACTGTCCCTCACCTCTTCAATTCAAGGCTAGTTCCCTACCACTCACCCATAAAAGCACTTCTGGCTTTTTTTTGCTTATGTGGCACTGAAGAATCGAACCCTAGGCATTGTCCCTGAGCTCAAGGCTCGTGCTCTACCACTTGAACCACAGCACCACTTCTGGCTTTTTCTGCCTGGGATTGCTTTGAATCATAATACTCAGATCTCAGCCTCCAAGGTAGCTAGGATTACAGGTGTGAGCCACCAGTGACCAGCAAGTCCCTCTTAGATATTATTCTAAAAGCCTCTTATCCAAGGTCACTCCTAAGATAATAAATGGACCTATGCCAATAGTTCCTTCATACTCTCATCTCTTGTTATGGCTATGGTGTGTCTTTTCCATTGTATCCTGAACCTACTTCACAGTTCTCTTCCTAATCCATGATTCTAGATGTATTACTAATAATTACCTAAATTTTGTGGCTATAAACCCTAAATTATTCAACTATTAATTTAATTTAATTTTTTTCAATATGATCATGTTTCTGTACAAATCTGAGCTTTTATTCACCTCTTGCATCTACCTCTTGGCATGAGCAGAGCCTGGGCCTAATTTACTTTAAATGCAAGAGGTTAGCCAAAGAACAGCCTACAGTATTCCTGCCTAGGAGTCAGTACAGGTAGTAGAGTGCCTGAAAGAAGCAATGCATTCCTGACATGAGAAGGGGTGAGAGTGACAACAGCCTACAGAGCAAACTGGCAGTCACAACATTTAACAACTTCTACTTTGGGGAAACTGATCTCCTGCAAAGTGGCAGTGAGATAACTTTAATTTTCTTATATGAAGGAAGTTGTCATGTCTCACTATATAACTCCCTTGTAATCAAAGAGAGGGTCATTCTTTTGTTTCCACCTTAGGCCCAGTCTCAGGTTATGTCAGACTTTCCTCAGACTCTATTCCTACCAGAAGGTCCCTAATGAGGAGGAAAGTGTGATCTCTTGGCTTCTGATTGGCCCTTCGGGACCTGAAGCCACTTTTAGTTTTCAACCTGTTCCTTCTGACAATGGGAAAGCTCATTCTCTGAATTGTGCCCTAGTATTGTGCCCTTTCTTCAGAGAAAGTCAAGGAATGACAGATTCTGCCTGAGTGAGTGAGTATCTCCATTTCCAAAGAGGTCAATTAATATCTGATTCTGAGACCCAGGTGAAAGTCCTTTACCAGATCCTCCAAGCTCTGACTCCAAGCCATCCTCATATTTCTCCAGCTTTTTCTCATGAACCAAAAGGTTACAGGAGTTTAGTTCAGAAACAAGGAGAAATGAGAGAAGCAGAAGAACCATTGGCAGGGTGAGGAATTTAGAGATTTTGGGTGAAAAAAAAGGCTCAGAAAATATAGAATCAGGGGGCTGGGAAGGTTGCTCAGTGGTAGAGCGCTTGCCTTGCATGCCTGAGGCCCTGGGTTCGATTCCTCAGAACCACATAAGTCAAAAGAATAAAGCTGCAAGTGGTGCTGTGGCTCAAGTGGTAGAGCGCTAGCTTTGAGCTGAAGAGCTGAGGGACAGTGCCCAGGCCAGAGTTCAGGCCCCAGGACCGGACACCGCTCCCCCCAAAAAAGAAAATCTAGTATCACTCACATCATTAGGGAATCACATCATAAGAGTAGGGAATAAATGTAATAAATTACTACCTAAATTACTAACTCCACTACTCTACATTACAAGTGTTCTGTCAAAAGTTAGCTGTCCTAGCTCTATTTTGATCAGGAAAACAGAGCACATTCTTTCCTTACAAAGTTCTACTGAGTATCTTTATCCATACCCCAGGTTGTTCTTACTCTCTACTTCTCTCTTACTTTCCTTTGCTGCATTCAATCAATGACACTTGAATGTGTTAGCATCTTCTAATCCATTTGTTATAAAGTAAAACAAATTATGGGGAAACATATATCTATGGTACATTTTCTTCTATGGCATATTTATTTGATGTTATTAAGTATTATTTTAATAGTTTCCTTGTTAATACTTGAGAAAAATATTTTACTATTAGCAGTAATTAGTTGCACATTTTTTGGTATTTTCCCATGTCTGTGTATATTTTAAGTTTCTAACATCATCTTTTCCCCCAACTGTTGCCTTCTTAAAATTGCTTCAAATTATAAACTATATATGATGGTCCTCTATGTGTTCATTGATATATTTAAATTTTGATCTAATATCTACATATTATAGGAAATCTTCAACCTATTGTAATTGGTCTGAAAATCAATATGGATGTTCCTCATTAAAGCAAAAACACAATGCCACAAAAATTAGTGAAATTAGGATTAGGTATATATTCAAAATATTTAGCAATGATACAGTAGAAACATTCACTTCTCATATACCAGAACATGTATATAGCTATGAATAGCACATTTTCTTCATTCCCTCTTTCTGGTGCATCTAGGTTGATTACACAGCTTGGTTGCTATAAAATATTAATACCATGAACATGTATGTTCATGTTGATTCATATTCCTTCAATATGTATCCAATTGCAGTAAAGGTCATCAACATATCTGTCTTTTTGGTATTGTGTAAACTTCCATTAAGATATCCCTATGGGTTGCACTAGTTTACAATGCCACAAAACCAAATATACTTCCTGATTTATTTACCTCTCCAGCAGTTTATTTATTTGAGTGGTGGTAGCTATTATCGTGTGTAAGATAGGATCTCAGTGACTTTCCTCTTTATTTTCCTTCGTATTTGTTATGTAGATATGAATCTCAAAAATTTCATTTATTTATTAAACACTTACATTTGTACTTCATTCCTGATTGGTGTCTTTCTTTTTCTTTGGTATTTGATCAATTTTTAAGATTTATAACATTTTATTTTTTCCTATTACAAATACACATTTCAGTTAGTAAAAAGTTTTTTTTTTCATTACAGTGGTGCACAATTAACTAAAAACAACAGATTGTACATTTATATCACTGGATGTTTTTGTTTGTATTTACAGCCAGGAAATTGTTTCAATAAAGATGCTGAACTTCTTTCATTGATATACTGAAATATAGTATCTCATATTGGCCTAAACTAATCTCAGAATTAACAGTCAAAGCCTGGGCCACCACAGTCTGTGCTAAGTAAAACCACTAACACAGTATAAACTGCATTTAAAGAGAGCAAAGGGCTTCATAAAAGATGGAAGAAAGGCATCACCTTAATGAAGCAAATGTTGAAGTTCACAAGCAGACCTTAGGAATCTGAATATCAAGAAGATCAAAGGATAAAAGTATTTAGAAGGACAACTTTAGAACTCAAAATTGGGGAGGTGGGACAAACAATAGATACCAAAACTCAATGCTGAAGGGAAGGAGAATTTTACCCCAAACCTCAGCTGTCAGACACAGCTCTCACACAACACACAAAGACACACACACACACAGACACACACACACACAGACACACACACACAGACACACAGACACACACACACACACACACACACACACACACACACACACACACACACCGCTAGTGAGAGATCTTTGCCAAAGCACAGGCATTCTGGACTTAGACACTGAATACTCAGGAACTATCCATTGTGAAGGCCTTTACTGAAAGTACCCATTGAAATTAGTCATTTACTGAAAGTTAAAACTCAGGTTCCTGGAAAAACCGTGAAATGTCACAATAAAGTTCTGCCCATAACTCCCCTAGCAATAGCCATCAGCGGATGACAAGAAGTACCTAAAGTTACAGATTATTTTTAATTTTTTAATTTTTTTTTACTTTTTTATTGTGGAAATACTGTACAGAGGAGCTACAGTTACATGGGCAAGATAATGAGTACATTTCTTATCAAGCAATTTTTGCCTCCTCCTTTGTTTCCCCCTCCCATCCCTTCCCATTGTCCCCCCGACCCCCCATCGAATCTTCCTCCCCACTTCCCCTCACCAAAGTTGTAAAGTTCTTTTTTCTCCATAAGAACTTGTACATCTCATTGTTGCAATGGGTCCACCTGTATCCCTATTTAAACGATTTGTTCTTTTTTCCCCTTCTCCTCCACAAAGTATTGATTATTGCTTAGCCTGCACTCGCTAGCCAATAAGATTGTTATAAGATTACCCAGTTAACAGAAGGGTCGGGGATCTCAACTCTGACCCACTGCAATGGTGACAGTTGTGAGTCCAGGCTCGACCTTGCAATAAATGACTCTAATGTGGTCACATAAGAACTGGCTCCATGGTGGTCTTTGGGGATCCTTATCTAAGCACAAGGCTAGTGTACACAGAGAACCACAGGGGCAGCTGTATCTGGAACAATGAAGCTTTTTTCCTCTTCTTTTCAGATAATCAATCATGATGTTGCAGTTGGCTCCACAACTGCTCCACATCTGTGCAGGTGGAAGGAAAGGATGCCTTAGACTGCAGGACGGCCTTGTGAACCCCTGGATTTATGTGTAACAATGCAGTTTGTGGTCCTCTAGGCAGGGGTGGCCAAGCTGAAATGGTGGTAAACTTTGCCTGGAGGATGGCACCCTGTGAGCCCTGCATGCATGGTGAAGCAGCCTGGAAAGTCCTGTGAACATCTCCGGGATGGCCTCTCAGTGGATTGGAGAAATTGACTCCTGTAGTTGCACATGGCAGGAGGCAGGAGGAGAGCAGGAATCCTGAAGATGGGAGAGGCACAAAAGCAAACGCACGTCTCCATTGAGACTCCTCGGCCATTCTAAGGAGGTTCACAACCCACACGTGGCGGCCACTGCACAGGTCCCCAGAGGCCCTACTTGTCTGGGGAGCAGTTCCTGGTCCTGATCCAGAGCTGGAACTTCCCAAGTGGCCCTGAGCTTGGCTGGGCTGGAGCGGAGCCTACCAGCCTTGTTTCCTCTGCCCTGCTGAGTATATCCTCCTAGCACCTGCCCAGGCTACAGCACCCACAACAGGCCACCTCCTTGGGGCAGCCTGAAGCTGTGCTGACAATTCCTGCCTGGTGCCTGCTTAAGGCAAGAGCCAGGCCTAGCCCACAGCAGAGCTGGCCCTCACTTCCAAGGGCATCGAGAGAGGCATGACAACCACAGGCCCAGCCTTGCTGCCCTCACTGCCCCTAGAGGTTAACTATCAGTCCCTGCCTTTGTTCTTGAAATTCTTCAGCCATTGGTTGTCTCATTTTTCATTTTCTGTTTGGGTGGGACTCGAGACTTCTTCCTCTCCTCACCAAGCTAACATGTCCTAGCAAAGCCACCCCAACTACCAATCTACCATATATTATGTGATTTTTTTGTTTCTCTTCTATTTTCTTCCTCCATGGTATAAACCATTTCCACTGTATTTGAGGTCTGTGAGCTCCAACTTGCATATACAAATTTCTAATATGGGGAGGGGAAGGGAAATAAAATGCTGAAAGAAGTACACAGTACGACCCATTGTTACAATGAGATGAACAAGACACTATGTTGAAAATGAAATTTACTAGTTGGGAATGAAAGGTGAGAATTGGGGCGGTGGTGAGAAAAGGGATGGCAGGGAAAAACAAAAGAGGAGGTAACAATGTTCGTTAGATAATGTACTCACTAACTTACTTATGTAACTCTAATCCCTCTGTCTACCATTTTCACAATTAAAAAAAAACATGAAAAAATTATCCTGGAGTACATTAAGTTCAAATTTCCTAAATGTTCTGTAAATTAAGACCAATTTTAAGTGGGAAGTAGGTTCTCAGAAACATTTTTTGTCAGTGTTTGTGTTGTGCATTATTACCCAAGTGTACATAAATTAACAGTAGGAGAAACAATAGGAATAGGAGAAAGAGAAGTTCTGTGTTTAAGTATAATGGTTCAATAAACTATAGAAGACTCTGCAAATAAGACAACTTTGAAACAATAAAGCCAAGGCCAGTATTTAGACCTATGTGAGTGACATAGAGAAAGCATTACTCCTAAATGGAACATGAAGGATGAGGCCACTGTCTTTCTTCTACTAGCTCTAAATCATGGTAGCTAATCATGCAAATTTGTAAAAACTAGAATGGAAGAATAATTCTGGTTCCAAGCAAGTCATATATAAGACCATGGACTAAACTGGGGAAAAAAAAGGCCATGTTGAGAGAGCAGAAATTATTCTAGCAATGAACCGTTGGCTAAGATCATATTTCTTTTTCTTTTTCTTTTCTTTTTCTTTTGATGGTAGTGGGGCTTGAACTCCATGCCTGGGCACTGTCCCTCTACTCTTCAGCTCAAAGCTTGTGCTGTACCTCTTGAGCCACAGCACAACTTCAAGTTTTCTGGTGGTTATTTAGAGATAAGTGCCTCAGAAACTTTCCTACTCATGCTGGATTTGAACTGCAATCCTCAGATCTCAGCCTCCTGATTAGCTAGGATTACAGGTGTGAGCCACTGGCATCCTGCGTAGGATCACATGTAATTAACTTGCAATATATTATCTCCTTTTATTGTATACATTTTAGTGCTTTGGAAGTGAATTGTACCTTCATAGGTATTCAAAGCCTAATTTTCACGAACTTGCATTTCTTCAAATAGAAATGCTATAAATTTTAGAACAGACATTAAAATAGATATAAAATTCACTTACAGGAATTTGTCCAGCGTACATCCTCTATAGTGTGTCCTTTCAAAATTTGATTTTGGGGGATTTTTTCCAGAGTCTCACACATATTTTCAAGTGCACTGTCAATGAACTACAATTCCCTTTCGAAACACGTTTTTTACTTCTCTTTAATGCATAGAAGTGTAATGAATATACAATTCTTTTTGACCTTTACGACTTGAAAACTTGCTTGCTAAAATTATTGCAGTATTATAAAAATCGATCATTATGAGAAGTTTATCAATTTCTCCACAAATGCATTACTTTATTTTGTGTCATCTTTTTATGTTAGGGTCATACTAGTGAGTTTTCTTTGTCTTTTTTCTTAGATCCTAAAGAGTAACTTATTTCATATGCTCCTCCTATTGACTATTAATTTACACATGTTCTTTAAAGAAATATCCTATTCAGGAAAAATTATATGGAATTAGAAGATATAAAAATACTTAAGATTCAGAATCATTGTAGCATTCACATTGTAGCATTAGCAAATATGTTCCCTCTATCTGTTGGATAAGTTTCACTTCGGTTATAGTGTCCTTTGAATTATGAGTATAGTGTCCCTTGAATTATGAAATGCTATCACTTGATATAATCCAGTATATTCTTGCCTTTCTTTAGCCACTAATGATTTCCATTAGAAATCTTTACTCCTACAATGTCATGAATTTTTACGTTTATCTCTTATAGGTTTTTACATCTCACATTTAGTTTGATAATCTTTTTTATTATAAATTTTTGTATAAGGATTGAGGTAGGCCAGGCGCCTGTAGGTCCCTCCTGTAATCCTAGCTAGGCAGGAGTCTGAGATCTAAGGACCACGGTTTAAAGCCAGCCTGGGCAGGAAAGTCCATGAGACTTTTATCTCTAATAAACCAACAGAAATCCAGAAGTGGTGCAGTGGCTCAAGTGGTAGGGTGCTCACATTGAGCTGAAGAGCACAAGGACAGTGCCTGAGCCCAGAGTTCCAGCCCCATGAGTGACAAAAAAACAAAACAAAAGAAACAAAAAAATGGATTGAGGTAGTAGTCTAAGATCATTCTGTAAATCCCGAAAGAAAATAGTGCCAATACACCCATTTAAGATTCTATTTTTATTTCATGAAGTCATAGGATAGTTTTCAAAATCTATTGACCATACAACTGAGAATTTATTTTTAACAAATCTGTTACATTCTTCTATGTGTCTGCTTTTGTAGTAGAACTATGTTGTCTTCACTACTAAACATGATAGAAAGATTCAAAGCTAGTATGAAGGATAAAGCTACACCATTTTACAAGATTGTTCTGACTGACCTGTATTCCTTGAATTTACATAGGAGTTTATTGAGCAGGTGGACCAATATTCTACAGAGATATCTAGATGTTTGATAGTCACTCATATTTTGTACCTTCAAAAAACACAAGACCCCAGATATTATATATAGAAAAATGTCTTCAAAGAATACTTGAAACAACTAAAATTACCTCAGGAATTAGGTAAGATTTAGATAACACTGTAGCATAAAAAAGCTGAATAATAACAATTTGAGTTGTACAAAAACAACAGAGGAAAGTGAGAGGAGTAAGAATGATGGACCACATAGGAGCTATAGGTGATTGCTATTATGTTTCAAAAACCAGAAAGACTTCAGAGAAGAGAAGGAGAAAAATAAAGTGTCCTGAGAGAAGTTTCTTTTTAATCCATCTAATAGCTGGTACTAAAATCAGTGGAAATGGGAAAAATTAAAATAGAAATTAAAGCGTTGTATATACATGTTGTAATAGGAATATGATAATTTTCAAAGAAATAAGAGAGAGAATAGTTAAACTCTAAAGGGAAAAGGAATGAAGAGAGAAAAGAAGCAAAGTAAAACCTTTATCAATAACAAACAAGAGTTTGGAAGTGGAAATATTCTAAATTACAATAAAAATTGCTAGCGTGGATAGAATATGGATCACATGTTATCATATATAATTTTGAAAAAGCATAATAGGAATGAAAGTCATGGTTTAAAACATTATTTGGATTATAACTAGACAGTATAGCTCAGTGGTAAACCATTGGCTTTGCATATGTGAAGCAATGGTGTGAACTCCCAAGCATTACAAAGTACACACAAAGCACACACACACACACACACACACAAAAGCCACATAAACACACACACACACACACACACACACACACCACATACACACATTTGCAATATTGATATTATCATATTAAACAGATGAAATTATCACAAACAGTAAAAGTATGTTAATATATGAAATAATAATATTGCTCGTAGTATTTAAAAGTTTAGTAGAAAGAAAATAGTCACAATATACTTGGATTTTAATAGATTAAGTAAATTGAAAATTAATAGAAGACATGAGAACTTTCGCAAATAAGTTTTAAATAATAAACATTTTGAAACATGTGTCTTTCTATGTTAATAAATGATTGATATTACTGGTGTTTGAACTCAAGATTTAGAATATGATAGCGAGGTACTGTATATAACGATAGGGATGGCTATATCCATAATCATTTCACTCTGAATAGTTTTACACTAAGGTCTCATAGTTTCCCAGTCTCTCTCGAATTACAAACTCTATTTACACTTCCCACCATAGCTAGAAAATGGATGTCACAAATCACCATGCCGAGCTCAAAGTTCTTTTTTTAGTTCAAGTAAAAATACTTCCAAAAAGTGACCAAGAAATGAAGCCTTTCTTAGTAAAGTATGTGCTTCTTAAAAATACTGTAAGTATTTGTTACCTGGACAAATATTTTTATACTATAAGAAAATAAATGTATTTAGATTCACTAACCATATAAAATTAAGAAATTAATTTTTAAATAGCCACATGTTAAATACTATAAAAGCAAAATATATGTGTCTGAATAATTTACATGTGTAAAAATCATGCAAAATTAAATTAACTGATCTTAAACTTTGAAAAAAGAATTACTCTAAAGAAACAAAAGGAGCCGGGCACTGGTGGCTCACGCCTGTAATCCTAGCTACTCAGGAGGCTGAGATCTGAAGATCGCGGTTCAAATCCAGCCCAGGCAGGAGAGACCGTGAGACTCCTATCTCCAATAAACCACCAGAAAACCGGAAGTGGCGCTGTAGCTCAAGTGGTAGAGCGCTCGCCTTGAGCTGAAGAGCTGAGGGACAGCGCCCAGGCCCAGAGTTCAAGCCCCATGCCTGACAAAAAAAAAAAAAAAAAAAAAAAAAAAGACACAAAAGGAAACATTTAAGCTCAAAATTTGAAATTTAGAAAATAAAATGAAGTAGGGGCTGGGAAGGTAGCTCAGTTGTAGAGCACTTGCCTTGCAAGCATGAGGCCCTGGGTTCAATTCCTCAGAACCACAAAAGCAAAAAGAAAAAAAGCCGGAAGTGGCGGTTTGGCTCAAGTGGCTCAAGCGCTAGCCTTGAGCTGAAGAGCTGAGGGACAGGGCTCAGGCCCAGACTTCAGGCCCCACAACCGGACCCCCCCCCCAAAAAAAAGAAAAGAAAATGAAGTATACTCTTCAGTTGACTTAATTAAGTGTAAACGCTCTGTATATCAATTTTATAATAAAAAATGCTTGAACAAAAAAAGCAAAAGTATCCATTGATCAATAGCAACAGCAAAAGCATCAATAGTTCTTGTTTTGAGTGTACAAAAATATCGTTGGAATATATAACAATGTTCCTTCCCGAAGAAATGTACTCATTACCTCATTTATGTAACTGTAACCCCTGTGTACATTATCATTACAATAAAATTAATTTGAAATTAAAAATAAACCAAATAATATACCAATTAAGAATTCTTAGAAGCCATTGGTTAAAAATATTGTAAAAAACTCCCCTAAATATCCAAGGAATATACGTTGATGATACTATTTAAATGCTTCAACTTCAGCAGAAAAGCAAAAAGTTTAAAAACTGTTACAAAGTAAAGTAATAAATAAGAATATATTACTATTAATAATAATCATATGACAAATTTATAGTGGTAATCAAATATGTAAGAAATGAGGCAATTTCCATTCATTTGCACTTAATAAGTGAGAAAGAATTTTCTAGGTCTTTTTAAATTGTCGTAAGTTTAATGAAGAAATTATTCTGTCACATCATATGATAATCAGACAAAGCTGAAATTAGAACAAAGAACAGATTTATTAAGTTTTTGGATGTTAATGTATATACTTATTTTGGTTGTGGAAAATGTGGGGATTTCAACTTGGGGTATATTGTTCTTGCAGGCCGGCATCATATCTGTGGTTAATTTTAGGATAGTGGTTCCCTTTCCACAAGAACATGCACCTGATCTGTCCTTTTAGCCTTCCCATCATCAATGGCATCAGAGTTGCACACCAACTTTTCTAGCTTGCTACCTTGCCTGGCCTGGATCCTCAGTCCTTCCAATCTTAGTTTCTAGATAGTGCAGGATGGTGGAAATGATCCAATTCACCCAGCTATAGATTGAGAAATAAGTCCACTAAATTTTGGCCTGGGTTCTGTCCTCAAGTCTTCTAAGTAGTTAAGAGTACACATGTGATACCCTGGTGCCAAACACTAAGAATATTTTTAAAGCAAGTAGACATATATATGACTTAGGCTTGTGAATGCCTCAGGAGCAGTGAAGCACAGAGGATAGGTAGAATTTTAACTAGCTACTCAGAGGCTGAATAAGCTTAGCTAGCTACTCGGGAGTCTGAGATCTGAAGACCACGGTTCAATCATGAAAATACAAGCGATTATCTATAAAAAAAAAAAAAAAAACACAACAGAATTGTAGCAGTGGCTGAAGTAGTAGACCACTATCCTTGGGCACGGAAGTTGAGGAATAGTTCCCAGCGACTATCAAGCCTCAAGAATGATGAATGCATGCATGAGCATATGCACATGTTCGTGTGCGTACTCGTACATGCATGCACACATATACAAACACAAATGAATATTTCAATGTGAAGTTATTTATTTTTTTTTACCTTGCTGTACTTTATTTCCCTCTATTAGTTCACAAATTAACAAAATCAGCTAAGGACCTATTTACATAAAATTCATCATGTTTCTCTAAAATCTACTCTCTTTTTGGAAGCCTGCTTTTATTTGTCCCAAAAGTAAATTATTCAGGAAGTCAATTCATCACTCTCAAGTCTATAGTATTAGATGATTGTTTAGGTTCCTCCTAGCAAAATGATTTTTTGAAATCCTGCATCAAGCAATATATTTCTTTCACTAGAAGAGAAACCTCTGTCAAACAATTAATAATAGCTTTTTCTCCTCCTGGCATTCATCTGTAGTTTTATTTTCTTCATATATTTCATGATCTATCTGTGTATGCCAAAGTCTGCGCTTAGCATGTGTATACCATTCATAGATACTGAAATTGCTATGGAATAAATAATGTTCACACTGACTATCTTGAAAAAGAAGAATTGGTTTCTTAGCACTTTAGGTAAGAACTTGAGGGAAAGAAACAAAAGGAAAAGTGAGGAACAACTCAACACATAGATTCAAATGAAACAAAACAACCCAAGAAAACAAAAATTAATTCAGTACTCAAGAACCTGCAGGAAATGAAAGATTTAAAAAAATCAGCTATGACAAGCTTATGAAATTTGTGACTACATGGGAGTGCACTGTTGGGAGGATAGTGGCTAAAGCCCAGACTGAACAGAAAGTTCTGTACACAATGCCATGCACCTGTTATTCTAAATTCCAGGAAGAATAACATCAAGTGCACTGAGACCAAGTTAATACACAAGTAGGAAGCCAGTTTCTAGCTGAAAAATAATCAGGATAACTTAGGGCTGGCAGCATGACAAAGTGGTAAGAACATCCATTTAAGGGGCACAAAACACTCAATCAAACTCTAGTATTAGGGGTAAAAAAAAGCTATGATTTAAATAATTAGAACAATTGTAATACTTGAGTATTTGAGTGGAGAAAAATCCATTAGAGAGATAGAATGAACCCACGTTGTAATGCTACTTTAGTGATAATATTTAGTGGTACTTGAGACAAAACAGAGTTACCTTGCAAATGAGCATGGATGTACATTTGGGTGATGGAAATACTCTACTTACAAAGGTGTAAATTAGATTTTTTTGGGTAGATTGTAGTTCTTGAACTAAAAGCCTGGGTGATGTCCTTGAGCTTTTTCTCTCAAGGTTACCACTCTAATACTTTGAGCCACAGTTCCAATTCTGATTTTCTGTTGGTTGTTTGGAGATAAGAGGCTCATGGACTTTCCTGCCCAGGATGGCTTCAAAACATGATCGTCAGATCTTATCCTCCTGAGTAACCAGGATTCCAGGCATGAGCCGTTGACGTTTTTAATAATTCAGTAAATTGTATAGTAACAGAAGTTATAAATTATCATTGTAACCTGTGTAATATATGTGTATGTATAAATCATTGCATACAGTTAGAAATATATTGACATATTTTTGCATCTACAATAGATTTATGAAATCATCCTTCCTTATGAAATAAAATGGAAACAAATTTAATAAGGAGCAAAACAAAGGGAATTGTTACACATTACTACTTGTTGAATGGAAGATGAATTGTCCCGACCCGCAGGACTTCAACGAGGGCGGTGAACCTAAGGGAGAAGGAATGAAGGGACAAGAGACACGAAGGACAGCAAGACAAGGATTCTGATCAAGCTGCCAAATTTTATTTTTCACATAGGGGTATTTATATGCTTAGAATAAGGAAGCTTTTTCATTGGGTGTAGCAGCTGCAGGATGCTTGCTTAGGGCAGTGAAAAGGTGGTCGTTAGCAGCTACTGGGGGGTGAAAAGGTGGTTGTAAGCAGCTACTGGTATTTGTATGGGGCAGGATGAAAAGACCAGATTCTGTGAACAGCCTCCTGATGTTCCAGTGAGATAGTCAAGCCTATCATGCAGATAGACTCCCTGCAGGGCTCACAACATCTCCCCCTTTCTTATTTAGAAAATTGACCATCAATTGTTGGTGCTCTTTTTGAGGGGGTGACAGAGGCTCTGTTCCTCTAAGGGCCCAGGGTTTTTCTCTGCTCTGAGCAAGCGTCCTCACTCGGGGAGGGGAATTTTACAGGCCTTGGCATGTTTTTTGAGGAGATGGCTTGTGGGTATGCATGCCAGCCGTCATGCACCAGAGCTTGCCACTCAGGGGTCTTGGGTTTTGGGATCTTGCGGATCCATCCCCCTGCAGTCTTACCTGCACCCTTGATTAGAGCATTTTTTCTTCCTCCCATAGGTGCATCCTCCCCCAAGTGGAGGGGCCTATAGGAGGAGGGGCGAGCCTATTTATGGCAATAGGCCTTGCCTGTTGAATGGTCAGGAGTTATGAATAAGAAGGGTTTTCTAAATAAGAAAAAGAAGGGGGGCTGTTTCCCACTGGAACAAGCTCATGGCAAAAACACTAATTTCTAGATCTCAATGCTGCGTCTGCCATATCAAGGCGATGGTGATGAACCTGTATGGGCTTAGATACCAAGAGATTAATCTATTATTTAATAAATTTAAACAGGATGGTCCATGTCTGGAGTTCTAGCTGCATCTGCAAGAGAAAAGGCATCATCCTCAGGGGGAAGGTTTCCCCTGGGTTGTGGTAAGCCATTAACCTGTTTTATCAAGCGTTCTGGCAGCCACCTTGGGGCTGCTTGTTCTTGATCTAAAATACAGGGTGAACCTCACCCCCAGATAAGAACAGGATCTGGGCCCTTCCATTTGCCTGTAAGGGGGTCTCGCCACATGACAGACGGGCAGGCAGAACTGGAAGATGGGTGCCAATGCCTGTCAGCTGCCAAGTGGCCTTCATTGTCCAGAGTTAGAAAATTAAGGGAGAACAATGTGTGACTAAGGCGATCCCTAGGAGTGGAAAATGAAAAGGCAGAGGCTTTGAGGCGAGTAAGCCAGGTTGTTAGGGTGTGGTGGGCTCGTTCTACGATGCCCTGACCTTGGGGGTTATAGTGAATCCCAGTAGTATGATAAATCTGAAAAATAGCACAAAACTGTTTAAACTTGGCACTGGTATAGGCAGGGCCATTGTCTGTCTTTATGTGGGCTGGTTTTCCCATTACAGAAAAGGCTAAAACAAGGTGAGAGAGAACATTTTTGGCAGTTTCTCCTGAGTGTGGTGAAGCAAAAACAAACCCGCTAAATGTGTCTATGGAGACATGTATATATCTTGTTTTTCCAAATTCAGGAAAATGGGTAACATCCATTTGCCAGATTTGATTAGGTAGCAGTCCACGGGGGTTAACACCCAGATATTGTACAGGAAGGGAGACAACACAGGCAGGGCATGACTTTACTATCTCCCGTGCTTGCTCTCTAGTAATTTTACAAAGCAATCGAAGACTCTGGGAATTTAGATGGTGAAGATTATGTAATTCTGTAGCCTTTTGGACAGGCTCAACAAAAACGGGAAAAATGGAATGAGTGGCCGCATCAGCTTGAGCGTTACCCTGTGTAAGAGGGCCAGGGAGATCAGAATGTGCCCTAATGTGTCCCAGAAAAAATGGATGTCTCCTGGCCTGAATTAGCTGTTGAAGCTGAGTAAATAAAAATGCTGCATTGGAGGAAACTTTAATAGCGGGTAAAATTTCTAGCAAGAGAACAGAATGAGCAATGTAAGCACTATCTGTATAAATATTAATAGGCTTATCAAAAAACATCATAAAAACCTGTGTTATAGCGAATAACTCCACAAGCTAGGCTGATTGGTAAGGGGCATCAAAGGTGGTGGTATGGTTGTTAACAATGAAGGCTGCACGGCCATTGCTTGAGCCATCTGTAAAGACAGTGAGGGCTTGAGGAATGGGAGTCTTTTGAGTAACATTGGGAAAAACAAATGGATATAGCTGGGCGAAGTGTAAAAGGGGATCATTGGGGAGATGATTGTCAATTAGTCCTAAAAATCCTGACAGGGCGATGCCCCATTCATCCCCAGTCTGAAGTAAAAATTGACTCTGGTCTTTGGTGTATGGAATTAAAATTGTATCAGGGTCCTTGCCGAAATATTGTCGAGAGAGCAAGTGAACTTTGATAATGATAGAGGCTACCTGGGCAGGGTAAACAGCAATAACCTTGGGGGATGTGGTGGGTAAATGGACCAAAAGCAGGGGGCTGCCCTTATTATTGGAGTGGGGAATCTGTTGCAAAAACAATCCTGTGGGTGTATGAGGGGTATGTAAAATAATTAAGACCAGAGGAAGATTATAGGAAATCTGTGTAACAAAATGCTGGGCGATGGCCTCAGTAACTTGGCTTAAGGCATTTCGTGCATTGGGAGTAAGCTTGAGAGGAGAGGAGGGGTCAGAATCCCCTTTTAAAATCTCATTAAGAGGCAAAAGCACGCTGGTGGGCAACCTTAGGTATGGCCTAAGCCATTGAATATCTCCAAGCAATTTTGAAGATCATTAAGGGTGTGAAGATGGTCTAAATGAAGTTGAATTTGAGGAACCCGAATTTGATTATTTTGGAGTTCTAGACCCAAATAAGTATAGGGATCCTGTGTTTGAACTTTATCGGGGGCAACCTGTAGTCCCAGGGCAGTAAGGGCTTTATAAAGGTCTAAATAGCAGTTTCTAAGTTCGTGGGTGTCAGGTGCAGCAAGCAACATGTCATCCATATAATGTAATATATAGCCACGCTGCCATCGTTTTCTCACAGGGTCCACTGCCTGGGCAACATATTTTTGACAAAGGCTAGAGCTATTGGGGAAGTACCTTCCATTGAAATCTTTGCATGGGGCCTTAAAAGTTAATGCGAGGAAGGCTAAAGGCAAAATAGGGTATGTCCTCAGGATGTAGGGGAATGGTTAAAAAAAAACAATCTTTTAAATCAATAACCATTTTGTAATAGTCCCTGGGAATAGCCACCAGTGTGGGAATGCCTGGCTGTAGTGCTCCCATTGGGCGCATAGCTTTATTAACGGCGCGTAGATCTTGTAAAAGGCGCCATTTGCCTGATTTTTTCTTTATAACAAAAATAGGAGTATTCCATGGTGAAGTAGATGGCTCTATATGGCCTGCCACCAACTGTTCCTGTACTAACATGGAGGCTGCCTCCAATTTTTCTTGGGTAAAGGGCCACTGATCCACCCAAATGATTTTATCTGCATGGGGCACAGGAGGGTCAGGGGCCGATACTAAAAATCCGAATACCCAAGCCCATGTTTATCTGTTTTTTGGGTAGCTTGGATGGGCTCAACGATTCCTTCTCCTGATTTCCCAAGACCCGTACCAGGGACAAAATCCATACGGAGCATTTGATGTGTAACCACAGATTTGGAACTAGCAAGGATAACTTTCATCTGGGTCAAGATATCCTGGCCCCATAGGTTAACAGGGAGGTCAGGAACAACAAAAGGAGTAACAGTTGCCTTATTGCCCTCTTAGTCAGTCCAATTAAGAACCCTGGAGCTTACCAAAGGGTTTTTTGACTGCCCTATGCCTTTAAGGTCAGTTAGGGACGAGGTAAGGGGCCAACTTGGTGGCCAATATTTTTGGGAAATAATTGTGGCATCTCCACCAGTATCCAAAATTCCCTGAAACTCCTTTCCTTCAATTCGCAGGGTGAGGGTGGGTCTTTTTTGAGTGATAGGCTGAACCCAATAGGCATCAGAAGACCCCAAAGAAGCAGTTCTTCACAGTGTAGTCTGAGCAGTGGAAGAACCCCCTGAATTTAATGGGAGCAGTATCAATTGTGCAAGCCTAGTTCCAGCTGGAATAGCTGCAATACCATTAATGGCCATGGCCAAAATTTTTAATTCTCCTGTATAATCATTATCAATAATACCAGGAAAAACTTGGACACCTTGTAAGGTAGCAGAGGTTCTTCCAAAAATAAGGGCACACATATGAGACGGAGGGGGTCCCAGGGTCCCAGTGGCTATTATTTGAGGTCCTTGTACAGAGTCTAGTACTGTGTTGGTGGCGGCACAGAGGTCCAGTCCTGCACTGCCTGGGGTTGCCCACTGGAGGGAAGCAATTGTTGAGAGAGGTGGGGGGCTTGTGTAGGACTGGGAGTTTGGGAGGGGACAAATCCTATTGCCTCTGGGCTTGTCTTGGGGATAGTCGGGGCCAGGGGCTGGCCCCGAGGGAAGTTTCCCAAACGAGAGAGAATGGACTGTCCAAGGGCATTTGTTTTAGATCTATATTCGTTGGCCCAAAGAAGGCCCTTACCACATTTGGGACAAAAAGTGGCAGGGAGTGGTCTACCTGTAGCTTTGGAGGGCACTGCCCCTTGGCTTTGTTTGCCAAAGGGACATTCACGTGCAAAGTGACCAGGTTGTTTACAATTAAAGCAAGTATGCGAGCTGGGGACTGAACCTTGAAATGCCTTGGTAAAGGCAACACCTATGGTGAGCCCCATGGTGTGAGCGGTTCCTACTCCAGCACAAAGCCTGACGAACTCAGAGAGATCACCCTTGTTTTTATGTGGTTGGAGGACATCTTGACATGCCGGATTAGCATTTTCAAAGGCAAGATGTTTAACAAAGGCACGTTCACTTTCACTAGGCCCAAGAAGCCTTTCTGCAGCCAAGTTAAGCCGCAAGACAAAGTCACTGTAGGGTTCCTCTGGCCCCTGTCTAACCTTTGCCAGGGAAGTAGTAGCCTATCCCTTTTGAGGGAGACGCTTCCAAGCATAAAGACCAGAGTTTCGAATTTGTGCCAAAAGTCCGGTAGGAAAGTGCGCCTGTTTAGCATTGGTATCAAAGGGCGCATTAACCAAAAGTTTATTATAGGTCCAGGTTTTTGAAGATGTTTTAGCCAAATTTTTTTGCACGGTCTCTCTACATTGTTCCTTAAAGTCCGCATTCCATAAAACAAAATCACCCACACTAAGGGTGGCGCGGGCCAGGAACTTCCAATCATTAGGGGTGAGCCAGCGTGCACTTTGGTTTTCTAACAGGCTAATGTATAAGGGGCAGTTGGGCCATATTGGGCACATGCATTTTTAAGCTTTTCAACAAACCGGAGGCTAAGCCTCTTATACTCTTGTTGGCCTTTTCCCTGGGTGGGTTGTTCCTCTTCATCCACAGTATCCTGTTCTTCATCTTCCTTTTCCTCCTCTTCTGATTCATCCTCCTCACCCTCTGAGGCCCTATCTATCTGGCTCCGAGTTACTGGAAAGGCGAGAACTGATTGATAGCTTGATCTAACCTTAATTTTATCAGGCGTTTTTGGCGTATTGGTCAAGGCCAGTATGCGGAGTTCATAATCAAGGGACCGCAGTTCTTTTAAAAGTTGAAGGTGTTCTCGCCTATGTTGAAGAGTCTCGCGTAAAGGTGCCAGGTTAGGTAAAGGGGGGGGACATCTTGATCTGGAGGGGCAGTGGGCCCTTGAAAGGCCGGGTCACAAAAGGGAGGGGGTGCATAAGAGGAATGCGGAATATTTGAGGTAGAGGGTATAATCTGAGGTAGGGGATGACTGAGTAAAGGGGGCCAATCAGGCTGACGATATTGGGCCGCCTCCTCTTCCAGGGTGGCCTCCTCCTCGGGATTTAAATTATTCTGAGGGGAATGGGCAGCCTGGGGTACAGGATAATAATGTTCATCTACCTTTTGAGAAGGAGTTTCAAGATCTAATACAACCGATGGGCAAGCCTCGGGGGGCCGAGAGGCATGTTGGAGAACCTCCTCTCCCGTTTTCACAAGTTTTAAAATTCCACTATCAAACAGAGAACATTTTAAAAAGTCATTAATCAAATTCCAATAGGAAAAGGCCATAGCAGGAACCTTTTCTGAACCAAAGGTTTCATAATAATCTTTTAAACAATCTCCTACTCTTTGCCAGCTTTTTGCATCTATGATTCCTTCAAAGGAGAACCAAGGACACAAGTCCTCTATGAATGAGAAAAATAATTCTAAACCCTTTTTCTTAACCCGCATTCCTCGTGTCTTGAAGGCCTCCTTGAGGTCTGACATAAATATACCATGTGACTATATTGCTTGTCCCATAGTGGGTCACTTACCATGCACTGTCCCCACTCTCCTTCTGGATCTGTCTCTAGGTGGGGTGTGTCAAGGCGATCTCGTGATCTCGGACTGTACTTGGCCAAGTTTTCCCAGAGGAGGGCGTTCCTTCCTTAGTCAGAGGCTCGAGCCCCACGTTGGGCACCAGTTGTCCCGACCGGCAGTACTTCAACAAGGGCGGTCAACCTAAGCGAGAAGGAATGAAGGGACAAGAGACACGAAGGACAGCAAGACAAGGATTCTGATCAAGCTGCCAAATTTTATTTTTTACACAGGGGTATTTATATGCTTAGAATAAGGAAGCTTTTTCATTGGGCGTAGCAGCTGCAGGATGCTTGCTTAGGGCAGTGAAAAGGTGGTTGTTAGCAGCTACTGGGGGGTGAAAAGGTGGTCATTAGCAGCTACTGGAGGGTGAAAAGGTGGTTGTTAGCAGCTACTGGTATTTGTATGGGGCAGGATGAAAAGAACGGATTCTGTGAACAGCCTCCTGATGTTCCAGTGTGATAGTCAAGCCTATCATGCAGATAGACTCCCTGCAGGGCTCTCGACAATGAATTGTGAGAATCAGATTGGGAAAACCATCTCTACTTTAACAAAATGGATAATTGCTATTAATTTCAATCAACTGTGGAGGGGGGGAGTATTGGATGAGGGGGCTGGGGGAGGCTGGGAACGGATGTGAAGGGTAAACAAAGGAGGAGGCTGCAATGCTTGATAAGAAATGTACTCATTATCTTTCCCATGTAATTGTAACTCCTCGGTACAGTATGTTCACCAAAAAATAAAATAAAATAAAAAAGAAATAAAAAAGAAAAAAAGTGTAGGGAAAAGTTATATAAAGATCCATTACACTTAAATCATGATTTATTGAATGGAAATTCCCTTGTACAACTAGTTAAAATAATAAAAATATAATTAAAAACAATGGAGACATCTGATCTTAAACTGTGTTCTCTTAAACCATGAGTCAATATAATAGTTTCCTCCTCAGAAATTTTCTTTGCAGGTATTTTCCTCATAGTGAGAGAAAAATGATCAATGCAATGAATATCAATATATCACATTGCACATCAGAAAGAGACACAATAAAAATCATAGTAAAAATGTTAGAATTCACCACATGATAAAATAACAGGTAGAATGTGCCAAATGCTAATTGATTATTTTTCCAAGTACTTTACCTATGGTATCTAATTTAATCCTCAGAATAATTCCATAAAGTGGAACTACTTACATTTTTAATTCTCAGATGATGATATTGAAGTCTTCAGAGTTGTAATTACTAGTACAACATTGCACACATGGTAAGTGTTAGCCTGAGGTCCATCCCCGAATGTATCAATTAACCTCACTCTATTTTGTGACTAAAATTCTAGGAAAAATTCCCAGAATTATTGTGTAACTCATAATATTTCAGTTTATCTTTGTTAGAAAATAAGGAACTGTAATATGAAAACTCGAAGTTCAGAATCAATGCTAACCTCCCTGGTGAAAGGAACTGCTAAAGTATAACATTCTTGATTTCTAGGTCAAAATAGCAGAAATCATATTCTATCCCTTCACTCAACCCTGCACTGCCTGGGGACCCTAACTCTGTTTAACACTGTCTTACTGAAAGAATGACCTCCCCAATTCCTGATGGAAACAGACTGCAGGTCTTATGGACCAATCATTTCCACATTGTAGCTCAACAAAGTTGTTTACCATTAGAAGTATTTTGATTGCTATTTATACCCAACATTTTGAGACAAAGGTACTACTTTAAAATGCTATTAAAGCAACACTGATATAAAAATCACCTTTGACCCCAGATAAATAATTTACCTTTCATGTAACCAAAAATGCAGTCTGACCTATTATTAATGTTAGGAATGAGAGGATAAAAAATCATAGACAAGAAGGCCTAAGCATGAATTAAAGCCTCTCCAACTTGTGAATACAATTGGTTTAAAAAGACATTAAGGGCTGGGAAGGTGGCTCAGTGGTAGAGCGCTTGCCTTGCATGCATGAAGCCCTGGGTTCGATTCCTCAGCACCACATAAGCAAAAAGAAAACAAACCGCAAGTGGTGCTGTGGCTCAAGTGGAAGACCGCTAGCCTTGAACTGAAGAGCTGAGGCACAGCGCCCAGGCCCAGAGTTCAGGCCCCACTACCAGACCCCCCACCCCCGAAAAAAAGATATCAATACTACTATATTTGTTCAAAATTTCTTATGATACTGAAGAGTCAATTGTAAACTGTTAACACTTGAAAATAATTCATTTTCTTGGGAGTAGGAAACATAAAACAAGATTAATCCTAATCATTTTCAAAGACATTTATTTATACTACAAATTCACTCTTATAACTACAAAGATTCTAAAAATAACTGAAGCATAGTGTCACGAAGGACATAATTTAACTTCATCATATATATTCAAAGGACTTTGCTAATAGAAAATAAATTTATACTAATAATTAGCTCACCCAATTCACTTCCATTCTTTTATTCTATATCTTTTATTTTCATAAAAACTGGCTTTTCATAAAATGATGCATAAAAAGCCTATATACCCACTTACATTTTCAGATTTTAACAACGTTTATTTCAGAAATGTATTTAGCTGTATAGTCAATGAACTGAAATAACACTAAAATATTCAAAGGGTTTTCAGAAATTGCAAGACTCGCTCTGGGATGTTATTTATATTGGAAAGGATATTCAAAAAGCCTTATTTGTTAAAGTTGTGATAGTTACTCCCACAAAAGTACTATTAATGAAGAAACCTTTGTATGTATAATACAACTTCAAATGCATCCACAATCTGGAGGTGACACATGCTTTTTGTTTGTTTTTGCAATGTATATCTAACAAACATATCCACAATACTGATTTTCAGTCAATACGATGGGATATTCAAACCTAAAAAATACGGTTTATTATCTTAGTGTGAATAGATACAATCTTACAAAGAAAGTTATTTTCAACAGAAATCCGGAAAGAGTTTATCCACCTTGAGTTTCACAGGAATAACCGGAGAGTAATACCTGTTTGGTCAAGTTGGTCAAAATTACTCTATGAGTATATCTTTAAAGTATATCCAATTTAAGAGGTCAAATACATATTTTGTATTGACAGTCATGTTACAGCAATAACTTACTACCTAATTATATGTGTATCTTCTTTCCTAGCATATACTAAGAGCTGAAAGTGATCTCTTTTATCTAACTTAATGGTGTAAATGCTTTGATTATGATGATGTTATTATTTTACAAATAAAATGTACAGAAGGGTGGTTCCACTGAAATGACAGGCCGGAACACTGATAAATAACAATATTGCAACATAGCTCTTTTCAGCCTCACTCTGTCCACATTGGCAAGCAACATTGCAACTGCAGACACACACACACACACACACACACACACACACGTGCACACATGTACACACACATATACATGAATGCCAAATTCAGGGTTTATTGTACATAAAAGTTCAATTAAAATATTAGTGATTAGGAAAAAAGATAATTTGACTTATTACAAAATAATACATAATCCAATTACCACGGTTGTTATATTTTAATTGTCTCTCCACATGTGACCACTTAATTTATTTTTAGTTCATTCATTCATTCATCATTCATTAGTTTGGTGCCAATACTGGAGCTTGAACTCATGGCCTGGCTCTGTCCTAGAATTTGTTATGTTTTTGTTTTAGTTTTCTCAATTCTAGCATTTTACTGCTCATACTACAGCTCCATTTCTAGCTTTTGCTAGTTACTTTCAAACCAGAATCTAATGCACTTTTTTGTCTGGTTTCAAAGAACAGTCATCAGATTTCGTCTTTCTGATTAGGTAGGATTAAAGACCTGAGCCACCCGTGTGGCTCTTAATTTTTCCTGTACATATGTAATGCACATACTTAGATAGTAATTTAAAACTGAGAGCATAGAAGCAAGATGTACAGTGATGGTATTGTCCTGTCAGAATTTCAAGTTAGTAATGTAAATTTCTTAAAAGACCATACACAAAAAATACTTAAGAAGAAATCTGATGTTGTGTGTGTACATGGGGTGTGTGTGTGTGTGTGTGTGTGCTGTTGCAATATGTTCCACATATAAACACTGTGCAGCGGTGTCCAGCCATTCACAGTTATTGCATGAATATCTGCCTTGAGATATCAACTTATGGGCAATGTCTAGGTGTCCACTCTAGGGTTCACGATGAAGAGGGGTATACTCATCCTCATCCCTAGTATTCATATAAGTGGCCTTTTAGGAAAGTACTCTCCACACTATAGTAAGCTGCAAGACAAGCACTCTACCACTGAGCCACCTTCAAAGCCCAAGGATTAAGGTTCTTGTCTGTAATTTGGTCAAAGCTGTGTCTCTTTACGTAGGCGACTAAAAATGTATTTACTATTTTCAAGTAAACACATAAATTCTATTTCCATCTCTTTTAAAAAATAAAAAAAATGTTTGCTCTGTAAATTGATTAGAAGCATGGATTTTGTGGCTAGCTATGTCATTTCACATCTGTATCTCTTTTCCGCTTTCTCTTTCATGGTTCTCATAGACAATATGGTTGCTCCATAATTATCCTAATTTATTTTGCTTCTATATTTTTAGTTGCATCATTTCACTTTCTGCTCTGCCATTTCCCAGAACAGCACCACATAAACAGAAGTTGTTCTGTGGCTCAAGTTGTAGAGTGCTTACCTTGATTTGAAGAGCTAAAGGACAGTGCCCAGGCCCAGAGTTCAGGCCCTACAACTAATTTTAAAAAAGGATCTAAATACTTGATAATTCTACTAACAGATATGACTGAAATCAGTTGAATCACACTTTTCCTGTACAATGAAGGAATAGGTCCAGGCTAGGAAAGCAGCTACAGAAGGCAGGGAGATTGTATCTGTGACAAAACTTTGTGGAAAATGGAATCAAGGATTACTTACTGGTGATTCACTTGCACTTGAAGCATGATTCTGAACTATTGCTTGCTGATTCTGAACTATTGCTTTGATCATTATATTTTCCAAGAAGAAAAAGTGAAATTTCATTGATAGTAAAGGACTACTAATACATTTTGACTTCTCATTAAGCATCTTCAATCATCAAAATCACTTGAAGGCAATAGACAGGACTATTTTTAGATGAAAACAAGTGTCTTTAAAAAAACAAGAATTTAGGTAGTCATACCAAGGACTTCTATTTTACTACTGCATTATACATTTTTTCTAATGTTGGATACCAACATTAGAAAGCTACTGGAAAACTCTTAAAGCCCATATGTTGAATAGTGAGTTCTCTTACACTATAACATGATATTTCCCAAATCATTTACAAAGAAGGCATTGTTTCCTATTTTCTCATTCCTAGAATAAGTTGCACATGAAGACACCAAAGGTCCTCATGTTCAGACAAGGAACAAGATGAAAGAGTGAGGTATTGTATCAATTTCAAGAAAAAAATGGAGTAGGATCCAAGCAAATTTCTTCTTTGGGATGCCAAAATTAATCCGCTTACTATGGTGTGAAGACTACTTTCCAAAAAGGCCACCCAAATGAATACTAGGGATGAGTATGAGTATACCCCTCTTCATATGGAAGCCTAGAGTGGACATTTAGACATTGTCCATGAGTTGGTAGCTCAAGGCAGATATTCATGCAATAACTCTAAATGGCTGACACCCCTGCACAGCGCTTATATGTGGAATAATACCAGAGTGGCAGATACCAATTCCCAAACTAAAGGCCTCTTGTCTGCCTTGCATGTTGCTGCTGGGAATAGAAATCGAATAGGTACTCTGTTGAACCATTATATCAAACCAAGTTTGAAGAAGAGCTTGGGAGAAACTGCATTTAATATTGCCAAAAGGATAAGTATGTATCACTACCTCTTTGAAGTTGTGGAAGGCTGTACAAATTGTTTTCATAAGTCGTAATGTTTTGGTTAAGTTTATTAAATTTCAAAAATGCCAGTCCATCCTTTGTGGCCCTACCATTTTTTTCACAATACAAAGCAACAGCAATATCTTACTTTAAAAATTCATGGATTCCATGGTATTCTTCCAAGTGAATTGCCTGACTCTGATGTCAAAATATATTCAAGAATTTTTTGTATACATCTATAATGATTTCTGCAGAGTTTGTGATTTTTTAATCAGAAATAATTTTAACTTATCTGTTGAAATGAATAGTATAGAAACTAAAGATGTTCCTGGTGCTTTTAGGAAAAAAGTATATCTATGTTTGTACAATATCCATAATCTATTTCATTCGCTCCTATATATAATACTTTGAATTCTACATTTTTATATAATGTATAGTTTCATTAAAAAATGTGTCCTTTCAGATTGCATTCCATATAGAAGAAGTTTAAGATTCCTTTTTTTCCTAGGTCCTTATATTATTTTATTTCTTTGGGATAACATGACAATGTTATCTAATTTCAAGTTTTGTAAAGATTATGCTATGTAAAGGCCTTTCTAAGGTGAAGATTTAATACACTGATGTCAAACTAACCTTTAATTCTACGAATTGCATGTATTGTTACACTTGTATTTTTGTAATCAACTTTTTAATAACTGTTTTTATATTTCTTGCATCAGAAGAATGAAAAATATGGAATACTTCACAAATTTTCATATCATCCTTGTGCAAGTGCCATGTTAATCTCTGTGGTATTGTAATTTGGGTAGACCTGCTGCTGAAGCATGTAGTACCCTCTAAATTTAAGTACTTAATGATGCAATCTTTATACAGGCATATATCCATGGTTGCCTATTTGTAACAAGGAACCCTTATTGTTCCTTAAAATGCGATTGATCTTGTTTCTCTAAAATTCTGTGTATAGTGGAAAAGCTTATATCATTTGGTCGATTGCTCATATTTACAATTTTTTTGTCAATGACTATTTTGTCGTTTTCATTTTAAATTTGATCATACTTTGAAGCCTTTAAAGCTACGACCAAAGGTGATGGCTTTTCAAGTACTTATTTATCAACTGAGTTAGCTTTGTAGAGCTAATGGGTTCAAAGTAAGCCTTGCTTGAGAGCTACTTCTAAACTTCCGCAGCTTAAAATTTCCCAAATGAGGTCTTGCTGGGACAAATGTCTACCTGAACCTTTACCCTTCTTCCTTGTAGGAACAGACCAACCAGAATATCTTACCCTGACAGCATAGATTGTCTTACTGGAACAAAACTAATCTTAGTTACAAGGGATCATAGAGAGATTAACAGTTCAGACCAAATTGTTCAGAATGGAAGGTATTTTATCAAAATATAATTGTTTATTATACCTATCATTTCAAAAGTAGCTAAAGCCAAGAAGGTGAAAAAATTTTCATACGCATGATTACCTACTGTCCTGGCCTGTCTATCATCCAACCAAGCAGGAACTTACACTACTGACTCTCTATCACCAAATATTTCCATAGCTCCTGGAAAAGTCCATATGTTTCTCCTCGATATTAGGCCTTAAATTGGTAATGTTTTAATCACAGTGTTTCCTCTTGCCTCTAGGCTGTAAATCTACAAATGGTAAAGCTTGAAGTCTAACTCTACCAAACACTGAGGTAGAGATAATGGAATAATACTTTAAAACAGAGTTGCCTTTGATTCCCTAACCACAACACAACAATGCAAAACAATTTTTATATTATATATACTTATATATTTTATATTTATAAATATAAAATATGTGCTGATTTTAAATTTCACACAGTGAATCTTACTAGAATTGATAATTTGACAAATATATTGACATTTATTCCAATAAATAGAATGGAATATAAATAATTAGATTTAGGATATATATTAGAATATAAAAAGTATTAATGCAATATCTTCGGTATAAACTTGTGATACGTTCTAAGTGTTCGTGATCTTCTGAATTCACATGGTAAAATAACAGTATTGTTTTCTGCTAATCTATAACGGATTTTACTCTGATGCTCTGTTTATTGTTTTAACTCGCTGGTCCCAAAGTGTTTTTCTCCATATTTCTGAAACGTTCTTACTGATTATACCCAAATTTTGCTGATATGATGTCTAAAAGCTATTATTCTTTTGAAGGACCCACGGATCCGAGGATACCAGTTCCCAGTTATCTGTATCATCAGAAAACAAGGGCAAGACTTCTCACATAGGCCCATGCAACATGCCAACAGAAAATAATTGAAGACATCTCAATTTCTCATTTCCTATAATATTTCAGGACCCCAATTCCTTACAAGAAGTAGCAGAATTTAATTGTGAAATGGAAGGCAAGTTAAAATGAAAGATGAGACCACAAAATCAGAGAGAAAGTACTGTAATTCAAACTTTCAATTTACAGATGACCAGCCCATATGAGTGAACAAAATTACAAATGAACAAGATTATTTTTAATACCCCTCTCCTAATGATTAATGAAAGATTTCAGTGCAGCCAAAAAATAGTTTCTGTAATGTTAGATCCATAAGTGGCCTACCAAGCTAGGAATACTTGATTTAGAGGTCAAATATAATTTAGAAAAACATTAATTGATAATATCCTTAGTGCTTCAAAACACTGGTACTTCAGTAAAACTAGGTTCTGTAGTATAAAAAAATGTTGTCATTCTCAAACCAAAGATAACCTATATTTAATCTCCTGAAAGTATATTCATTTTCAAATAAACTATTTAAAATCACATTTGCCAAAATAACACTTTACAAGTAGATGATAGTGACATTACAAGGTTTTCAAGTGTAGGGAGCTAGTTACAATAGAGTTGATTTACGTACCCAGCACCAATAGCAAACAAGTTCAACCATTCATCAAAATGTAGAAATAGTACTCCCCACCATTTGTGTTGTTCAGTAGGTGCCTTCCAGAAATGTGTTAAATAGATCAGCCTCCCATATTTCAAACCCAAATATTAGCTAATAAAGTAAATTTTTATCACATAAGAAAGTACATTTTAAAAAGTGACTAATAGTTGCCTTATCATGTGTTGTTTTATATTTTCCCTATCTGTCTAACATAGTAAGAAATATGACTTTAAGTTTTGAATATGGGTACTGATGAGAGATGTGACAAAAATAAAATCTGTCTTTTATTTCTGTCATATTCCTCTAAGTAGTAAATTTTAGTTTTCTTCTTTTTCCAAAACTTATAGGTAGTAGAAAAAATTATCCTATGTAAAATAAAATAATCATACACCATTGTACAAAGCCATTTATAATAACTGGTAGTTAGAAATAAATTCTAAGCCATTTTTAAATTTTCTTGTTGACTAAAGATTAATCTTCCAAATGAACGCGAATAAAATCATGTCTAAGTGCTTCACATCTCCAGTCTGCAAATTGCTATTGCAGATGAATGAATTATGGAAATATAAGCTGACATCAGTTCAAGTATATGTGGGAGTGAAACTCCATGGAATGTATATAAACTTTTCAAAGTATTAACAGGCACTTTAACAGAATGACTATCAGGAAATTGAAACCAGAGAGGAACAATAGTAAAAAAATAGAATGAATGAAAAGTGGAACAAGGGGCAAGTACAGCTAGTATACTCAATGTACATATGTAATGAAGGTAGTGCTAAATCTGAACTCAATCTTGGAGAAAGAGTTGGTTGACATTGATAGAAGGAGTGATTCTGATCCAGGAGCATTACACAATTTGATGGACATATTTAATTGTAAAACACTTGCACAACCTTTGAAATTCAGTTAAAAAAAAACAACAAACAAAAACACACAAAAATGACAACCAAACAGCAATCTCTAGAGAGTATGAATATGACCTCTCAAAATTTTAAGCAGTTAATGAAGGGCAGTCTTTGGAAAAGCAAACAAACTGTTCAAAGAGGGCAGTTTGGGGTAGGGAAGGATTTTGACTAGATTTAAAAAGATTGTCTAAGGTTATAAATCACCTATATCTTCTGCAAATATTTTCTTCTGCGAGTGCTCTTTGTCTGAACTGGATACTCCAGTCCTGAGTCACACTTGATAGCTTGTGAAGACAGAATGGAAGAAACAAGATCAAGAACTTATTCCTCCACTGGAGAGAAAACAGTCCTCTCTGTTTTCTCTCAATCTCCTCACTACTCCATTTTCATACTTTTAATAACGTCAAGTGATTTTGAATTATATATTTCCTTCTTTGTTCTCACAAAGTAATTGTTCAAAATAATTCATTAAATATTATTTGCCACTATTTTCTATCATGCTGTTTACTTATTCAAGCGAGTCCATTAAACTTCCCCTTTTCATTTGGTTGCCACGAAAATCCAACAACTATGTTAATGAGGACCAATGCTAATACAAATCTTTGTCTCCAAAAATCCAGTCAAAGAACCTATAATCACAAATATTTAGCTATAATTTTTTCTTTTTCCTTTTACCTTGAAATCTTCTTGTGTCTAAAGTGCCGACAAAAATAAATATTCCAACACATTTTGGTTCAATCACTTGTAACCTCAAAGATATTTTGCTAACAAGCTGCTTGGAAACCTAAGAATACTCCACTTTTATCTTCTCTCATAAAACTTTTATCTTCTCTCTTAAGAATCTCCTTAGATACAATATCAGGAACAATGAAGTTATTCTTTGCAAAATTATTTCAATAGGTTATTTTCCTCTTGGTCTTGTATTTGCTCAACAAGATGTATGGAGAAGAAGAGAGTTAAATCACCAATTCCTTGGATGATAGTGTCTGTTACAAAGGACAATACTTCTATGTCCTACTTCTATGTCCTCTTCTTAGCTCTTCCCTGATTTCCAATTAATCACAGGTTCCTGGCTTCAATTCTAGTGAAGCTGAAGCACTATAATGCGTCCCCAATGCTACATCTTCATGGTTTCTCTTTGAAAACTCTTTTATTTGGAGGTGGAATTTATTTTCATGTCTTCATTCAATTTGTTCTGCATTATACTCAGCCAAATAAGCTCAGTAAAATCACGTTAGGTAGCAAAAACATTAACACAATCTATATCACTATATAAAAAAGTTTTGGCCCCCTCCACTGCTGAAACCAAAACGCTTAGCTAGGGCTTCTAATAACGTGATTTCTTACCTTTTCTATTTGCTCAATTCTTTTCTGATCCCCAAACTTTTGGGCTTATGTAATAAAAGAAGTATTCACTATCTCATGTTAATAAGGATATTATATTTTTGAGCTACTTAGAAATGTGAAATCATTGAAGTATCCAATCAGATTTTTTTCTGTGTTTCAGTGCTTCACATGCAGACATTGTGGAAAGTATTAAAACAGAGAAGTGTAAACTCAATACGTTCTTTCATTGTGGAGGACACTTTCTCCCTAAATATTTTGACCCAAATAATCTTTTTAAGAGTTACTGTTTAGTAATTAAAGGTCAATTCACAAATTTTGATGTCTTATTTTTTAAAAAAAAACTTTGAATTTAAATTCCACTACAACCTTGTTTCACACAGTAAGTGTATATTTCCTGGGTAAGGACAATTCTCATGGGAACCTACAGGATTTACAGCAAGGTTTGTGAGGTTTGTTTGTTTACTGTGAAAATGAGCCACCTTACCCACATTGCTCCCTCTCAGCTAAGTCTCCATGGATTTCTTTGCATGAAAGCCTATTTTTCCAGGCAATTTTAAAATTTCTTAATAGGCTAAGTTAAAAGTTAGAAAAATTAAAATTTACCTGTCTTAATTTTAAAACACTTTTGAAATTCTTTTATCAGAATCGCAAATTTACCAATCCTAATTCCACGTTTACCATCAAAAACAGTTAACATGTAGTATCCATCAAACCATTATTTTCCAGTGGCTTTGTTATGCATATATATGAACATATAAGCTGATGCTGAGCAAAATGAACTCCAAGATATGGAAAGAGATATTTATTTGCAGTTGTTGTTTTTAATGTACTAAGTGATTTCTATTTTCCTTGGGTTTTTCCCCTATGGTATAACTCCTACTGTGTTTCATTTTGGTACATTTTGTGTATACATTTACCTTAATTAGGGAAGGGAAGAGAAACAACAAAATGGCAAGATAAAGGACAAAAAGCAAACCAATGCATTAGAAATACTCAGAAGACAATATGTTGGAAATGTACATTACAACTTGTGAGGGGTTTGGGTGTGAAGGAAAAATATGAGAAAAAATGAGAGAGGGCATAACAAGTTTGAAAAGTTATGCATTCACTGCCTTACAATTGCTAACCCACTGCACATCACTTTCACATTAAAATTAAATTTAAAAAATAAGCTGTATGAAATAAAATTTCATTGTATTGGTATAGTAAATATTATTCTTTATGTAGTAACTTTTTAAAAATTCAGTACTATTTGGCATATAATTTGAATTAATTACCCCTTCTTTATCAGAGGGCCATCAACTTGAATGTTAACCAACTAGATAATTTTTTCACAATATACTTGCCAATATTTTCAAAAAAGAATAAATTAGTACTTTCTCATACTAAAACCGAAAACCATTTAATTCTATAGAAACCCATAACTTTTAAAAGTAAATTAGTTGTTAAGAGGACAAAATATGTGTGTTCTTCAAAATTCCTATGACTAATAACTACTCACTTTCAAATTCTCAACATTCCATACCTGAGAGATTCAAAATAGTACCTGTTTGCATGTTATGTAATTCTGCAATAGATGCATTTTCCAATGGGGTGTTACAGATTGAGAAGTGAACAGAAAAATAGCCACATTCTGGTATAGGATAAAACTATAAAGCATCGGTTATAATTAATTCTTCAAGAGTAAGCAATTTATCAGATTAAGCTATTATTTCTATGACCATCAATCCCAAAATTTATGCCATAAAGTCATCCTAGACCAACAGTTTCCAACTTGTAGGGTGAACCTCAAAATTCCCTTAATTCACATCACAAATAGCTTATCTTTATTGGGGAAAATATTACACCTTGCTAATGTGATGCCCTCCGTGTTCTGGAAAGAACACCACAACATACTGGGTTGCATCATTTTTCCTCCACTGGTATTCTTGCAAATATTATTTATATTTATACTTTTTTACTATCATAGATATTCAGGATGCTAAGATTGGAAGATTACAGTTCAAAGCCCACCCAGGCAGGAAGGATCCCTAGATTCTTATCTCCAATAAACTTCTCAGCAAAAGCCAGACACAAGTGGTACTGAGGTTGAAGTGGTAAGGCACAAGCCTTGAGCTTAACAGGCTCAGAGACAGTGTCCAGGTCCAGAGTTCAAGCCCTATGACAAAGCAATAAAACAAAAAAAAATAAAAACAAACCCAAATCCTAGCATTTTTCTCACTGTATACAGAGGCACGTAATTAAGGAAATTGCTTCCTGTGTTACATACAGGTAGAAGAAAAAAGATGTCACACAATTATTCTCTTCATACTATGTTATATTAAAGCCTCAAAAATTGCTTTTTCTAAATTTATAAATTAATATCATCAATTTCTTGGCAACTCGGTCTAAATTATTCACATCATCATTTTCTACAGGAACAGTTAGAATTATTTATTAACTGACTTCTCCTTATAACTCACTTGAAACAATATGCTAGGTAAATAGAATGAAAGAAACATCTGTAAATTTGTCAATTAAACCCTCTACCTAAAAAGAATTTTGTAGTATCCTATAGAATTTGAAATTACAAACGAAACCAAAATATTTTTTGAAGTCTAAACTCCAATTTAGCAAGATCTATAAAGACCTACATTAGGTGATCTTTGCTATTGCTCCAGGCTTAAGCTTTTGTAATCCTTCATCCTTTCCTTGGAATCTAACAGAATGATGATTACTTACTTTTGCAAATTTTGGATGGGAATCATGAACCAATTTGCATCTAGGAATGTTCTGTAATGAAGAGCGTATTTAAAACACAACTGAGGAGGGGCTGGGAAGGTGGCTTAGTGGTAGAGCACTTACCTCGAATGCATGAGGCCCTGGGTTCAATTCCTCAGCACAACATAAGCAAAAAGAAAAAATGCTGGATGTGGCGCTGTTGCTCAAGTGGTAGAGCGCTAGACTTGAGCTGAAGAGATGAGGCACAGTGCCCAGGCCCAGAGTTCAGGCCCCACAACCGGAACCAAAAAAAAAAAATTTTAAAAAAGAGTTAAAAAAATAAAAAAATAAAATAAAACGCAATTGGGGATTCTATACCAGTTGTATTTCAATAGAAAACTTGGCTTTTCAAAACATAATGAAAAAATTAGTCCAAATTTCCAACTGTGTATTCCATTCTTGTTTGGTTTGTTTTATTAAGACAAAATTATACTACCTGGTCCAGGGAAGGTATCAGTAGTAATTCCAGTCTCTAATCTCCTGTCAGTTTGAGTGCTAGAATTCAAGGCTTGTATCACATTGCCCCACCATAGTTTCTTGGTTTATTTATTTATCTGTTTGTTTATTTATTTTTGGGTCCGGTAATGGGGCCTGAAATTTGGGCCTTGATGCTGTCCCTCAGCTCTTCAGCTCAAGGCTAGTGCTCTACCACTTGAGCCACAGAGCCACTTTCGGCTTTTTTCTTTTTGCTTATGTGGTGCTGAGGAATCAAACCCAGGGCTTCATGCATGCGAGGCAAGCACTCTACCACTGAGCCACCTTCCCAGCCCCTTCTTGGTTTATTTAATCTAGATACAGACTATCAATTCTGAACTTCACCAGTGATATTATCCACTAGACTTTTCAGACTGTTCATGCACTATTTTCAAAGATGTTCTAACATTTGTCACAGGGTATGAACATTTTCAAATCCACCTGCCGGGTCTCTGATTCATTCCTCCATGGATCCTATCCCTTTAATATTGATTACTTGACTCTCTTACTATCTCTGGTCCCTACTTATGTAATATTCTCAAACTTTTTTGAAGAAAGTTCACTTTAGGATTTTCTAATTTTAAAAATTATCACTTGATTCTAGTCTCACTCAGGACATACTTTCTATTGTTTTCTAACTTTTCTATGTATTCTGAGAGTTGCTTCATTTGTGTATATGTGTGTGCACATATAAGTGCCTCTGTGTGTATGTGTATGTTTATATGTATGTATGCAAAAGCCTCAAGCTCTTATTCATCATTCTTGCTCATGACTGTTATTCCATTACCTGAGCCATTCTTCCAATCTAGCTTTTGGCTGGTTAATTATAGATAGTGTCTCAAACACTGTTCTGCCCAGGCTGGATGCAATCTGAACTTCCCAGACTCCTTTACATACTTAGGTTTCATTTATCCAGTAGAAACAACTTTTAAACTACAAACATTTTTGTGAGTGTAAAGTCTAAGCTGTAGCCCAGATTTTTAACTCAAGAATTCATATAAAGATAGATGAATATACACAATACATATGCTGAATGTACACTGTTAGAAATGTGATCCTAAGCTGGGTGGTGGTGAGATCTGAGTATTGGGGTTCAAATCCAGCCCAGGTAGGAAAGTCCAGGAGACTCTTTTCTCCAATTTACTGCAAGAAAACTGGAAGCCTCACTGTGGCTAAAGTGGTAGAGCATTAGCCTTGAGCGGAATAGCAGAGGGACAGTGCCCAGGCCCAGTTGATGGCTAGTATAATCCCTACTCTCTCAAGATGGAATTTTTTCCTTATTAAATCCAGGCTCTTATATCTGACTTGCATTGGAAACAGAATTATTCTTCCATTCTAATTTCTACAAAGTTGTGTCATTAGCAAGCGTGATTAGGAAGGGAGTGGCCTCATACTTCGTGTTCCACGTAGGAGTAATGCTTTCTCTATATCACTTTCATAAATCTACATACTGGACTTGGCTTTATTGTTTCAATGTGGTCTTATTTGTAGAGTCTTCTATAGTGTATTGAACCCTTATACTTAAACACAGAATTTCTCTTTCTCTTATTATTGCTATAGTTAACACGAGTTAACAAATTCATGTACACTTGGGAAATAATGTGCAGCACATATACTCACAAAAAAATGATCTAGGAACCTTCTTCCTCTTTAAAATTCGCCTCAATTTCCAGAGAATTTACAAAGTTTGAATTCAATATACTCATGCATAATGTATTTATAAAAAATATAAATTTTATATTTTCTCTTTACTAAGTTGTCTCTGAAATACGTGTTACATCAGGTCCAAATGTGTTCTTGTGTTATTTCGGTGAAGCCAGAAATCATTCATTATACCTCAAGCAGCACCATAGATTGTTCCTGGAAGTAACTGTTACTGGATATGGAAACTGATCCCAGTAGAGGAATGGAACATAGAGGATTGACAAAGTTCAAGTTAAATTGTGCTTTCCTTTTTACTGTAAAAGAAGAGAATCCGAAGGCTTGAAGGAAACTCTGTCCCTGACTTTTTCTAGTGTGTTTTTATTTATATATAATTTTTCTGTAAACTTGTAGTTGAGAGTATTACAAAAAGATAAAATGTGCCATTTGATGGCCAGCATAGAACAAAAAGAAATAACGTTGTTTTAAATATGTTCTTCTGCTGGGGCTGGGAAGTTGGCTCTGTGGTAGAGCACTTGCCTTGCATGCCTGAGGCCCTGGGTTAGGTTCCTCAGCACCACATAAGCAAAAATAAGCCAGAAGTGGTGCTGTGGCTCAAGTGGTAGAGCGCTAGCCTTGAGTTGAAGAGCTGAGGTAAAGCGCCCAGGCCCAGAGTTCAGGCCCAAGACTGGACGCCCCAAAAAATTCTACTGCTATAGTGTTTTTTGCATGGATATTTCACCCCTGAGATGATTCTTTTGTTGCAGAAGTCAGTTATGAATTACGTTAGTTTGGTCCTGAGTTCTCCAGAGCAGTAAGGATTCCAAAAAAGCATCCAGTGTATATGATCAGCAAAAGGAGCCACTTCTCAGACCAATACTCCTTTAAGGAGGGTCCCAATGAAATATCTGGTTTTTTGTTTGCTTTTGTGTTTAGCTTGTGTTGGTTCTGGGGCTTGAACCTAGAGGCTGAACCCTGTCCCTGAACAATTTTCTTTCCTGCTCACCTACCCCCAAAGCTAGTACTCTACTGCTTGAACCAAAATTCCACTTCTGGCTTTTTTGCTGTGTAATTACAAATAAGAGTTTGACAGAATCTCCTACCTGGTTTGGCTTTAAACTAAGATAGTAAGAAAGCCAAGTGACATCAACTGTATAGACTTCTCTTTTCAAATGAGAAATATTAGATGAAGTTTATTGTAAAGCTAATATTTTACAATTTTTTTCTTTATTATTGTGAGCATACCGTACAGAGGAGTTACAATTACATGGGCAAGATAACGAGTACATTTCTTATCAATCATTGTTGCCTCCTCTTTGTTTCCCCTTCCCATCCCTCCCCATATTCCCCCCTCCCCATACCCGATCCTCCCGCCCACCAACATTGTAAAGTTCGTTTTTCAACATAACGATTTGTACATCTCATTGTTGAAATGGGTCCACCTGTATCCCTAGTTAAATGATTTGTTTTTAGAGCATATGTCCAGAAAAGAATCCATAACATAACTCAGCAAAAGTAGGTGCACTGAATCATTTTGGAATTTTTTTGTTTGGGAAGATTATTGAACTTGTCATTCCTTTTGGGGAAACTTAAAGTTATATTTCACCTTTTTTGTTGGTTGTGGGGCTTGAACTCGGATCCTGGGTGCTAAGCTAGAGCACCACCTCCGGGTTTCTGGTGGTTAATTGAAGGTTAGGGTCTCGTGGACTTTCCTAACCAGGCTGGCTTTGAACCACAATCTTCTGGTCTCAACCTCCTGAGTAGCTAGGATTACAGGAGTAAACCAACTCCTGCTCATATTTGCATTTATGTGTACTGAATGACACTGTGTAGACAAAGAATGGAAATTTTAACCAAAAGATATTGCAGCATTTCAGAAAAATTTAAGTAGCAATAAATATGTCCTCTTTTCCATTTTGTTACGTTAATGACTGATGATTTTTGGGACCCTTTCATTAGCATCCTCTGCCATCTGTATAGGTGTATTTAGTATCAGGAAATGTTCATAGAGAAATATAGAAAGAATAAGATTTTTAGAAAGCAAAGGAGATAAGGTATGAAAGAATAGCATAGAAGGAGATACATTTATCACACAGAGATTAAGAGCTAGCCTAAGAGATTTAGAATGCTAAAGGCAATGAGGAACAGCCTAGCTGACAACTAGTTCTACAATAACCAAAAATGGTTCTCAAGAACAGTTTCTGGTATACCTTAATTACTATCATTTATTCCTTCTATCTGGAGTTATATACTCCTTATTTTCTTTCACAACTATTAATTAGCCTCTGCATTTTTGGTGCCATAATTGACCAAAAAGATTTCAAAATCACACATAGCCTACCATTCTCTTTGTGATTAGCAGTGACGACACAAATCCAGGAATGGTTGAATTTCCAGAATTAAACGTTACCTGACATCTAAGCACATCCCTGGCATTAATTGCTGTGACTTAATGAACAAGACTTTTTTCAACACAGTATCCTAATATAAGTAAAGTACATGAATTAGGAACTGTTGTCAGGTGTCAGTATGGAAGGAGCAATTATATATTCCAAGTGTGGTTTATTTATTTTGCATTTACTAACTGAATGTTTTTGTTTTGTTTTGATTTGATTTGTTTTTGTTCTTTTTGCCAGTCGAGGGGCATAAACTCAGGGGTAGGGAATATTCCTGAGCTTTTATTTTCTTGCTCAATGCTAGCTCTCTATCATTTGAGGCACAACACCACTTCCAGTGGTTTTGTGTGTGTGTGTGTGTAACTAAGGAATTGAACCCAGGGTTTCATGGATGCTAGGAAATCACCGTACCATGAAGCCACATTAACAGATCCCTAAATAACTTTCTTAAGATTGCATTACATTTTCATTCTGTGACTACGTATCATAATTTTGGCCAGGTGCTAGAAAATGATGTAGAAAGCAATACAATACAATAAGTCTAGTAAGGCTGGATAGACAATGAATAACTGTTACGGTCTAGCCAGATAACAGAAGGGCTTATCTCATGGAGCTGTTTCAACAAGCTGAGGCGACAGCTCCTGACCCACAGCCAACCTCCAGAATGAGAGGACCAACCTTGGGTTCCAGCCACATGGGGATGCTGGGCCCCCTCCTCCAGCACCCATGTGACCAGTTCTTGTGAAAGAGAGAGAGAGAGAAAAAGTCAGAATTACAATTAAGTCTGGTGCCAGTGGCTCAGAATTCTAATCCTAACTACACAGGAACCTGAGATATGAGGATCATGGTTCATAACCAGCCCAGGCAGGAACGTCTGTGAGAATCTTATCTCCAAAGAACCACCAGAAAATCAAAAGTAGTGTTGTGGGTTTAAGTGGTAGAACACTAGCCTTTTGCTGAGGCTTTTGGGAACATCGCCCATGCCTAGAGTTCTAGCTCCACGACTGACAAGAAGTGGACTTCCTACCACAAGAAGCAGACTGAATAGCACCCATTGTCCTACGGAGCATGGTAGCAAAGTCAGGCAGAGCTTCCTTTGAAGTTGAAGTCATAAGTAGGTCACCTGGCTTCTCTCTGCCTTGGAATCTCCAGCTGCAAAACTCAACACAGTGAAGGATCCGCTTCCTCATGGGGATAGGGTAATGATGAGAGAGAGCTATGTTTGTTTCATAATCCCACATCTGTTGCACAATTAATAACAGGCCCCGCCTGAGCCCTTTCCGGCTATCTTCCTGTCATTTCTTCACAGAATTGCCGAGAACCTTATCTGAAGACTACTCCCTCTGTTCCTAGCCATTCTCCAGAGATCCCTCTGTATAAATCCCTTGTTTCCTCACAATTGTCCTGTGAGGAGAATGAGGTCTGATTGTTACGAACCTACCCAGAGCTTCACCTGTGGTCAAGAATCGTCTCCTGTGATTTTTCTGCCTGCTCAAACTGACTTAAGAAACCATTCAAGCCATAGGAAAATCAAACACAAGTAGACTAGAGTCTCCAACAAGAGACAGGTTAAGAACACAAGGAAGATACAGTATCTTCCCATCCCCCACAAAAAAAATCAAAGAACTCTTGTTTTGTACCTTTTATAATTTTTTTCTAAAAGTTGTTTTTTAATTTTTAATTTTTTACTTTAATTTTTTTCTTCCTCTCATAATTTTTATTTTAGGGGTATATGTGTGGGTACTTATTTATCTCTTTTCAGAAACATTGAAGTAATACCTTGCATTCTCTCAGGCCACAAGGGTAAAAAATTAAAACTCAACAGGAAAAGCCACCAGAGAAAATCCTGTAACACACTGGAACAACACACTGCTGAATCACGAGTGGGTCATGGAAAAGATTAGAAAAGAAATTCAAATGTTGATGAACACACAAATTACCAGCTCCTTTGGGACACAGCAAAGGCAGTACTCACAGGAAAGTTTACAGCTCTGAGTTCATACATCAACAAATTGGAGAAATCTGAAACCAACCATTTAATGAGACATCTGAGTCTCCTTGAAAAAGAGCAGCAAGATGATCCGCAATCCAGTAGATGGTAAGAAATAATTAAAATTAAATCATAATTAAATGAATTAGAATCCAAAAAAATCATAGAAAGAATCAACAAAACAAAGATTTGTTACTTCCAAAATATTAACAAAATTGACAGACTCTTAGCAAATCTTATAAGAAAAAGAAAAGAACACACCCAAATAAATAAACTCAGAGATGAGAATGGAAACATCACCACAGAAAAAACCAAGATTCAGAACATTATAAGGGAATACTTCTCAAAACTTTATGCTAATAAGTTTGAGAAGTTGGCAAAAATGGACCTTTTCCTAGCAAATATTGACATGCCAAAACTAAACCAAGATGAGTTATACCATCTTAACAGGCCCATATCAAGCATTGAAATAGAAACATCAATAACACACCTCCCATCTAAGAAAAGCCCAGGACCAGCTGGTTTTACAGCATAATTCTATAAGCCCTTAAAAACACAGCTCACACCAATACTCCTCCAAATCTTCAATGAAATTGAAAGAGAAAGTTCACTACTGAACTCATTCTATGAAGCCTTAATAACCCTCATGCCCAAACCAGGCAGGGACACATCACAGAAAAATAACTATAGACCCATTTATTTGATGAACATTGATGCAAAACTTCTCAACAAAATGTTGGCCAATCAAATTCAACAATTCATCCAAAAAATTCTACACCATGATCAAACAGGATTCATTTCAGGGATGCAAAGCTGGGTCAATATACGCAAATCAATTAATATAATTCATCACATCAACAGGAGCAAAGATAAGAAACACCTGGTTATCTCAATAGATGCAGAAAAAGCATTTGACAAGATCCAATGCCCCTTTATGATGATGGTTCTGGAAAAATTAGGAATCCATGGAACTTTGCTCAATACAATAAAGACTATATATGACAAACCTACAGCCAGCATTATACTTAATGGTGAAAAAGTAAAGCCATTTCCTCTTAACTCAGGAACGAGACAAGAAGGTCCACTCTCTCCACTTCTCTTCAATTTAGTATTAGAATGCCTAGCTACAGGAATAAGACAAGATGCAAAAGTAAAGGGGATCCAAATAGGGAAAGAAGAAGTAAAACTCTACGTCTTTGCAGATGTCATGATCTTGTATTTAAGGAATCCAATAGACTCCACTCCCAAATTACTCAAGCTGATTCAAAACTTTGTCAAAGTAGTAGGGTATAAAATTAACCCCTCAAAATCAATGGATTTTCTATATACCAACAATGAGAAAAGTGTGGCTGAAATTAGGAAAGCATCTCCATTCGTAATAGCCCCACAAAAAATAAAATACCTAGGAAATAACTTAACCAAAGAAGTGAAGGAACTCTATGATGAAAATTTTAAAAACCTGAAAAAGGAAATCAAAAGAGATCTTAGAAAGTGCCAAAAACTCCCATGCTCATGGATTGGAAAGATCAACATCGTGAAAATTGCAATCCTTCACAAGGCTCTCTACAAATTCAGTGCGATACCTATCAATATTCCAACCTCATTTTTCAAGGAAATAGAAGAGGCAAACCAATAATTCATAGAGGACAATAAAAGACTCCGAATAGCAAAACGATCCTCAACAGAAAAAAACTGTGCTGGAGGAATATCATACCAAATTTCAAACTCTACTACAAAGCAATTGTAATCAAAACAGCTTAGTACTGGCATAAGAATAGACTTCAGGACCAATGGAATAGAATTGAAAACCCAGAAATGAACCTACTGACATATAGCCAACTACTCTTCGATAAGGGAGCTAAAATAATAGAATGGAAGAAAGACAGCCTCTTCAGTAAATGGTGCTGGCAAAATTGCTTAACTACTTGTAGAAAACTAAAGCTAGATCCTTATATATCACCCTGCACCAGAATCAACTCCAAATGGATCAAAGACCTCAGAGTCAAAGCAGACACTCTGAAAACATTACAGGATGGAATAGGAGAAACCCTTGGTCTCCTTGGCACAGGTTGAATTTTTTTTAATAGAGACCCAGAAACACAAGAAATCAAAGAAAGGTTGGACAAATGGGATTCCACGAAGTTGCAGAGCTTCTGCATGGCAAAGGACATAGCTAGCAAGATCTATAGAAAGCCCACGGATTGGGAGAAAATCTTCACAAGCCATAATAGAGACAAGGGTCTCATATCTAAAATATACTTGGAAAACAAAAAATTAAATCCCCCAACAACAAATCCTCAAAGAAACTGCCCAATAAATAAGGCTAAAGCCTTAAAGAGAAACTTCACTGAAGAAGAAAGAAGGATGGCCAATAGACGAATGAAGAAATGCTCAACCTCTCTAGCCATAAAAGAAATGCAAATCAAAACAACATTGAGATACCACCTCACCCCAGTTAGAATGGCTATACTGAAGAACTCTGATAACAGATTCCGGAGGGGATGTGGACAGAAGGGAACTTTACTTCATTGTTGGTGGGAGTGTAAATTTGTTCAACCACTTTTGAAAGCTTTATGGAGGTTCCTCAAAGCACTCAACATAGAGCTCCCCTTTGATCCAACAATCGCACTTTTGGGCACTTACCCAAATGTTTACAAAGAAGACCACACTAAAGCTACCAGCACAACTATGTTTATTGCAGCCTTTTTTTTACCATAGCTAAGATATAGAAGCAACCCAGATGCCCTTCGGTAGATGAATGGATCAAAAAAAATGGGTTATATATACACAATTGAATTCTATGCCTGCATCAGAATGAATGACATTGCTCTATTTGTTAGGAAATGGAAAGACTTGGAAAAAATTATATTAAGTGAAGTAAGCCAGAACCAACGAAACATAGGTCCCATGTTTTCCCTTATCTGCAATAACTAGTATATATCTGAGTCAAGCATAAAAGTTCAGATAAATTCATGTTAGTGAAAAGAACCCTAAGATATCTATTCAATTTTTTTCTTTCATACGATTGTTTCTAGTACATTCATAAGATTATTTATTTGTTGCTTTTTATATCCCTCCCCCACGGTATAATCCCTTCTTTGACTGTATTTGATGTTGTTATAATTTATGGAGGGGAAGGGAAAAAACAAATCGTTGAAATAGGGATTAAATTTGGACCCATTACAACAATGAGACGTAGAAGTGGTATGTCGAAAATGAACTTGACAACTCTGGTAGGGGGATGGGGAGGGTCGAGTGGGGGGGGGAGGATGGGATGGCAAGGGGAAACAAAAGAGGAGGCTATAATGCTTGATAAGATATGTACTCATATCTTGCCCATGTAATTTTAACCCCTCTGGACAGTATTTTCACAATTAAAAAAAAAAGAATAGGCTGCTGTGGACTAAATTTTTGAGATAATCCATCTAAATTGATGACTGTGCATGTTGCTACATGTCTACCACCCCAACTACAGATGACCAGGGCCGGTGGAGCATACCTGTCACAGATAGGAGGACATCAATCCAGCCCAGCCAGAGCATATAGAGGCTCTGTTTCAGAAATGCCCAAAACAGAAAGGTGGCTCCTCAGAGCCAGGGAGAGGAAACAAGTAGCGGGTCTTGGTGCCCTCAGAGGGGTGTCTGACCCAGGGTAGGGGTGGTTTTGGGGCAGCCACTCACATGTGCTCCTGGGAGAAGTTGCTTGAGGCTGCTCCAGGTGGGGCGAGCGGGAATGGCAGTGGCATTGCAGACACATGGCCTCAGAGAACCAAGGCCATTGACCAATTTGGGGCTTTACACAGCCTGGCAGGGTGCCATTGCCTGGTTTGAATTTCTGAACCTTGGGAAGGCGGGAGGGGGCTGGGGACTAGGCAGGCATCTCAATTTCCTTCTATATTCCAGTCGCCTAATGTCTCTTCTCACCACTCAGCCATCTATACCTTCCTCAACTGCTGGTAGTGGTGTAAACTAACAGAGGGAATCCTGGTGCTACCAGGCAGCATTCAATGTGGGCATGGCCACCATTCTTGTATCTCATTGGTCAGAAAGAACAATGAAAGAATGGGGGTGTGGCCAGAATCCTGTGATGCAAACAGCATGGGCAGAGTCAAGATGATAGCAGCTCCCCCAGCCCTTTTCCCAGGGAACAATGTCCAATTCAGTTGGAGACAAGAGGGTGACCTGCTTTAGCCGCATGGCTGCACAGATCATTGTGTATGGCTGTTTGTTCCCAGTCCCAGACCATGAACTGAGGATATGGGCACAGTCTGTGAGCTGCTTTTGCTCAAGGCTGGCCTTCCACACTGGAGCCACAGGGATTCTGGCTTTGTTGGCACTGAAGTTGCACTTTCCTGCCTAGGGTGACTTCGACCATGATCCTCCCATCACAGCCTTGTAAATATCAAGGAAGACTGTTGAGGACCACTGGTGCCTGCCTAATCATTTGTCTTACTGGTGTTCTTGGACAGACTGATGAGTTCCCTATCCTCGGGTTTAAGTGGTGGGAGCTATAGCCCACAGTTGGAATCCTGGTCCAGCCACCTCAAAATGGAAAGAGATCCTAAGAAACTTATTCCTGTCCATATGATTACCAATAGAATATGATGTATGTCATGATTGAAAGAGCAGTTCTTGAATGATTCTAGGATAAAATTATAAAGAATTATTTTATAGGAAACTGATCGATGTTAGTTAATGCTTTATGAAGCATTTAAACAATCACATTCATAAAATGGAGGAATCATGAAATACCTAAGAATTACGATACTATTACATAATATAAAGGTGGCATTTTTCTGTCAGGACTGTCGGGATTGGAACCTATGATCTTGGTAACTCTGTTGCACTGTGTGGGAAGGGGAAGCTGGCCTCCTTGAAGTCAAGAAATTCAAGTCGGTTCTTTAGGCCTGAAATAGATCCCCACCACTAGAAAACATCCTATTCATGTACAATTTACATATATGATTCATATTTACATACATATGTTGACTCCATATTGCATTCAGTGCAGTTATTTTATTTGTTTGTTTTATTCATGTATTGACCATTCATTTTGACTATTATGGCACATAAAACATTGATTACATAAGATATAGGTCTGCATATGTGTTCCACTTCATACCTGACACTCAGGACTTCTTACTCTACAATTCCTTTTTGGGTAGTGCTGGCAACTGAACTCATGGCCTACAAGCCTACAAGGCCCAATTCATGAATGGGTGAGTGTCAGCACGCCATCCTGGGGCAAATTGAGCTGAAAGGCTATTCCTAGGACCTGAGATCAAGCCCCAGGTGTTAGCAAAATAAGAACAGATTGACCTTCAGATGGAAGTATGCTAATAAATATGTATTTATATAGAGTGTTAAAGATGTCTATATATTATTCAGTTATATAGACTACATTCCTACCAATTCCTGGGTATTAATCATGCGTCCATGTAATTAATATTATTGTTTTCATCCTTATACTATTAATGAAATCAATCAGTGTCCTGAAATTATTGCATTCCTGTAAGTAATAATATTCTTTTTATGCTTCATAAATATTAAATAAAAATCAATTAGCCTCTTGAAATTATGCTGCCTAAATTTATAGTAGCATCATTCATGATCAACTCATTGAACTTTGACATTGATAAAATTCCATTGTTCTTCCTATGGTTGGGAACAATTTTCTTAGTATCTCCTGCCATTGGTTGGTGTTAGGAGGGGGATTTGAAATCAGGGCCTATGTTGCCACTTGGGAAGCTTTCAGCAATGCAAGGTGAAGTACCCTTTGCAACAGTGTCATTCAGACCCATGAGGGTCACCGTGCAAAGGAAGAAAACATAAAAATGCCACAGTTTTTCTGTGCATTGCTTTCCCTGCAAGACCTGAGGGTCTAGGATCCCAGAAGCAGTTGTAGGTCTAGTGGCTGTGCCCCAGCATAGGGTGATCCAATTTGAGGCAGAGTTGCCACAATCTGACTTCAAGCACATACTGAGAAAAGTAAAAAAAAAAATTTAGCTCCCTGGCTTGCAATTCGTGATGTTTAATCTTCCAGGCTTTAAATTTGAATTCAGGATCTGGGTAAATCTGCAGCAATGTTGATGAAGGAGAAGATCACTGTACTTGAAGATAAGAAAGTCAGACCTGGGAAGATGGCGGAGAAGCTGGAGTCTAAACAAGCTCTCCCATAGAAAGAAGTTTTACAGTTCCAGTGAACAGTCCTAAGCCAGAGAATCACACCAAGTGTGCCATCACAGGACAGAGAGTCAGGCCAGAGCGGGAAAATCCAGGCAAGGAGACAGATCTGAGCTCTTGCCAGCAGCCACCGCAGCGGCGGCAGCGGTGGCAGCTGCAACCACAGGCGCCATACCCGAGTAACAGAGATTCCGGGACGAAGGAGCCAGACGCAGCGGGTGAGCGGATTCTACTCAAAACCAGCAAGAACCGACAAGGAGCAGACATATTCATCCTGCAGTTCACAGACCAGAGACGACCCAGGAACCAAGACTCGGCATGAGTAGAAGCCTGATGTCCTCACTCCTTCTCAGAGAACAGAGGAAGGAATGCCACCCCTCCCCCCTCCCGTACTGGAGACCTCCATCTTGGATACTGACAAAGAGCTCCAACTCAAGCCTTGGAATAAAATGAATCATTTAGCAGGTCACAAGAACTTAACGGTGGCGTGACCTGCCAGACTCAGCTCCACCCAGGGAAAAGTCACCCAGCTTGGGTGCCAGCCCTAGTAATGGCATTCTTCACTGGGTAATCAGAGCCAGAGGCTGCCACTCCCTTTAGCAGCCTCGACAATCAATTGAAATCCAGTAAACAGAAACCCTGAGAATGGCTCCAGGCTGGGCTCTGTGAATCTTTCACAAACTAGCCACCAGGAAAATCTACTGTTTGTTGAAAGGCCTCAACTCTACCCAGAACCTAGCCTCATCATTGCATCTCCCTCTTTTGTGATACTCAAAGCAGATCTGACTCCCATTGAACTAGCCTGGGAGGAGGATCACAAAATCCTGGGTAAACCAGAGCATTTTTCTGCCTGTTCGAATAAACTGACTTAAGTAACCAACCAAGCCAAAGGACCAAAAGCAGACAAAAGACTCCAACAAGAGGCTGGTTATGGACACAAGGGAGATACAGGATTTTTCCCACCCCTCCCCCAAAAATCAAAGAACTTTTTTTTTCTTCTTTCTTTTTTTTTTTTTGGTACCTTATATTAAAAAAATTTCATTTCTAAAACTTTTTTTAATCATTAATTTTTGCCTTGATTGAGAAAAAAATGTTTTCCACAATATTTTTTTCCCTCTTACAATTTTTATTTTAGGGATACGTGTGTGCATTTTTTCTTCTTTTTTGATTTCTTTCTCTTTTTTTTCTTTTTTAATTATCTTTTTGGTTTTTGTTTAGCTCTACTGAACTTCTGATCTTTTTTTCTTCATTTCTTATCCTTTTCACCTTTTCCTCTCTTTTGTTCTTCTTTATATGACTTAATTCTTGTCCTGCACATCCTCAGATAAACCTGTAGATGATTATTAGACAGTATCTTCCATTGTGTACACACTTAATCCACAAATTTATTACTCAATTCAATACCTCTGGGACTTAAATTCCTTAATAGCAGTAACACTTCATTATAGCTACATAATATTTTAAGCATTTTATTTTTAAGTTTTCTCATCTCCTTTATATCCCTCCCCTTCTCTCATTATATTCACATTCTTCTCTAAATAGATTCTTGTCGAATTCTGGCATAATATTATTAATTTTTATTTTTCTATTTTTTCTGGTCTCTTTTCTTTTCCATTTCCCTTTCTTCATTTTTTCTCTCTCTTTCTACTTTCATCCTACCCAACCTATTTCCTGCTTTGAGATTAGGACTTAGTTAACACTCCCTGTGACTTCCCACATCAATCTATTCCTATTTTTTACACACATTGCTCCCTAACCCTAATAATTTCTGGTTTTCCAAATTCTTCTTTGCGGTTCGTAGCCCATTAACATATAGTTGTTTGATATTGAATAGATGTATCTGTTGAACTAGATTGTATCTGTAGAATATTGACTGTGCAAATTCAGACTATGGTGGATGCTTGCCTTAGGATATTGTTCTAGCACAAAACTGGTGCTATTTTCATCTCAAATGGGCAGAGTAAGCTGGAAAAACGCAAGAAAAATGGCAAGTCCGGGTATCTCAATTCTCAATCTTGATAATCATGGGACAGAACAGATAATGAATAATCCAGAGGAGAGTTCCCAAATAGCTCTACAAACACTGTTGGCAAACATGATAAATGAAAAGATTGAAAACTTACAAAGGACTCTGTATGAGCATGATAAGGAGAGAGAGGAGGCAATCGAAAAGTTTATACAGGAATATCATAAGTGTGAGGAAGCTACTCAAAAACTGATACAGGATTTGCGTGAGCAGCTTGAGAATACTCAAACAGAAAGGGAGGAATGGCGTGAGCAGGCTGAAAACACTCAAAGAGAACTACAGGAATCCCATGAATGGGAGGAAGCTAATCAAAGAGTAATACAGGAATTGAGAGAGCAGGAAAAGAATAAAAAAAGATCACTAAAGGCATTCATGGAATCCATTATCAAAGAACTGAAGGAAGACAGGGAGACCACAAAGGGAATGCTGAATGGAAACCAACAGAAAGAATTGGAGTCCAAGGAAACCATAACCAAACAACTAAGTGATTTGAGAATAAACACTGAACACCAAATTAAGGAAGTAAAGAAGTTCCTGCAAGATCTAAAACAAAGCTTTAACAAAGAATTTGAAGCAATGAAACCTGACCAATTAGAAGGAAAAGAGATAAAAAACAAAGTAGAAAGTGTTGACAGCAGGTTAGACCATGCAGAAGACCGAATCTCAGGGATTGAAGACAGCCTAGATATTACAGAGAAAGAACATACAACCATCCAAGACAAGTCCAAGAAATATGATAGATCTATCCAACACTTGAAGAAACCATCAGAAGACCTAATCTAAGGATAATGGGTGTAGAGGAGCACCTAGAAACTGAAGTTAATGGTCTAGGAAATTTGTTTAACAGGATCCTAGCAGAGAACTTCCCAAACATACAAAAAGATAGGCCTATTCATATACAAGAAGCTTTTATATCCCCAAATAGACCAGACCAGAATAGGACATTCCACGGTCACATTATAATCCACACAAGATCAACTCAGACCAAGGAAAGGATCCTTAAAGCTGTCAAGGAGAAAAGATTAATCACCAATAAAGGGAAATCAATTAGAATCACCTCAGTTTCTCAGCAGAGACAATCAAAGCAAGAAGAGCCTGTAATGATGTATGCCATGCCCTAAAAACAAACAATTATCAACCAAGAATACTGTACCCAGCTAAACTCTCCTTCATAACTGGAAGGCCAAATAAAAACCTTCGATAGCAAAGAAAAATTGAAACAATACATCTCCACCAAATCAGCCCTACAAAAGATTCTTAAAGATGTCCTACACATAGAAAGCCAACAAGACCACAATAAAGGCCAAGAACCTGCACCCAAACTGAGAATGCAAGAACCATAGGAAGAACACAGTTTTCGCAACCCCCAAGAAGGTGGATAACATGGCAGTAACTCCCAAATACCTCTCAGTCCTATCTATTAACGTTAACGGACATAACTTTCCAATTAAGGGACATAGACTGTCTAGTTGGTTTAAAAAAGAAGTTCCTTCAATCTGCTGCTATCAGGAATCACATCTTGCCCATAAAAACAAACACATTTTCAATGTTAAAGGCTGGAGCAAAATCTACCAAGCAAACAGCCCCCATAAACAGGAGGGAGTTGCAATCCTAATATCACATAAAATAGACTTCAAATTAAAATTCGTGAGAAGAGATAAGGATGGTCGCTACATACTAATTAATGGATCTCTCCTTCAGGACGATATTACAATTCTAAATATCTATTCGCCAAACAATGGAGAACTCAAATTTATCCAAGAAACACTACTTTCTCTCAATGTCCACATAGATCCAAAGACATTAATTGTTGGGGATTTTGACACACCACTCTCCCCACTAGATACATGAACTCAGCAAAAACTCAATAGAGAAACCGCAGATCTAAGCAGCTGCATAGATCAACTAGATTTAACAGACATCTACCGAACATTTCACCCCGCAGCATCAGAATACACGTTTTTCCAGCAGCACATGGATCATTTTCTAAAAATTGACCACATTTTAGGCCACAAAGGAAACTTGTCTAAATTCAGAAACATTGAAGTTATACCTTGAATTCTCTCTGAACACAAGGGAATAAAATTAGAACTCAACACCAAAAGCCACCAAAGAAAGTCTGGTAACATATGGAGGCTGAACAACACACTGCTGAATCACGAGTGGGTCATGGAAGATATTAGAAAGGAAATTCAAATGCTCATACTATTCAACAAAAATGAACACACAAATTACCAGCTCTTCTGGGACATAGTAAAGGCAGTACTCAGAGGCAAGTTTATACCTCTGAGCTCCTACATCAACAAATCGGAGAGATCTGAAACCAACAATTTAATGACACATCTAAACCTCCTTGAAAAAGAGCAGTAAGATAAACCCCAATCCAGTAGATGGAAAGAAATAATTAAAATTAAATCAGAATTAAATGAATTAGAATCCAAAAAACCTATACAAAGAATCAACAAAAAAAAAGAGTTGGTTCTTCGAAAAAATTAACAAAATTGACAGACCCCTAGCAAATCTTACCAGAAAAAGAAGAGAACACATCCAAATAACTAAACTCAGAGATGAGAATGGAAACATCACCAAGGAAACAACCAAGATTCAGAACATTATAAGGGATACTTCTCAAAACTTTATGCTAATAAGTTTGAGAACTTCACAGAAATGGACCTTTTCCTAGCAAATATTGACATGCCAAAACTAAACCAAGATAAGTTAAACCATCTTAACAGGCCCATATCAAGCATTGAAATAGAAAAAGCAATAAGAGGCCTCCCAGCTAAGAAAAGTCCAAGACCAGATGGTTTTACACCGGAATTTTACAAGGCCATCAAAGCAGAGCTCACAGCAATACTCCTCCAACTCTTCAATGAAATTGAAAGAGAAAGTTCACTACCGAACACATTCTATGAAGACATCATAACCCTCATCCCAAAACGAGGCAGGGACTCATCAAAGAAAGAGAACTATACACCCATTTCTTTGATGAACACTGATGCAAAAATTCTCAACAAAATTTTGGCCAATCGACTTCAACAATTCATCCAAAAAATCATACACCACAATCAAACAGGATTCAAATCTGGGATGCAAAGCTGGTCCAATATATGCAAATAAATTAATATTATTCATCACATCAAGGGGAGCAAGAATAAGAACCACATGGTTATCTCAATAGATGCAGAAAAAGCACTCGACAAGATCCAACACACCTTTATGATGAAGGTTTTGGAAAAATTAGGAATCCATGGAACATTTCTCAATACAATAAAGGCTGTATATGACAAACCTACAGCCAGCATTATACTTAATGGGGAAAAACTAAAGCCATATCTTCTAATCTCAGGAACAAAACAAGGATGTCCACTCTCTCCACTTCTCTTCAATCTAGAATTAGAATGCCGTGCTACAGCAATAAGACAAGATGCAAACTTAAAGGGGATCCAAATAGGGAAAGAAGAAATAAAGCTCTCTCTCTTTGCGGATGAAATGATCTTGTATTTAAAAATCCCATGGATTCCATTGCCAAAATACTCAAGCTGATTCAAAACTTTGTCAAAGTAGTAGGGTATAAAATTAACCCTCAAAAATCAATGATTTTCTGTATGCCAACAATGAGAAAAGTGTGGCTGAAATTAGGAAAGTAACTCCATTTGTAATAGCCCCTCAAAAAATAAAATACCTAGGAATTAACTTAACCAAAGAAGTGAGGAATCTCTATGATGAAAACTTTAAAATCTTGAAAAAGGAAATCAAAACAGAACTTAGAAAATGGCAAAACCTCCCATGCACCTGGATTGGAAAGATTAACATTGTGTAAATGGCAATACTTCCCAAGGCTATCTACAAATTCAACGTGAGACCTATCAAAATTCCACCCTCATTCTTCAAGGAAATAGAAGAGGCAATCCTAAAAATCATATGGAACAATAAAAGACCCCGGATAGCAAAAAGGCTCCTCAACGGAAAGAACACTGCTGGAGTAATATCAATACCAAATTTCAAACTCTACTATAAAGCCATAGTAATCAAAACAGCTTGGTACTGGCATAAGAACAGACCTCAGGACCAATGGAATAGAATTGAAAACCCAGAAATGAACCTACAGACATATAGGCAACTAATCTTCGATAAGGTAGCGAAAATAATAGAATGGAACAAAGACAGCCTTTTCAGTAAATGGTGCTGGCTAAATTGCTTAACTATTTGTAGAATACTAAAACTAGATCCTTATATATCACCCAGCACCAGAATTAATTCCAAAAGGATCAAAGACCTTGAAGTCAAAGCAGACACTCTGAAAACTTTACAGGATGGAATAGGAGAAACCCTAGGCCTCGTTTGCTGAGGATGAAATTTTCTTAATAGAGACCCAGAAACACAGCCAATCAAAGAAAGGTTGGACACATGGGATTGCATGAAGTTGCAGAGCTTCCGCATGGCAAAGGACATAGCTAGCAAGATCAAGAGAAAGCCCACAGATTGGGAAAATATCTTCACCTGCCATACAATGGACAAGGGTCTCATATCTAAAATATACTTGGAGCTCAAAAAATTAAATCCCCCAACAACAAATCCTCAAAGAAACAACTGCCCAATAAATAAGTGGGCTAAAGACTTGAAGAGAAACTTCTGTGAAGAAGAAAGAAGGATATCCAACAGACACATGAAGAATTGCTCAACCTCGCTAGCCATAAAAGAAATACAAATCAAAACAACATTGAGGTACCACCTCACCCTAGCTAGAATGTCTATAATCAAGAACTCTAACAACAGATGCTAGAGGTGATGTGGAACCTTACTTCATTGTTGGTGGGCGTGTAAACTTGTTCAACCACTTTGGAAAGCAGTATGGAGTTTCCTGAAAAAACTTCACATAGAGCTCCCCTATGACCCAGCAATCCCACTTTTGGGCATTTACCCAAATGTTTTCAAACAAGACCACACTAAAGCTACCAGCACAACTATGTTTATTGCAGCATTATTTACCATAGCTAAGATCTGGAACCAACCCTGATGCCCCTCATTATATGAATGGATCAAGAAAATGTGGTATATATACACAATGGAATTCTATGCCTCCATCAGAAAGAATGATATTTCCCCATTTGTTAGGAAATGGAAAGGCTTGGAAAAAATTATATTGAATGAAGTAAGCTAAGCCTAAAGAAACAAAGGTCCATGGTTTCCCTTATTTGCAATATTTCCCTTATTTATTTTTTTGGGGGGCGGTCCGGTTGTGGGGCCTGAACTCGGCCTGGGCGCTGTCCCTCCGCTCTTCAGCTCAAGGCTAACCCTCTACCACTTGAGCCACAGTGCCATTTCCGGCTTTTTCCTTTTTGCTTATGTGGTGCTGAGGAATCGAACTCAGGGCCTCAAGCATTCAAGGCAAGAGCTCTACCACTGAGCCAACTTCCCAGCCCAGTCAAGCAGAAATGGTCAGATAATGTGATGTTAGGAAAATGAACCCTGAGATAAGTATTTAAATTTTTTTTTCTTTCATGCATTTGTTTCTAACTCATTCATAAGATTATTCCCTGGTAGCTTTGTGTGTCCCTCCACCACAGTACAACCCCTGCTTTCACTATTTTTGATGTCGGTATAATTTGTGGAGGAGATGGGGAAAAACAAGTCGGTTAAGTATTTAGGTGGGCCTGATGCAACTATTAGAATTACAAGTTGTCATGTCATAAACGAACTTTACAACTTTTGTGCGGGTGCTGGGGGGGAGGCCGGGTTGGGTGGGGTGTAGGGAGAGGCTGGGATGTGAAGGGTAAATGAAGGAGGAGGCTGCAATGCTTGATACAAAATGTACTCATTATCTTGCCCATGTATCTTACCCCTCTGTACAATATGTTCACAAAAAATAAAAATTAAAATTAATTTTTAAAAATGTCATATGTGAAATTTAATGAGGTCAACTAGAGATTATGAGGACAAAAAGCCTTAGAATTACAATTGCAGCATATCACAAAATTTATGATGACTGGATAGGTTTGTGATGTCACGGGGTGTTATGTGATATTGTGATATGTGGTTATTGTGATATTACAGTGGCAACCTGATGTAAAAAGGGATTGTAATGTAACAATGGTTATGAGTTCACTATTTCTTTATGATATCAACTTACAGGCCGTATTTTAAATAGAATGAAATCACAGAAAAGGCATTCATAATGTGTCTATGATGTCACAAGGACAATGTGAAGATCTAAATCTATCATATCATTTTAGTTTTGTGATTTCCCAATGAGCAGATGTTGTCAAAATGACAAAGTTATGTCACAATTGTGATGAACTCACAAACTGTTTTTGATGTTAAAATGTCTTGTCTGATTCTCAATTGTCAATATTTCAGTGGGGATTTGAGTACAAAAAGGGAATGTGATTTCACAAAGCTATGTATTTTATCAAAGGATATAAGAGGTCATAATAGATTTGAGATGACACAATGTGATCCTGGTGTCAAACCAGCAATGTGATGTCACAATGTGTTTGTGATGTCACACTGGTGATGAGATCACAATGGATTAGTTATGCCACGACTTTTAATATCACAATAATTTGTCCAATTTCAATTGCTACTAGACCACCATGAGGACACGGTAAAAACCAGCAGTTCCCTTATAATCCACGGGAACAGACATTCATCATGGCCTCTTGGTCTCGACCACCAGAGAGGGTGGCTGAATGCCACTGGAGGGGGCAGGGCATGCTGCTAAAGGAGATAGGATGTCAAGCGCCACATGGTGAGCTACCAAGAAGTCATTGGGCATGAACATTTGGGAAGTAATGATTGAAAACTGTTATGCAGAAAACATCGCAGTGGTGGAAGGGCCCAGCCTATATATAGGCTGCAGTTTCAGAGCAACAGAAAGGGAGAGAAAAAGGGGAAAGGCCTGGAAGGAAAGAAGTGATGAGCCTGTAGGAAGGTAAAGACCTGCGAGGAGAGGAAATTGAGGGAGAGCAGGAGGTGAAGGATGGCAGCTGGCCACCTGGATATGGCAGGGCAGGACTGTCAATCGTAGAGCAGCCTGAAGAGAAGAAGGGAATGGTGGAAGGAAAAAATGAAAAGACCTGAAATGTAGGACAAGTCTGGAGAGAAGGAGGATGAAGAGCATGGCAAAAGCCTTGTCCTTTGAAGTGTGGAGTTTTGGAGATCATTATTTTGGGGGATGGTTGTTTGCAGACTAGTTAACAAATGGCTGGGCTTCTGTTTGGAGTTCTGAGGGTTCATGGTTGTGGCTGAATTTAGCTCTGGGCATCCAGCCCAAGTCAAGGTAGTCGCTTGTTACAAAATTTATGAGGACAAGGCAGGTTTGTGATGTTACATTGCATTAATGATATCACAATGTCCATATGAGGTCGCAAAGGGATTGTATTGTCACAATGGTGATGTGGTCGCAATGGGTTTCTGAAATCAAACTATATGCCACATTTGAGATAGAATGAAATCACAGAATAGGCAAGCACATTGTCTCTATGACCTCACAATGAAAATGTGATGTCATAATGCTATGATGTCATTGTCATTTTGGGATGTCACAATGGGCTGATGTTATCTTAAAAACAATGTGATCTCACTCTGGAGATGATGTCACAAAGCATTTGTAATGGTAAAACGGCCTGTCTGATATCAGTTGTCCTTTGCTCACAATGAGGATATAATTACCCAAAGGGACTGTGATGTCACAAACACTATGTGCTTTTTCAAAGGTGCTAAGAGATCACAACAGGTTTGGTATATCACAAGGTGATTGTGATATCACTGTGGAACTATGATGTCACAATGGGTTTGTGATGTCCCAGTGGGGATAAGGTCACACTTCGATAGTGATGTCACTATGAATTTGTAATATCACCATTACATGGTGATATTACTAGATCACAATGAAGATAGTTGTTCACATAAGGAGCTAGAAGTCAGAAAGGCCATGAATTTTGTAAAATATTATGAGTACATAGGAGATTGGTGGAAATGCGATGCGACAGAGATATCCCATTGGCAATATAAAGTTACCATTACATGAGATAGTATTATTTTGAAGTCACAAATAGTTGGTAATGCCATATAGGTGATGAGGTCATATAGATTTGTGATTTCACAATGGGATAGTGATGTTACAATCTCATGCTAGGTCTCTAATTGACAATGAATATATAAGTTCACAAGGGATAATGTATCCGAAGGCATATGTTGGCACAAGTATAATGAGTCTCAACAGGTTTGTGATGTCACAATGTGACAATGTTCATATCATCTGGCAATGTGTTGTCACAGTAGTTGTGATGTCACACTGGATTTCTGATATCACATGTCATACCTGATGTATTATGAATTAAACAATTATTAGATCAGGGAGGCCAGAGATCACACTGGCAGCATGTCAAAACATTTATGAGGATAGGACAGTTTTGTGATGTCACAGTAGGTTAGTGATATCATAATGGCAATGTGGTGTCATCAAGGTATTGTGATGTCATAATGGTTAGGTTGTCACGATCTATTTCTGATATCAACCCACCTGCCACATTTGAAATAGAATTAAATCACAGAATAGGCATTCCAATGTATCTGTGACATCACAATGGGTATGTGATGTCATAATGCTATGAAGTCATTGTTGTTTTATGATGTCACAATGGTCTGATGGTGTCATAATAACAATGTAATGTTACACTGGTGATGATGTCACAAAAGTTTTGCGATGTTAAAATGGCATGTCTGATCTCAGCTCAAAATGAGGATATGGGTACACAAAGGGCCTGTGATGACACAAAAGCCATGCTTTCAAAGCTTCTGAGGTCATAATAGGATTGGGATGTCACAATATGATCATGGTGGCACAATGGCAATGTGATATCACAATGAGTTTGTGATGTCACCGCTGTGATGAGGTCACAATGCATTAGTGATATCTCATCAAGTTTTAATATAACAATGATATATACAACTTCAATTTCTTCTAATTCATTATTAGGATACTGTAATAACCAGTGTTGCCAGAATTATCTGTGGGAGCATATAATCATTTTAAATTCTTGGCCTGGCCCACAGGAGAATGTGGGGAATGCCGCCAAAGTTGGAGGTGTCAGGCCTCACATGGTGAGCTGTCAAGAAGTGATTGAGCATTGGGCAGATTAGGAAGAGACGATTAAAAATTGTTAGGCAGGGGAGCCGTTAGAGGAGGGGTACAACCTATATGTAGGTTGCATTTTCAGAGCATTGGAAGTGGGGATAAAAATGGGAGCTACCTGGATGGTAGAAAGTGATGAGACAACAGGAAGGAAAAAACCTGAGAAGAGAGGAAGATGAAGGAGAGCAGAAGTTTGGCAAGTGGTCACTGGGTCAGAGTAGAGCAGGCCTGTGGAGATTGGAGACACCTGAAGAGAATAAGGAAATGGTGGAAGGGAAAAAGGGAATGACCAGGAAGGAAGGACAGGTCTGTAGTGAAGGAGGGAGGAATGAAAAAGTAAAAAAGCCTTGCCCATTGAGGTTGGAGATTCGGAGATCATAATTTTTTGGCCGGTGGTTTGCAGACCAATTAAGAAAGGATTGGGCTGCCCATTGGAGGTCTCAGGTTTGGTGTTCAAGGCTGCTTTTGGACCTGGCAATCCAGGCCAGCATAAGGTAATCTCAGTCCTCTTGCTATTGTAAATTGTTTTATTATATTAAATGTGACTACATGGTTTGTCTCCTTGTCTTAGAGGTTATAAGTACATGAGTTCACAGAAAGAGCTTGAAGTCTCAAAGGCCACGAATTTTCTAAGATGTGATGTGGCCATATAGGTTTGTAAAAACACAATGGGACAGTGATATCACAACGGCAATACCACAATATCATGTCAAAATAATGCTTTGATACTAGAATTATTTCTTGATGCCATTCTCATGATGAGGTCACAATAAATTTGTGATGTCACAATGGGTTCATGATGTCAGATGGCAGATTTCAATGGTCATTAATTGGAAATGAATATATAAGTTCAAGAAGGGACTGTAATGCCTCCAAAGGCATGTGTTGTCACAAATATGATCCCGTTCTCACAGGTTTGTAATGTCACAATGTGACACAATGGTCATGATGTCTGCCAGTATGATGTCACAGGGGATTTCTGATATCACATGTCATATCAGAAATATGAGATTGAAAACAGATTATGATCTCACAATGGGTCTAACATATGACAATGTCACAAAACTTATAAGGACAGGAATGGTTTGTGATGGCAGGTTAATGATGTCACAATGGCAATGTGATGTCACAAAGGATTGTGATATCACAATGGTTATATGGTCAAATGGCTTTCTGAAATAGAATGAATTCACAGAATAAACCTTCACACTGTTATGTCTATAACATAACGATGTCACTGTGATTTATCATGCTATGATGCCATTGTCATTTGGTGATGTCACAATGAGCTGATGGTGTCATAATGACAATTTGATGTCACTGCTGATTTATGATGTTACAACGGTTATGAGGTCACATTATGTTTCTGATATCAACACACATGTCAAATTTTAAATAGAATGACAAAGCCTGGCAGGGGTGGCTCATGCCTGCAATCCCAGCTACTCAGGAGGCTGAGATCTGAGGATTGCAGTTCAAAGTCACCTCAGGCTAGAAAGTCCATGTGCCTATTATCTCCAATAAAAACCACTAGAAAACCAGAAGTGGTGCTGTGGCTCGAGTGATAGAGTGCTCGCCTAGAGCTGTAGAGTAGGGACAGCACCCATGCCCAGAGTTCAAGTCCCATGATCAACTACCACAACAAAAAAGAATAAAAACAGGCATTCACAATCTGTTTATAACATCACAATGACAATGTGATCTCATAATACTATCTTGTTATATTTTTCTGATGTCAAAAGTAGTTGATGCTGTTATAATTAGAATGTTATGTCACACTGGTGCAGTCACAAATTGTTCATGATGTTAAAATGGCATGTCTGATATCAATTGTCAGTTCATAATGAGGGTATAGTTACACAAAGGGACTGTGATGTCACAAAGGCCATGTGCTTTTCAAAGGTGCTAAGAGGTCCTAATAAGTTTGGGATTTTACAATGTGATAGTGATGTCAAATATCTATAAAAGCTCACAATGGGTTTGTGATGTCACACTGGTGATGAAATCAAAGTTTTGTGAAGTCACATCTCATAATCACATGCCCAATTTCAGTTGCTACTATTTCACAATGAGGATAAGAGTTCACAGAAGAAGACAAATATAAAAGGCCCTGAATTTTCTAAAATGCTATGAAGACATACTAGGTTATTGAAAACACAATGGAACAGTGATATCACTATGGCAATGTGATGTTGCAATATGATGACTTAAAAATGTTTTGATACCACAATTGGTGATGCCACACTAGTAATGAGTTTATAAGAGGTGATGTCACAATGGGTTGGTGACATCAAAATGACACATGTGATCTCAATTTTCAACTCACAATGAGTATATGTGCTCACAAAGGGACTGTGATGTCTCCAAAGGCATGCGTTGTCTCAAAAGTGATGAAATCCTAATGTGCGTGTTATCAGAATGTGACAAATGCTCATATTATCTATCAGTGTGATGTCACCATGATCTAAATGTCACACTGGTTTCGGGTATCACATTTCATAACTGGATTGGGTATGAGAGGATTGGAATTTCACAGTGGATTAGTGATATTACTATGGAAACGTAGGGTCACAAAGGTATTGTGCTACCACAATGGCTAATAGATCACAATGTGTTTCTACTCTAATAGGTTTGTGCTGTCACAATTGGTTGGAAATGTCACAATGGCATGTCGATTCTCAAATATCATTAATTCACAATGAGGATATGAGTTCACAAAGGGACTGTGTAGTCACCAAAGTCATGTGTTGAGACAAATGTAATGAAATCCTAACAGATTTGTGAGTTCACAATGTGACACCATGGTCTGGATGTCTATCAATGGGATGTCACAATATTCATAATTTCAGAGTCAATTTCTGATATCATATGTCATACCTGAATTATTATGAGTTTGAAAACAATATAAGCTTACTAAAGGCCTAAAATATCCTAAGGGCAGCATATCACACAAGTTATGACTAAAAACTCATGGTCTTTGGATCTTAAGATTCTATCTTTGAAATTGATCCTCATTGTGAACTAGTAGAAATTGAAATTGGACATGTCTTTGTAATAATACAAACTCATAGTGACATCACAAACTCATTGTGATCTCATCACCACTGTGACATCACAAACTCATTGTGACATCACATTATTGTTGTGCCTTCACAATCACACTGTGACATCACAAAGCAATTGTGAAGTCTTATCACATTTAAAAAAACACATGACCTCTGTGGCCTCACAGACCCTTTGTGTACCCATATTCTCATAGTGAAAATTTTGATCACACATAGCATTGTATCAACACAAATATTTTGTGCAATAATTACAGCTGTGAAATCACATTGTCATCATGACACCATCATCTCATTGTGATAACACCAAACCCCAATGACACTATACCATTTTTTTCTTTTTTTTCTTCTGTACATTTTTTGTAAATATATTGTACAGAGGGATTAGAGTTACATGACTAAGGTAATGAGTACATATCTTATCAAACATTGATGCCTTGTCATCACATTGTCACTTTGATGTCATAGACCCATTGTGAATGCCATTTTTTCATTTCAATCTATTTCAAATGTGCCATATGGGTTGATATCAGGAAAACATTGTGAACTCACTTCCTTTGTGACATCAAAATCTCTTTGTCATACCACATTACCTTTGTTATATCACTAACCCACTGTGACATCAGATACTTCTCCTGTCCTCACAACATTTGTGACATTTCATTGTGATATTTTAGGCCTTTTGTGAGTTGAAAATCTGTTTGACTTCATATTTCAGATATGACATGAGATATCTAAAATCCAGTGGAACATCATGATATTACACCACTGGAAATCATAACAATTGTGTCACTTTGTGACATCTCAGAACTGTTAGTTCTTCACCTTTTTGACTACATATACTTTGGGGACATCAGAATCCCTTCCCAAACCCATACACTCATGGTGTATGACAACTGAGGTCCCACATGCCATTGTGACATCACCAACTCCTTGGGACATCTCAAATCTATTGTGACCTCCTCATCAGTATGGTGTCACCAATTGTGACATCAAAACATTATTATAACATGATGTTGAGAGATCACATTGTCATTGTGAAATCAGTGTCCCATTGGGTTTTCACATAGTATGACCTCATACTATGAAGCTTCATCTATCACCTGGTATCCTCATATTGAATTAAGAGTAATTGAAATTGGATATATCATTCTGATATTATAAACTGTGACATCACAAAACCATTGTGACCTCATCAAAAACCCAATGGGACATCTCATTTCCATTGTGATATTATGAATCACAGTGTGCCTTCCAAAGCTATTATGACCTCTTACCACCTTTGGAAACACACATGGCCTCTATGACATCACAGAACATTTTTTGTATTCATATCCTCATGGGGAACTAATGACAACTGACATCAGACATACCATTAAAATACAAAAAAATTATTTCTGACATCATCATAATTGTGACATCATGTTGCCATTATGACAACATCAGCTCATTTTGACATGTAAAACTACAATGACATCATAGCACTGTAACATTATATTGTCATTCTGATATCATAGATACGTTGTGTTTGCCCTTTATGTTATTTGATTCTATATCTAATGTGGCATGTTGGTTGATATCAGAAAACCATTGTGAGTTCATCACCATTGTGATATCATGGTGCCTTAGAAGCATCACATTGCCATTGTGATGTCACATTGCCAAATTGATGTCACAAAGGGATATTAATGTCACAAAGGTTATGACATCACAATGAGTTTCTGATATCCACACACATGCCACATTTCAAATACATTCATAATGTGACTATGATGTCACAATGACATAATGGCAAATGCTATAATGTCATTGTCATTTTGTGATGTCACCATAAGCTAAAGATATCATAACAACAATGTGATATCATACTGGATATGACGCCACACAGGGTTTATAATGTTAAATGGTTATGAGGTCACAATATGTTTCTGATATCAACTGATCTGCCACATTTAAAATAGAATGAAATAATAGGATATACATTCACAATGTGTCTATGACAGCAAAATGGCAATGCAATGTCATAATGCCATGATGTCAGTGTAGCTTGTTGATATCACCATGAGCTGAACGTGTCATTATGATAGTCTGATGTCACATTGGTGATGATGTCACAAAGGGTTTGTGATGTCACAGTGGCAAGTCAGATCTTAATTGCCATGAGTTTATAGTGTGGATATGAGAACGAAATCACAATGACATACGCAAATGAACTGTGATGACACAAAGGCCATTTTTTTTCAAAAGTGCTAAAGTTCCTAACAGATTTCAGTTGTCAAAATGTTAATGATATAAAAATGCTCTCAGCAGTCCTCCTTGATACTTACAAAGCTGTGATAGGAGGATCATGGTCAAAGTCACCCTAGGCAGGAAAGTCCTTGAGACTCCTGTCCAAATTGTGCCAACAAAACTAGAAGTAAAGCCATGTAGCTCCATTGGTAGAGGGCTAGCCTTGATCAAAAGCAGCTCATAGACTGTGCCCAGATCCTGAGTTCAAGGTCTGGGACTGGGAACAAACAGACATACACCACAATCTGTCCAGCCATCCGGCTAAAGCAGGTAACCTTCTTGTCCCCAAGTGGATTGAACAGAGTTCCCTGGGAAAGGGGCTGCCATCATCTTGACTCCACCCATTCTGCCTGCATCACAAGATTCCAGCCACACCCTCATTCTTTCATGGTTCTTTCTGACCAAAGGGATACAAGAATGGTGGCCATGCCCACATTCCATTCTACCCAGTAGCACTGGGATTCCGTCTGTTGGTTGACACCACTACCAGCAGTTGAGGTAGAGGTAGCTGAGTGATGAGCAAGAGACTCGAGGCCTAGGAGGAGAGGCCTTTGTCAGGCTCACCATGTGCCCACCTGCGCTCCGGCCCCCTCCTCCCCTTCCATGTGGCACAGCATTTCAAACCTGGTGCTGCTGGCTAAAACCCATGTTGCCTCTTGGATTCCTCAGACAATGTCTGCAATGGTGCACCTCTAGCTAGCTTGTTGCCCTGACCTGGTCCTGGCACCCTTGTCCTCTGCTCTGGGCCTGATGTCGACCATACCACTGCCATTGCTACTTGCCCCACCTGAGGCAGCTGCCAACAGATTTTGCCAGCAGAACATGTGAGTGGTGGCCACACAGGCCCGATCCCTGCGACCCCATATCACCCCCGGTCTTGACCAGGACCCGTGCCTCCTCTCTGGCCCACGCCCTGCCATAAATGTGCCCCAGTAGTGGGGGTGGGTGTTGACCCGAGGATCCCATCCCCATATCCAGTGTCTGGTGTCCCAGGAAATGGGGAGATGCAGGGTTGGGTGAGGAGTAGACGCCACAGAGCCCCTGACCTGGAGCAGTGGGAGACACACAGACGCACATCTGCACCCTTCCTTTCCCTGGTGGGAACCTGCTGGGGAGCAGCATGTCCACACCTGCCTTCTGGGGTCTTTTTCCTTTTTCTGGGGATGGGAGGCTTTGGATGCAGAAGATAGACCCCCCTTTCTGTGTGAACCCTTGTCTTCTGTGCTTGATCATCTTTTCACCTGAAGACAGAGAGACAGAGAGACAGAGAGAGAGAGATCATCTTTCTCCTTGTACAGCCTGACTGTGCTCAGGTGAGTGATCAGTTGGCAAATTGCAGGTGCTGCATGGATGAGTCTTCTGTCACCAGTCTGGATGTGTGTGTGTGTGTGTGTGTGTGTGTGTGTGTGTGTGTGTGTGTGTAGAAGTGAGTGGTAACAAGGAGGCTGAATGCTTTGGTAACTTCTACCTGCTATCTTTTGGGCATGCATGGGCTTCATAGCTGAGGTCTGGGAGCCTGGAAGGGTGAGATGCTTGAACGGGACACAGCACTGTTGAATTACAAGAACAAGGGATCTGTGTGCCCTGGAACTGTGTACTACTTTGGGCCTGGTTGGTGGGAGTGGGAGCTTGGGAGGACCTAGGAGTGCAGCTGCAGGGGATGGCTTCCCCGGAGGACAGAGAGCATGTCCAACACTTAGTAAAGATATGAGTCCTGCTAGTATGGAGTGGAACAGCATAGGTCAGACTCTCGGTCTTTTCATCATGACTCTGATGGGTGAGGCGAGCCCTATTTTAAATCTTAAGCTGTGATCTTCAGATCTCAACCTACTGAGTATCTAGGATTATTGGCATGAGCCTCTGGCAGTGTGACTGTGGTTCTTTTTGGTATATTAGGGTTTGATCTCAAGGCTTTAGGCTTGCAAGTCAGGTCTTTTACCAGCTTTTCTGTCTTGGGCATTTCTGAGATGGAGACTTAATATATGCTCAGGCTGGGGTGGATCACAGTCCTCCTGTATGTGACAGGCATGAGCCACCAGGGTCGGTCCTCTGTAGTTGGGAAGGTAGACATGTAGTGCCATGCTCAGTCATTGGTTTAGATGGATTGTCACAAACTCAGTCCACAGCAGCCCATTTTTGACCAGAGGTGAGTCTCTGGGTTGGGCCTCAACCATTGGACTTCAATCTCCTCCTGGGACAGTTTTGAGAAAACAAGGGATTAATACAGAGTGATCTCTAGAGCAGGGCCAGGCACAGAGGGAGTGGCCGTCAGATACGGTTCTTAGCAGTTCTGTGAGTATATGACAGAATATACCCGGAAAGATCTCAGATGGTTTTGTGTTATTAATGTTGTGACAGGTATGGGATTATGAAACCAAACATGACTCTCTTTCTTCAATACCCATTCCCCATGAGGAACGGGATCCTTCACTTTGTTCAGTTTTGAAGCTGGGGAAACTGAGGCACAGAGAAGCCTGGTGACCTGCTTATGACTCCCAGCTGACAGGAAGCTCGGCCTGACTTCTCTGCCATGCTCCCTAGGACAATGGGTGTTATTCAGTCTACATCTTGTGGTGGTTCTTTTCAGTCGTTTTGCTTGAACTCAGGGCCTGGCGCAGCTCCCTGAGCTCCTCAGCTCAAAGCTAGCACTCTAACACTTGAGTCACAGGACCACTTTTCTAGTGGTTCTTTGGAAATAAGAATCTCACAGGTGTTCCTGCCAGGGCTGGCTATAAACCACAATCCTCATATCTCTGCCTCCACTGTACTTAGGATTACAGGCCTGAGCAACAGGTACCTGGCTTAAGTGTAATTCTGACTTTCTTTCGTTTCTCTCTCTCTCAGGAACTGATTGAATGGGTGCTGGAGGAGTTGGCCGAGCATCCCTAATGAGGTTGGAACCAAGGTGGCCCTCTCATTCTGGAGGTGGGCTGTAGGTCAGGAGCTGTCTCGCTCAGTCTGTTGTACCAGCTCCATGAGGTAAGTCCCTCTGTGCCCTGGCTAGACCGTGACAGTTATTCATTGTCTATCAAGCCTTACTGGATTCAGTACTGTGATCAAAGCCCTTTTCTAGCAAAAATTTCTGGCTAAAATTATGATACATACTTATGGAATGAAAATTTAATGCCATCTTAAGAGAGTCATGTAGTGTTCTGGGAATGTGGCTTCATGGTAAAGTGATTGCCTAACATTCATGAAACCCTGGGTTCAATTCCTCAGTAACACATAAACAGAAAAAGAAACACTGGAAGTGGTCCTGTGCCTCAAGTGGTAGAGGGTTAGAATTGAGCAAAAAAAAAAAAAAAAAAAAAGCTGAGAAATAATTCCCAAGCGCTGAGTTTCAGCCTCAGGACTGCCAAAACAACAAGTGCAACAACAACAACAATGAACATTTAGTTAGTAAATGCAAAATAAAGAACCTAAACTTGGAATATATAATTGTTCCTTCCATACTGATACTTGACAATAGTCCCTAATTCATGTACTTTACCTATATTAGGATACTGTGTTGAAAAAAAGTTTTGTTCATTAGGTCAGGGCAATTAATGCCAGGAATGTGCTTAGATGTCAGGTGTAGATTAATTCTGGAAATTCACATATTCCAGAATTTTGAGAGGGGTCACTGCTAATCACAATGAGAAGGGTAGTTTAAGTGAGATTTATAAAACATTTTGGCCAATCATAGCACCAAAAAGGCAGAGGCTAATTAAGAGTGGTGACAGAAGAGAAGGAATAACTCCAGATGGAAGGAAAAAAATGATAGTAGCTAAGGTATAGCAGAAACAGTTCTAGGGAACCATTTTTGGTTATTGAAGAACTATTTATCAACTAGGCTTATTCCTCATTGTTTTAGCATTCTAAATCTCTTAGGTTAGATAAATGTGTCTAATTCTATGCTGTTCTTTCATACCTGATATCCTTTGCTTTCTGAAAATCTGTCTTTCTATATTTCTATATGAACATTTCCTAATACTAAATACACCTACACAGATGTCACAGGAAGCTAATGTAAGGGTCCCATAGCTCATGAGTCATTAATGTAACAAAATGGAAAGGAGAAGATATTTATTGCTACCTCAATTTTTCTGAAAAGCTGCAATGTTATCATTTGGTTCAAATTTCCATTCTTTGTCTACATAGTGTCATTAAGTGCACATAAATGCAAATATGAGCCGGGTGCTGGTGGCTCTTGCCTGTAATCCTAGCTAAAACCAGAGGATTGTGATTCAAATCCAGCCTGGTCAAGAAAATCCATGAAACACTTATCTTCAATTAGCCACCAGAAACCCAGAAGTGGTGCTGTAGCTAAAGTGGTACAGCATTCAAGTTGAGCTGAAGAGCTGAGAGACAGTGCCCAGGATCAGTGTTCAATCCCCACAATCAAAAAAAAAAGTGCAAATATGGCTTTAAGTTTCCCCCAAAGGAATGATTAAGTCAACAGTAATCTTCCCAAAGGATTCAGTGCACCTACTTTTGCTGTTATTTAAGTTATGGCTTCTTTGATGAACATATTCTCTTCTTTAAAAATTGTCAAATATTAGCTTTATCGTAAACTTCATCTAATATTTCTTGGTTCAAAAGAGAAGTCCAAACAGTTGTTGTCACTTAGCTTTCTTACTGTCTTAGTTCAAAGCCAACGAGGCAGGAGAGTCTGTCATACTCTTATCTGAAATTAAACACCAAAAAACCAGAAATGGAGTTTTGGCTCAAGCAGTTGTGTACTAGCTTTGGGGGCAGGTCGGAAAGAAAGACAACTGTTCAGGGACAGGGTCCAGCCTCTGAGTTCAAGGCCCAGAACTAGCACAAAGTAAACAAACAAGCAAACAACACAAACCCTGGGTATTTCTTTGGGACTCTCCTTAAAGGAGTAGTGGTCCAATAAGAGGCTGGTTTTGCTGATCATACTCTCTGGATCCTGCTTTTTTGAAATCTTTATTGCTATGGAAACTCAGGACCAGACTAGAGGAATTGATAACTGACTCCTGCAACAAGAGAATCATCTCAGGAGTGAAACATCCATCCATAAGACACTTCAAAACCTCCATATCTTTGTTTATTTGCAGTAGAACATTTTTAAAACAAAGTTATTTCCTTTTGTTATGCTGGCCTTCAAATGGCATATTGTTTCCTTTTGTAATACTCTCAACTACAACTTTACAGACAAGTTTTATATGAATAAAGAACACAAAATTGTCAGGAAGAAAGTTTCCTTCAAGCCTTGAATTCTTTTCTTGTACAGTAAAAAGGAAAGCAAAAGTTAACTTGAACTTTGTCATTCCTCTATGCTCAATTCATCTCCTGAGATCAATTTCCACATTTAGTAACAGTTACTTCCGCTTACTTCCAGTAACAATCTATGGTGCTGCTCTAGAAAAAAAATGAATGTTTTCTGGCTTCATTGAAATAGCACAAGGACACTTTTGGACATGAGGTAACACGTGTTTCAGAGACAACTTAGTAAGGAGAAAATATGAAATTTAAATTGCTTATGAATACTTTTTTCATGAGTACATTTTGTTCAAAGTTCTTAAGTGCTCTTTAAATTATGGTGAATTTTAAATGGGAGAAGGTTCTCAGATAATTTTTTGTGAGTGTATGTGCTGTGCATTAACTTCACAAGTGTACACGAGTGAACAGTAAGAGAAACAATAGCAATAATAGGAAAGAGAAGTTCTGTGTTTATATAAAAGGCTTCAGTAAAATATAGAACACTCTACAAATAAGACAACATTGAAATAATAAAACCAAGTCCAGTATGTAGATTTATGGGAGTGATATAGAGAAGCATTACTTCTATGTGGAAGATGAAGCCACATCCTTTCTAAATCACGCTTTATAAACACATAATTTTGTAAAAAGGAGAATGGAAGAATGATTGTTTCCAATGCAAGTCACGTATGAGAGAATAGACTTAACTGGAAAAAATAGGAATTATACTAGCAATGAATCTGGTGGCTAAGATCACATTTCTTTTTTTTTCCTTTTCTTATATTCTTTTTTGTAGTTGTTGGTCGTGGTACTTGAAATCTGGGACTGGGCACTGTCCTTCTGGAACACAGCTCAAGGCTAGTGCTCTTCCACTTGAGCCACAGTGCCACTCCCAGTTTTCTGGTAGTTATTGGAGAAAAGAGTCTCCAGGACTTTCCTACCTGGGCTGGCTTTAAACCCCAATCCTCAGATCTCACCACACCCAGCTTAGGATCACATTTCTAACAGTGTACATTCAGCATATGTATTGTGTATATTCATCTATCTTTATATTAATTCTTGAGTTAAAAATCTGGGCTACAGGTTAGACTTAACACTCACAAAAGTGTTTGTAGTTTAAAAGTTGATACTCCTGGAAAAATAAAACCTAAAAAGGTAAAGGAGTCTGAGAAGTTCAATTTGCATCCAGCCTGGGTAGAACAGGCTTTGAGACACTACCTATAATTAAACAGCCAAATGCTGGAATACTAGTCATGATCAAGATTGCTGAATAAGAGCATGAGGTTTTTGCATACATACATACAAACATACACATACACACAACGAGACTTATATGTGCACACAAAAATAGACAAATGAAACAACTCTCAGAATATGTAGAAAAGTTAGAAAACAATAGAAAATATGTCCTGAGTAAGACTAGAATCAAGTGATAATTTTTAATATTAGAAAGCCCTCCAGTGAACTTTCCCCAAAAAAGTTGAGAATATTACATAGCTAGGAATCAGTGATAGTAAGAGAGTCAAGCAACATTATTAATGGGATAGGATCCATGGAGGAATTAATCAGGGAACCCTGTAGGTGCATATAAAAATGTTCATATCTTGTGTGAATTGTTAGAACATCTTTGAAAATAGTACATAAACAATCTGAGCAGTCAGTCTAGTGGATAAGATCATAGGAGAAGTTCAGAATTGCGAGTCTGTTTCTAGAGTAAATAAACTATGGCAGGACAATGTGACACAAGCCTGGAATTCTAGCACTTCGTGAGGAGATTAGAGAATGCAATTATATTGCGATACCTTCCCTGGACCAGGTAGAACATCATTGTCTCAATAAAACAAACCAAACAACAAAAAAGGAATACACCGTTGGAATTTTGGGCTAATTTTCTCATTATGTTTTGAGAAGTCAAGTTTCCTATTGAAATGCAACTTATATATATCCTCATTTGTGTTTTAAATGCTCTAGATGCAGAATGGCTCATTATTTCCATCCAAAAATTTGCAAAACTAAGTAAGCACTATTCTGTTGGCTGCCAAAGAAATGTTGAAGGATTACAAAAGCTTAAGTCTGGAGATATAGCAAAGTTCATCTAATGTAGTACTTTGTAGACTTTGTTAAATTAGAATTTAGATTTAAATTATGTATTTTTGTTTTGTTTGTAATTTTATATTCTATAGGATACTACAAAATTCTTTTTAAGTAGAGGGATTAATGGACAAATTCACAAATGATTCTTGCATTCTATTTTCCTAGAATATTCTTTCAAGAGAGTTATAATTAGAACATAGTTAATAGATAATTCCCACAGTTGATGTATACCATGTTAATGTGAATAATCTAGACAGAGTTGCTAACAAATGGATGATATTAATTTATAAATTTAGAAAAACAGCAATTTCCTCTCTGTTCATTTCTAGCTCTCTGCTCTCTCTGTTCATTTCTAGCTCTCTCTTTCTCTGTTCTATTCTAGCTCTCTCTCTCTGTTCTTACCTCTCTCTCTCTGTTCTTTTCTAGCTCTCTCTGCTCTAGCTCTTTCCTCTCTTTTCCAGCTCTCTCTCATTCCCAGCCACGTGGAGTGCCAACCTTGCCTGGTCCCAGCAGGCCTACTGAATAAACCTACCCCTTACCTGAATACCACATGCGTGCTGGTGCTATTCTTACTCGGCTACCTCTTTTTAAAAAACCTAACATAAATGGTGCCGTGACTCGGATAAAGAGCTTAAAATCAGGATAGCTGTGATTTCTCTCTGTTTTTTTCCCTCTTTTTTCTTTTTTTTTGTTTGTTTTTTCCCTTTTAACTCTGAGGAATACCCACAGTTCTGACGGCCTTTTGCGAACCAATCTGTTTGTGGTGGAAACAGTGCATCGATACCATTGCTGGCCTTCACATCCATGTCCACACCACTTCTCTACTCTGGCCCTGGTAACTGAGCCCCAACCATCTGATGTGCTTTGTTAGCAAAGATGTCTAAATGTTGTCAAAATTTTAGGTTTTGAGTTTTGCCTTTTTTGTTTTGTGTTGTGTATTCTACTACTGACTACATGGTTCTAAAATACTGGGCATATCTATGCTAAAATTCTCATCACATCTAATGAGTTTTGTCATTGCAGAATATTTGTTGGTCAGTTCTTGATAGGAGCAGGTAAGCTCTACTTATTCTACTTGATCTCCTTGTTGCTTTAATTGGAAATAATAAAGGGCTTTTGTGGCAAAGATTTCAGTTCAAAGCCAGCTCGGGCTGAAAAATCCCTAAGATTCCATCTCCCAGCTAAACTCTGCAAGTGATACTATAACTCAAATGGTTCAGTGCTAGCCTTGAGAAGAAGTGCTCAGGGACTGTGCCCAGGCATGGAGTTCAAGTCTTGAATACCAACTGGGAGAAGCCATCCCAGCAAGGAGCACCTAGACTCAGCCAGTCTGGGGAACAAGGAAACATGGAGAGGACTAAGAGGAGATAATATCACATCAGCTACTTTGTGCCTGCCCTTTTAAAATTAACCAGAGCCAGGAAGTCAGTGGAAGTAAGAAGCTTACCCAGCCAATGGTTATACCTGTCTACCTATTAACTGAACAGGAATTTATATTCTTGCCTTTGTCACCTGACTTCTCTACTTAGTCGCCAGATATCAGAAGTAGCTAGGGACATTTCTACCAACATTTTCAGCCCCAAGTCCTTCCTCTTGCCATTTATTTGCTGTTTAGTATTTATTTTTCCAGCCGCTCAATGCTCATAAGACTTCTCCAGTCTTCACCCAAGGACTCAATCCACCAAAGGACAGCTACTGCTCACTGCCTTCTGGGAGGGGACCAAATTCCAGCCTTTTACCCCTATTGTCCACGCCCCTTATCAGCAGGAAGTAGCCAGAGAGAATCCTAGCCCTATTTCAAGATTATTAAAAGGCTGGAATGTAAGGTCCGCACCTGGATGGCTAGCAGAATCCACCCTCCTCACAGCAAAGTCTCCACCCTGTACCTGCGTTACATAGGCAACTGTGACACCTGGAAGAAGTCACATCTGAATTTGATGTGGCCACACCTTTCCCCGCCCATATCCTAGATAAGGCCTAGCACAGGCCCAGGCGCTCTCTCTGTTCGTTTCTAGCTCTCTGCTCTCTCTGTTCATTTCTAGCTCTCTCTTTCTCTGTTCTATTCTAGCTCTCTCTCTCTCTGTTTTTACCTCTCTCTCTCTGTTCTTTTCTAGCTCTCTCTGCTTTAGCTCTTTCCTCTCTTTACCAGCACTCTCTCATTCCCAGCCACGTGGAGTGCCAACCTTGCCTGGTCCCAGCAGGCCTACTGAATAAACCTACCCCTTACCTGCAAAAAAAGAAAGAAAAACAGCAATTTTTGAGGGTTTGGTTTAAAATGGTATGAAGAGAGTTGTTGTGTGACATCTTCTTTTTTCAACCTCTAAGTAACACAGGAAGCCATTTCCTTATTTACATGCCTCTGTATACATTGAGAAAAATGCTAGGTTTGGGGTTTGTACTCAACTTTGTTTTTGTTTTATTGGTTTGCCTAGAGCTTGAACTCTTGGCCTGGGCAGTGTCTCTGAGTCTGTTTATGCTCAAGGCTCATGCCCTACCACTTCAACCTCAGTGCCACTTGTGTCTGGCTTTTGTGGAGAAGTATATTGGAGATAAGATTCTATGAAACCTTCCTGCCAGGGTGGGCTTTGAACCATAATTTTCCAATCTTAGCTTCCTGAATATCTATGATAATTTAAAAAGTATAAATATAAATAATAATTGCAAGTGATCTGATCTCAAGAATACCAGTGGAGAAAAAATTATGCATCTCAGGTTATTGTGATGTTCTTTCCAGAACACAGAGGGCATCACATTAGCAGAGGTGTAGTATTTTTCACAATAGAGATAAGCTATTCATGATATGAATTAAGGAATTTTAGGGTGCCCCTTACAAGTTGGAAACTGTTGGGCTAGAACGACTTCATGGCATAAATCTTGGGATCGATAGTCATAGAAATAACAGCTTACTCTGATAAAAAATAATGCTTACTCTTGACGAATTATTATAGATGCTTTATAGTTTTATTCTCTACCAGAATGTGGCTATTATTCTATTGACTTCTCAATCTGTACACTCCATTGGAAACTGCATCTATTGCAGAATTTTATAACATGCAAAAAAGTACTATTTTGAATCTCTAACATATGGAATGTTGAGAATTTAAAAATGAGTAATTATGAGTAGTTATTTGTCATATGAATTTTGAAGAAAATATATACTCTGTCTTCTTAACAAATTATTTAATTTTAAAAGTTATGGGTTTACATAGCATTAAAGTGTTTTGATGTTTTAGAATGAGAAACTAATAAATTCATTCTTTTTTGAAAAATTCGGCAAGTATATTATGAAAATATTTTCTAGTTGCATAACAATCACGTTGATGACCCTCTGATAAAAAAGAGGTAATCAATTTTAATTAGATGTCAAATAGAATTGATTTTTAAAATATTGATACATAAAGAATAATATTTACTGTGCCAATACAGTAAAATTACATTTTACGCAGCTTATTTTTTCAATATTATTATCAAATTGATATACAGTGAGGTTACAGTAATTGTAAGGTAGTGAATAAAAAACATTTCAAACTTGTTACCCCTCCTTCATTTTTCTCACAGTTTTCCTTCACCCCTTCACCCCTCACAAGTTATAAGGTACATTTCCAACATATTGTCTTGTGAGTGCTGCTATTGCATTGGTTTTCCCTTTGTCTTTTGTCTCAACATTTTGTTTTTCCTCTTCCCTTACCTATTTAAGGTGAATGCATACACAATACAAAATCAAATACAGCAGGAATGAACTATAGGGGAAAAACTCAAAGAAAACAAATCACATAGTTCATCAAAAACGACAACCACAAATGAAAAAATCTGGTTCCCTATCTTGGAATTCATTTTGCTTAGCATCAGCTTATATGGCTATATATACGCAGTACAAAGCTACTGGAAAATAATAGTTGCATGGACACTATATCATGAAAAGAGCATGTGAACTTTTGGATGGTAAAGGTGGAATTAGGATTGGTGAATTCGCGGTTCTGATAAAGGGATTTCAAGAGTTTTAAAGTTGTGACAGATAAATTTGAATTGTTCAAAATTTTTAACAACTTAGCCTATTAAGAAAATTTAAAATTTCCTGGGACAATAGGCTTTCGTGCAAAGAAATCCATGGACACTTAGTAGAGAAGAAGCAATGTGGGTGAAGATGGCTCTTTTTCACACTAAACAAACCTCAGAAACATTGCTGTAAATCCGGTTGGTTCCCTTGGAATTATCCTTACCCAGGAAATATATTCTTACTGTGTGAAACAAGGTTGTATTGGAATTTAAATTCAAGTTCTTAAAAAATAAGACATCAAAATTTGTGAATTTACCTTTAATTACAAAACAGTAATTCTCTAAAAAAGATAATTTGAGTCAAAATATTCAGGGAGAAAGTGCCCTCCAAAATGCAAGAAGGTGTTGGGTTTACACATTTCTGTTTGTAACAATTTCTACAATGTCTTTGCATTTGAAGCAGTGAAACAGAAAAAAATCTGATTATATAATTCAAACCAATGATTTCACATTTCTAAGTGGCTCACAAAAAATAATATCTTTAATAACATGAGATAGTGAAGACTTCTCTTATTACATAAGCCAAAATGTTTTGGGTTCAGAATAGAATTGAGCAAATGGAAAAGGTAAGAAAACATAGTTCTTAGAAGCCCTAGCTAAGCATATTGGCTTTAGCAGTGAAGGGAATCCAAACTTTTTATACAAATTGTATTAATAGTTTTTGGAGGGTCCGGTCGTGGGGCCTGAACTCTGGGCCTGGGTCCCTCAGGTCTTCAGGTCAAGGCTAGCGCTCTACCACTTGAGCCACAGCACCACTTTCGGCTTTTTTTCTTTTTGCTTATGTCGTGCTGAGGAATCAAACCCAGGGTCTCAGGCATTCAAGGCAAGCACTCTACCAAAGAGCCAACTTCCCAGCCCTAACTTGTGTTAATATTTTTACTAACTAAAGTGATTTTACAGAGCCAATTTGGCTCACTACAATGCCGAACAGATTGAATGGAGACATGAAAATACATTCCACATCCAAATGAGGCAACTTAAAGAGTTTTCAAAGACAAATCATGAAGATGTAACAGTGGTGGAGCCCATATAATCCTTCAGCTTCACTAGACTTGAAGCTAAGATGCTGTGATTAATTGTAAATCAGGCAAGAGCTAAGAGGAGGACATAGAAGCATTTACCTTTTGTAACAGACACTGTCTTTCTAGGTATAGGTGATTTAACTCTACTCTCCTCCATACATCTTGGTGAACAAATGCAAGACCAAGAGAAAAATAATCTATTGAAATAATTTTGCATAGAATAACTTCATTGTTCCTGATATGGTATCTAAGGAGAGTCTTACGATAGAAGATAAAAGTGCAGTATTTTTCAGTTTCCTCTAACCATCTTCTTAGCAAAATATATCTTTTAGGTTAGAATTGATTGGACCAAAAAGTGATGGAGTACTTATGTTTGTGGGCATTTTAGACACAAGAAGACTTTCAAGGTAAAAGAAAAATGAAAAAATACAGCCAAATGTTGGTGATTACAGCTTCTTGGACTGTTTTCTGGAGACAAAGTTTTACATTAGATTTCTTCTCATTGACATAGATGTTGTTTCATGGCAACCAAATGCAAGAGGGAAGTTTAATAGACTCGCCTGGCCAATTAATCAGCATGAAAGAAGAAAATGGCAAATAATATTTAATGAATTACTTTGACCAATTACTTTGCCAGAAGAAAGAAGGAAAAATATAATTCAAAATCAATTGACTTAAAAGTATGAAGAAAGAGTAGTGAAGAAAGATTAGAGAAAATATGGAGGATTGTTATCTCTCCAGTGGAGTAATGCGTTCTTGATCTTGTTTCTTCTATTCTATCTTCACAAGCTATCAAGTGTGTCTCACGACTGGATTATCCAGTTCAGACAGAGAACTCCTAGAAGAAAGATACTATTTGCAGCAGATGTAGGTGATTTATAACCTTAGACAATCTATTTAAATCTGTTCAAAATTCTCTCCTATCCCAAACTTCTCTCTTTGGACAGCGTTCTTTGCTTTTCCCAAGACTACCCTTCATTAACTGCTTAAAATTTTGGGAGGAAATATTCATACTCTCTAGAGATTTCTGGTTGGTTGTGATTGTTGTGTGTTTTTGTTTTTTGTTGTGTTTTTAAACTGAATTTCAAAAGGCTGTGCAAGTATGTTACAATTAAATATATCCATCTAATTGCCCATTTCTCTTGGATCAGAGTCACTCCTTCCATCATTCTCAACCAAATGCTTCTCCAATATTTATTTCAGATTTACCACTTCCTTTATCATATGTGTACATTGAGTATTCTAGCTGTACTTGCCCCTTGTTCATTTTTCATTCAGTCTATGTCTTTACTATAATTTCTTTCTGTTTTCAACTTCCTGATAGTCATCCTGTTAAACTGTCTATTAATATATTGAAAGGTTTATATACATTTCATGGAGTTTACATTCTGCATATGCTTGAACTGATGTCAGCTTATATTTCCATAATTCATTCATCTGCAGTAACAATTTGCAAGACTGGAGACGTGAAGCATCTAAACATGATTTTATTCTCATCCATTTGGAAGATTAATCTCAGTCAAAAAGAAAGTTAAAAAATGCATAGAATGTACTCCTAGCTACAAATTTTTATAAATAGCTTTGTACAGTGGTGTGATTGTTTTATTTTACATGGTATATTATTTTTTACTACCTATAAGTTTTGGAAAAAGAAGAAAACTAAAATTTATTCCTATATAGGAATGTGATAGAAATAGAAGACAGATTTTATGTTTGTCATATCTCTGATGAGTACCCATATTCACGACTTAAAGTCATATTTCTCCCTATGTTACACAGACAGGGAAAACATAATATTGCATATGATAGGACAACTATTTGTGACGTTTTAAAATGTACCTTATTAAATGATGACATTTACTTTATTAGCAAACGTTTTGGTTTGAAATTTGGCAGGCTGATCTATTTAACACATTTCTGGAAGGCTCCTACTGAAAAACACAAATTATGGTTGGTACTATTTCTAGACTTTAATGAATGGTTGAACGTGTTTGGCATTTGTGCTGGGTAAATAATTCAACTCTATTGTAACTTGCTCCCTACACTTGAAAAACTTGTAATGTCACTAAGTATCATCTACTTCTCAAATGTTAGTTTGGCGAATGTGATTTTAAAAAGTTAATTTGTAAAGGAATAACTTTCAGGCGATTAAATGTAGATTATCATTGGTTTGAGAGTGACATTTTATACCACTGAACCATGTTGTACTGAAGTCCCAGTGTTTTGCAGCACTAAGGATCTTCTCAATGTTTTCCTGAATTATATTTGAACTCTAAGTAAATTTTTCTGGGCCTTGGTAGACAAATTATGGATCTATCCTTCCAGGAACTATTTTTTGGCCCACTTATGCTGGACTAAAATCTTTCATTAATCATAGGGGAGGGGTATTAAAAATAATCTTATGACACCTTGTGAACTTGTTCACTGATATGGGCTGGCCATCTGTAAGTTGAATGTTTGAATCATAGTACATACTCTCAAATTTTGTGATCTCATCTTTCATTTTAAGTTGCCTTGCATTTCACAATTGCTTAATGCTAAATCCTGCATCTCAAGGAATTGGGGCCCTGAAATATAGGAAATGAGAAATTGAAATGGGTCTTCAATTACTTTGTTGCATGTTGCATGGGCCTATGTGAGAAGTCTTGCCGTTGTTATCTGATGATGCAGGTAACTGGTACCTGGGATCCTAGGAATCATTGGGTCGTGCAGAAGAATAATATTTGTTAGACATCTTATCAGAAAAATTTGGGCATAATCAGTAGGAATGCTTCAGAAATATGGAGAAAAAGAGTTTTGGATCAGTGAATTAAAACAATAAACAGAGAAGCAGAGTAAAATCCCTTATAGATTAGGGGAAAACAAAATTGTTTTTTTTTTCCATGTGAATTCAGAAGACCAAGAACAGTTAGAATGTATCACAAGTTTATACCAAAGACACTGCGTTGATATTTTTTATATTCTAATATATATTTTAAACCTAATTATTTATATTCCAATTCTATTTATTGGAATAAATAAATTTTAATTTATTTGTGAAATTATCAACTAATTCTAGTAAGTTTCATTGTGTGAAATATAAAATCAGCACATATAAGTATAAAATATATAACTATATATAATATAAGAAAAAAGACACATGTTTTGCATTGTTCTGTTGTGGTTACAGTATCAAAGGCAACTCTGTTTTAAAGTATTATTACATTATCTCTACCTCAGTGTTTGATAGAGTTGGACCTAAAGCTTTACTATTTGTAGATTTACAGCCTGTAGGGAAGAGAAAACACTGT